>NC_060138.1:90799414-91107855 GCF_021461385.2 Schistocerca piceifrons | reverse complement strand
TCAACATTACCTTCCTTCAGTTGGGCCAACTGGCGGTGAATCGAGGAAGTACAGTACACACCGACGAAACTAAAATGAGCTCTAACATGGAAATTAAGCGTTTCCGGACACATGTCCACATAATATCTTTTCTTTATTTGTGTGTGAGGAATGTTTCCTGAAAGTTTGGCCGTACCTTTTTGTAACACCCTGTATAATTGTCCTCGTCTTAGAGCCAGAAGTGGTTTGAGGAACATTACCGTAAACTCACGTTGATATCGGCGACCACATTCGCCTGACGTGAATCCTATGGAACCCATACGGGTCACTATCGGGCGGCATCACCGCGCACGCAAATCAGCGTCCCGTTATTTACGCGAATTGCATGACCTTTGCATAGACATCTAACGTCACATACTTCCACAAAGCTACTAAGAAACTGCCGGATCCTTGATATGCAGAATCAGTGACGTATTTCGTTGCAAAGACAAACAAACAAGCTATCAAGTAGGTTTGTCATGATGCTTTGGTTCATCAGCGTATACTACAAATAACCCCCTCCCCGCCGTAGCGCGGTGCTTCTTGAGAGTATGCTGGACCCACCTCATATTCCCTGAAGATATGTGACGCCTTGAAACTAATGGAACTCACCCAGAGAGGTTTTTAACATACTCATGTGGAATGTAACGAACTATCGGAGTGGGAAAGCATCGCCGATAACTGAGAAGAACTGAGAAGCTTGGACAGTTAGTAACAGATTCTATATACATCTGCAACTTTATTCCGCAAGGTATGTTACGTTGTGTGCGTGAAGGATAAGCTGTGTACCCCTGTCACTTCCTCCCTTCTTGTTTTACAATGTTACTTATAATCCGTCTTGATTGCAAAAATGTTCATTCACATGACCGGTTTCTGTTTCTCTAGAACCATCTTCAGATCTGCAATTTCGGTTACAGAAGTAACCCGTCCATACACAGCAACATTCACATGCTGCGTCTCATAAAATTGGTTGGCCAATTTTATTTTATTATAAACATTTTTGCAGTCAAGGCGGATTATAAGTAACATCGTATAACCAGTGATTGCGGAATCCCATCAGACATCGTGTCCGTTTTTGCAAACTTCTTGTTTTAGTCGGGAATGGTACACAGGGAGAACGATTGTTGACAAGTACTTGTGTTAGCTCCAACCTCTCAGATTTTACCTTCATTGTCTTTCCGTGAGTTATTTGTAGGAGGAAACAATATATTGGTTGGCTCTTCCAGGAACGTACAGTCTCAGAATGTTAATAGCGGATCACACCATCATGAAGAAGGCCTCTCTTTGGCGTCTGCCGCTTGAGTTAAATGAACACGTCAGTCGCTCTTTCGCATTTGCTAAATAAACTTATAAGTCAAGTATACCTCGAAAGATTACTCTCTGGGGATTCTTCCTATTAATGTCAGTCTGGTATCCGTCTTTTCTATGATTATTTTTATACGGTCATTGCACTTTAAATCACTCATTACGCGTATTCCTACACATTTCATGAACATGACTGCTTTCGCTGGCCGAAGTGGCCGTGCGATTCTAGGCACTGCAATCTGGATCTGCGAGACCGCTACGGTCGCAGGTTCGAGTCCTGCCTCGGGCATGGATGTGTGTGATGTCCTTAGGTTAGTTAGGTTTAACTAGTTCTAAGTTCTAGGGGACTAATGACCTCAGAAGTTGAGTCCTATAGTGCTCAGAGCCATTTGAACCATTTGACTGCTTTCAGCGGTTGTTCGGCAACGTATAGTAATCCAGTATCGCGTCTTTTTGTCTGTTTATGCCCAGTACGTTAGAGTTCTTTTATGTCAAGTGTCAACTGACAATCTCTGCAACAGACTTCGATCCTGTAATGCTCCACTACTCTTTTGGGGTCACCCCAAGATCTCCTTCGTCTGAACATTTTTCGCCGCCAGAAATTACACGTGTTCTCTTCGTTAGATCTTCAATCATAAGGCTGGTATAACATTCCGTACGCTCGTTTTTCTACCAGTAGGCGGGGGTACGGAAGTGCATCGAAAGCCTCCCGGAAATCTAGCAGCCCAGCATTATCAACGGCTTTCAAGGTTTGGTGGACGAACACAGCGAGTTGGGATTCACATGATCGTTATTTGCTGAATCCATGTTGATTCCTACAATGGAGATTTTCAGTCTCTCCAGAAACGAGCATAAAATGTTTAGAACTCCACAACAGAGTGACGTCACGAGTAGTACTGTAGCGAGCCGTTGTTGTGAATGTCTGTTAGATGACCTTTCACAAAGATTGGAATGACCTCCGCAATTTCCAATCACTAGAAACGCGTCACACATCAGCGACCTGCAATACACTGTTGCCAGAAGATGAGCATGTTGTTCTGCATACTTTACGTACACGGTCCAGTTATATTAATGTGACCATTGCCTATGTTCGACATCAACGCGCAGTAACCACTCGCAGACGGCACGTGGCAGCACTAGCAGTGGAGGATGTATAAAGAGGGTCGGGGGGACGCGGAAAACACCACAGTCGTTGTCGTAATGCGGAAGCAGAACGATTTAAGCGACGTCCAAAAGGGCATGATCATTGGTTTTAGGGCCAGGAGATTAAGCATTTCGGAAACGGCTAAGTTTCTAAACTGTTCGTGTGCCTCCGTGACTAGCTTATTCCGTGCATGGCAAAATGGCGATATCCAAAACTGGTGCCGAAGCAACTGTGATGGCCATAGATGACGGGGTCATCATTTGTACGGACGAGTAGGCATTCACTTGTTGAGCAAATGACTGCCCAGATGAACCAAGGTGCTGCCAACAGTGTCTCCTCAACGACTGTTGCTGCGTGTTGGCGTCTACAGCAGGCGCCTGGTTCGTGCACCTATGCTGACTGCTGTTCATCGGCGAAGAAGGCTGGAATTTTCGCTAACACCGCAACTCGACGTCCACTGAGTGGTGACTGGTGGCGTTTTCCGATGAATTACGTTTTGTGCTCGATCGGACAGATTGCCGTTGGGGTCTATGGTCCCGAACCTATCGTTAGGAGAGTCCAATTTGGAGCAGGGAGAGTTTTGGTCTGGGAAACCTTTTCGTGGCATTCCCTGGGTGAGTTCGTCTTTCTGGAATGCACAGTGTATGAACACAAGTATGCATCTGTCCTCGGGGACCATGTCCACCCCTATATACAGTTTGCTTTTCCTCTGCATTATGGCATCTACCAGCAGGAAAATGCAACGAGTCACGCAGCTCGCTGTGTACGTGCATGGTTCGAAGAGCACCAGGACGAGTTTACCGTGTTATTCCCCAGGGCACCCAACTCCCCGGATTTAAGCCCAATTAAGCATCTGTGGGACCACCCCGATGGGGCTGTTCGCGCCATGGATCGTCAACCGAGAAACGCAACTGACCACGGCACTTGAGTCGACATGGGTCCACATTCCAGTCAGTACTTTCTAGAGCCTCACTGACAGTTTTCCCGCACAACCGCGCTGAAGAAGGTGGTTGGTCAGGTGGTCATATTAATGTGACAGGACTGTGTATACTCGTATAAATACGCCACCAGGCCCGGTCGGCCTTCCTGTGTTGAGCGATTGCCATTATTTTTCTGTGATTCTTCGGTTTCTCCAGGCGTAATTTATGACGAAATAAATCTCGGGTGAACAGTCTGGTATGAGTGTGCATAGCACACAATATTTCTGCAATCGACCACGTTGCCATCATCAGGTGCGCTGATGTACTGACCGGCGGTGGGCCGGCGCCATGTACACTCCTGGAAATTGAAATAAGAACACCGTGAATTCATTGCCCCAGGAAGGGGAAACTTTATTGACACATTCCTGGGGTCAGATACATCACATGATCACACTGACAGAACCACAGGCACATACACACAGGCAACAGAGCATGCACAATGTCGGCACTAGTACAGTGTATATCCACCTTTCGCAGAAATGCAGGCTGCTGTTCTCCCATGGAGACGATCGTAGAGATGCTGGATGTAGTCCTGTGGAACGGCTTGCCATGCCATTTCCACCTGGCGCCTCAGTTGGACCAGCGTTCGTGCTGGACGTGCAGACCGCGTGAGACGACGCTTCATCCAGTCCTAAACATGCTCAATGGGGTACAGATCCGGAGATCTTGCTGGCCAGGGTAGTTGACTTACACCTTCTAGAGCACGTTGGGTGGCACGGGATACATGCGGACGTGCATTGTCCTGTTGGAACAGCAAGCTCCCTTGCCGGTCTAGGGATGGTAGAACGATGGGTTCGATGACGGTTTGGATGTACCGTGCACTATTCAGTGTCCCCTCGACGATCACCAGTGGTGTACGGCCAGTGTAGGAGATCGCTCCCCACACCATGATGCCGGGGGTTGGCCCTGTGTGCCTCGGTCGTATGCAGTCCTGATTGTGGCGCTCACCTGCACGGTGCCAAACACGCATACGACCCTCATTGGCATCAAGGCAGAAGCAACTCTCATCGCTGAAGACGACACGTCTCCATTCGTCCCTCCATTCACGCCTGTCGCGACACCACTGGAGGCGGGCTGCACGATGTTGGGGCGTGAGCGGAAGACGGCCTAACGGTGTGCGGGACCGTAGCCCAGCTTCATGGAGACGGTTGCGAATGGTCCTCGCCGATACCCCAGGAGCAACAGTGTCCCTAATTTGCTGGGACGTGGCGGTGCGGTCCGCTACGGCACTGCGTAGGATCCTACAGTCTTGGCGTGCATCCGTGCGTCGCTGCGGTCCGGTCCCAGGTCGACGGGCACTTGCACCTTCCGCCGACCACTGGCGACAACATCGATGTACTGTGGAGACCTCACGCCCCACGTGTTGAGCAATTCGGCGGTACGTCCACCCGGCCTGCCGCATGCCCACTATACGCCCTCGCTCAAAGTCCGTCAACTGCACATACGGTTCACGTCCACGCTGTCGCGGCATGCTACCAGTGTTAAAGACTGCGATGGAGCTCCGTATGCCACGGCAAACTGGCTGATACTGACGGCGGCGGTGCACAAATGCTGCGCAGCTAGCGCCATTCGACGGCCAACACCGCGGTTCCTGGTGTGTCCGCTGTGCCGTGCGTGTGATCATTGCTTGTACAGCCCTCTCGCAGTGTCCGGAGCAAGTATGGTGGGTCTGACACACCGGTGTCAATGTGTTCTTTTTTCCATTTCCAGGAGTGTATATATAGGACAATCCCCCTCCTGCTCCTCCCTCAGGCGCTTCCTACGAGTCGGTGCGGTCCGCACTCCGAGCGCGGTAGCATCCGTTCTCCCGCCGTCTGGGCGCTGCGTCCTAGGTCTTCTCAGACACCGTGCCAGTGCCGTGGTGTATACATAGGCCAAACCATTCGTACCATTGAGGACCGATGCCGAGAACATCAACGGCACACTAGACTGCAACAGCCCAGTAAGTCGGCAATCGCTGACCATTGCCTGTCGGAACTCCACAGCATGGATTATGACCAAACCAAAGTCCTCAAACAGACTTCCAAATACTGGGACTGTGTCATGAAAGAAGCCATAGAGATCAGAGTAAGGGAGCCACAACTAAACCGTGACAGCGTTACATCCTTAGCAAGGAGTTGGAACCCCCGATCACCCAGTGTAAGAAGAAAGAGGATATTTCCCAGAGTGTACCGACTTCGGGGGAGGAGGGAAGAATAACGAGAGCAGTGCCGGCAGACCCTCCTGAACGCCAGTCAGTACATCAGAGCACTTGGTGATGGCAACGTGGTCAATTGCCGAAATATTGTGTCCTAAGCACACTCATACCAGGCTGTTCACCCGAGATTTATTTCGTCATTGTTTTTCTGTCTCTCAGTCATTTATTGCGGTATCTAGGATCTTCATGTTAGTGCGTCAACTGAATCGAGGAATATTAGTGCAATCGGTAAATTAACTATTACATCACTGGCTCAGCAACCTCGCATCTCTGACCAATGACACGATAGTTGAAAACCCATTTCCCAGAAGGTACAGAGAAGGAAAAGCGAAACAAGCAGAAACGGAAGCGCATAGAAGAAGCCAAACAGAAAAGGAAATACAAAACAACTGAAGGGAAGTGCTCAGAAGAAGCCAAATTTTTGTAAATTATAAATTGCAGCAACCAGTCGTCTTATTTTAAATTTTAATGTACAGATCTAGATTTCGGCTAGAAGGTAGCTATTCGCAATCCACTATTATTTTCACTCAATGTATGTAAGTCCCTGTTGATCGGGCTTCACCCACAGTTCATTGAATACTACATTCAATTCAATGAACTGTGGGGCTGCGATCACTGTGGGTAACAAAACCGAAACGCAATATAGCGATTATTATGTCAGACTGTGTTGTCAGTCTGATGGAATCTCAAAGATAATTTGTCTCACTTCCTGACCTACCAGTAACAGCAACACCTCCCTCGAAAGAGCTCGTGGCTACATCAAGATCCCAACAGTTTATGCTCGAGAGTTTCGTCGGCCTGTAACTGTCACCACAAACAGGACATCCGCTCTCCGGCCGCCATCCGAACAGGTGAGCGCGGCGCAGCGCATCTTGACTTGGGCACGTTTCTGCTCTCAAGCATAAAATTGTTTATAATTCTAGTTTGGTTTTCCGTGGGAAATGACTTCGATAAACCGAGCGAACATAATGCAGTTACACAAAATGCGTAAGTTACCATGAGTGTAATTATCAATCGTTATTTTCTTATTTGAAGTTCTGGTGTTTGGCTTGCAATTTACGAATTAAATTTTGCACATTTCAATCTTTGAAAGTTAAGCAAGCGGTCGAACATTTACACGTCATAGAGACGTGAAAGCAGCTTGGAACTTTTTTGTAGTGTGTGGGATGAGTGCTGTCGAACACATCACGTCAGAAAGGGATTTTCCTGTTTCAAGAAAGATCGTTCGACCATGAATGATTTTCGACAGTCAAGAAGTCTTGATAATTCACATAATTATGTGATTAACTGCGAACATTTCATTCATTAGAAAACGGTCAGAAGTGGGGTTTAGGAGTATTGCATCCTCCAACTGAAAGTAACAAAAATCAAGAGGGTAACTATTACCCTGAAGAGCGTTCAGTAAGTAATGAAACACTTCTTCTTGACCAGTTTTGGTTGAAAAAATGTGGAATTTGTTGTAGGACATCATCGAATATTCTCGCCTCAGCCCCAGTCGTTTCATGAAGTTCCGACAGATGGCGGCGCTATATACAGCTTTCAAAATGGCGTCTGTAACAGAGGAGCGTTCCAGGCAGAGAGCTGTCATTCAGTTTCTTTTGGCGGAAAACCAGAGCATCGCGGATATTCATGGGTGCCTGCAGAATGTCTACGGATACCGAGCAATGAATAAAAGTACTGTTAGTCGTTGGAAGAGACGTCTGTCATCACCGTAGCAAGGTCACGCAAACCTGTCCAATCTCCCGCGTGCCGGCCGGCTCCACACAGCTGTGACTCCTGCAATGTCGGAAGGTGCGGACACTCTCATTGGAGGTGATCCACGGATCATAATCAAACACCTCGCTGCACAAGTGAACGTCTATGTTGGTAGTGCTGACAAACTCATCCGCCAGTTGGGGTCCCTAAGAACGTGTGGTCGCTGAGTTCCCCGCCGCCTAACAGAAGACTATAAAGAGCTACGAAGGACCATCTGTGTGGAATTGTCTCCGCATTACGAGGCTGCTCATAATATTTTTTTTTATCGAACATCGATGTGGGTTCATCACTTCGAACAGGAAACTTCACAGCAATCCATGGAGTGGCGCCACATCACGTCTCCTCTGAAGAAAACGTTCAAACCCATGGAGACGTCTTCTGCGACTCTGAAGCGGTAATTCTGTTCGATGTCCACCCTCATGCTGCTACTATTAAGTCTGAAGTGTATTGTGCTACTCTCAGGAAATTGAAGAAACGACTTCATCGTTGCATTTGCGATATAAAATCGTGAATGAGGTTTGCGCCCAAGTTGGTACTAGACAGGAGTATGGGATTAGCCACAAAAATGCAAACGAACATCTCTTTCTCCATGACGACGCAAGGCCTCACACAAGACTGTGTAGCTGGCCGTTGTGGCCGAGCGGTTCTAGGCGCTTCAGTCCGTAATCGTGCTGCTGCTACGGTCGCAGGTTCGTATCCTGCCTCGGGCATGGATGTGTGTGATGTCCTTAGGTTAGTTAGTAAGTAGACAGATTGGAGAACTAGTCATTAAAAATGACTGACTGATGACCTCAGATGATAAGTCCCGCCGTCCGGTGTGGCCGAGCGGTTCTAGGCGCTACAGTCTGGAACCGCGCGACCACAACGGTCGCAGGTTCGAATCCTGCCTCGGGCATGGATGTGTGTGATGTCCCTAGGTTAGTTAGGTTTAAGTAGTTCTAAGTTCTAGGGGACTGATGACCTCAGAAGTTAAGTCCCATAGTGCTCAGAGCCATTTGAACCATTTGTTAAGTCCCATAATGCTTAGAGTCATTTGAACCATGTGAGGATTGTGGTGGGGAAGGCGAATAGCCGACTTCGATTTATTGCGAGAATTTCGCAAAAGTGTGGTTCACCGGTAAGGGAGGCCGCATACAGGACGCTAGAGCGACTTATTCTTAAGTGCTGATCGAGTGTTGAAGGATCCGTTACCAGGTAGGATTAAAGGGAGACATCGAAGCAATTCGGACGCGGGCTGCTAGATTTTTTACCAGTAGATTCGAACACATGCAAGTGTTACGAAGATGCTTTAAAAAATGCACTCTGTCTTCAGACCACGACTGGCCTACCGGAGCCATCCGACCGCCGTGTCAACCTCAGAGAAAGATGCGGATAGGAGGGGCGTAGGGTCAGCACACACCTGTGCCGCTCGTAAGATGGTATTTTTGACCGATGCCGCTACTATTCGGTCGAGTAGCTCCCCAATTGGCATCACGAGGCTGAGTGCACCCCGAAAAATGGCAACAGCGCATGGTGGCGGGATGGTCACCCATCCAAGCGCCGGCCACGCCCAACAGCGCTTAACTTCAGTGATCTCACGGGAACCTGCCTATCCACTGCGGCAAGGCCGTTGTCACGAAGATGCTTAGTTATCTCATATGGGAATCTTTTCTTTCGAGGAACATTATTGACAAAATTTAGACAACCAGCGGTTCTAGGCACTAAAGTCCGGAATCGCGCTGCTGCTACGGTCGCAGGCTCGAATCCTGCCTCGGGTATGGATGTGTGTGATGTCCTTACGTTAGTTAGGTTTAAGTAGTTCTAAGTCTAGGAGACTGATGATCTCAGATGTTAAGTCGCATAGTGCTCGGAGCCATTTGAACAAGTCTGTGTACCCGAGAGAAACTCACAGAACTTCATTGGACTATTCTTCTTCGTCCGCCATGCAGCCCAGATCTCATTGACCAGTAGAGTGGTACTATGCCGGCATACAGACCCTCCAGCAAGGTAGAGGAAGGCCGTCACTGTGAACGGAGATTGTCCCTCCGCTTTGAAAATCAGAATTCTGTCACCAAAAGAGTTGGGAGTAATGTGGTGTATTGGGATCCTGAATAAAACTAACCATCTCTCAGAAAAAAATCTGTTGCATTACTTATTTAACGCCTCCCGTACATTTTTGCAGTACACAAAAAACACATAGATCCTATTATCAATTGTTTAAGAAAAGTCTACCAGCACATAGCGGAATGCGACGGAGATTGGAACGTGGCCTATGGTGTCGGCGACTTATCGTTCTGCAATATTTCCGCTCGCTTTGATTGGGGAGCCACGATAATTATACGAATATGCGATGGATGGGTTGAGGTACGCGATACTCAATACCAAGCAGCATCTGAACAGATCCTCGCGGCTATCGTCTGAGAAGACAGACACATTCTTTGCTCGTCCATTCAAGATCGCACAGCGTCGTCACATATCTGAGCTAGGAAATGGGTTTGTCCACAAGGTCAGTGTGACTGCGTCTGGAGCATCAAGACACGGCAGCAGACAGAATCGAGTCGCATCAACAGTGATGTGCCCAAAGATAGCACTGGACAGTGGAATGTGAATACGTCGTCTTTTCAGATGAGTCTTCGCACAACTTCAAGGTGGGGATATTCGTCTGTGCCGGCTTCAGCGAAAACGAACATTGGCAGACTGCATTCGTCATCGTCATTGAGCCCAACAACTGCCGTGATGCGTTGGCGCCGGCCGTAGTGGCCGAGCGGTTCTAAGCGCTGCAGTCTGGAACTGCGCGACCGTTACGGTCGCAGGTTCGAATCCTGCCTCGGCCATAGATGTGTGTCATGTCCTTAGGTTAGTTACGTTTAAGTAGTTCTAAGTTCTAGGGGACTGATGACCTCAGCAATTAAGTCCCATAGTGCTCAGAGCCATTTGAACCATTTTGAATTTTTGATGCGTTGGATTGCTCCCGGGTACACGGCACCTCGCTGCAAACAGTGTTCGACTATTGCCATGGCCAGCATATTCTTCTCAAGCTCTCACACGCTTAAAATATGTGGTCATGTGTTGCTAAGATACCAGCATGCCACACCACGCCAGCCAGTACGATTGCAGCAGCAGCATGGAATGACGTACCCGTATCTGGCATCTAAGCTCGGTTCGTCTCGATGCCTTTATTACTGTCTCAGATGCGGACTAAATTTCACACTCTCTGTACACGCGGATATGGCCTTCAAATTTAATCATGTATTCTTACTACTATACCAGACATGCACAATGAGTAAAATATCGCTAGCTACTGTTCTTGATGTTGCTGTATGTAATTATCAGCTTTGTAATTCACATACGGTTGATGTTCTAATCGCATCAAGTCTTGGTCATTGTTTAATATACTTGTTTCATTGAAGATACAAATTAATAATATATTTGTTTCTTTTAATTAGTGTGGTTCGGTATTACCAAACTTTTCCATCATCATAAGTTCTTCCCAAGTCTTTAAATATAGTAATTGTCGGATTTCCCTAAGTCACATGGTACTCAACAATTGTTAAAGAGCTACATAATTGGCACCCAGTAATGAGCCAGTAAAACTTATAAACGTGCTATAGCGTTGTAAGGTTTGGAGGTCTGACCAACAACTGTGTCAGCTGTAAATAACTTTTGATTTAATGATGCAAACTTATCACAGAAATACACGAATATACACAGTTTACAATGTGACAACGTTAAGACAGTTGTCAAACGAACGCATCTCGTCCTCAGAAAGTGAAATAATCCTAAACAGAAGAATGATAAATTTTAACTAGAAGTTTCTTTACAAAATTATTCTTACGACTACTTCATGATGTTGGCCAGTGCTACAATAAACCATCCGATTCCAGCTCAAAGTTCGGTACTATTTAGGATGGCAATCAAGGCTATGGAGGATGGTTAGATTTGTGACAAGTTGAGCAAAAGATTACCCAGGGTCGCTCAAGTTTAAAGTGGACGCAAGCTGGTGAACCAACAAGTTTACGCCCCTGTGCACAGTATTTACCTTAGCTGCGATGAGCTGTAGTCTGCATGGCTACTCTCGTCCTCTGAAATTCCTATAAAAACTAATTAACCCTTTGCTGATCTTTCAGCAGGAACTCTCCCTATGTTTCTTGTTATGTGAGAAAATACGCACTCATTCCTAGTCTTGGAATATGGCGATATCCACGCACATGGATGGAGCAGCGTGCATATTAAAATGCCCTCTCAGTCCTCGCAAACACAATTAATTGACTGGCTGGTCCGTTTCTCCACAGTGGAAGCTCAACGACGCTTCAGCTAATAACTAGCTGAATGTCAGCCACAGTGAACACAATGGTCACTCAGATTTCTCCTCTGCATTGCCAATAAGGATCTGTTTTTGACACATAAAAGTCCTGAAGTTCAAAATGTTTTAACACAATAGCAAAAAATTAGTTTTTTTCATTTTGTTTGGGTACTAGTCTGTCACATCGTCGAACACGGAATGACGATCAGCTGTGGGCCTCCCCGCATCTCTGATGAGCATGGAATGCCGGTCGGCAGAGAGAAAGGTCGCTGAAGATCTGAGTGTGTCGTGGATTCGTGGTTGCCTTTGTTCCATTTTGCATGTGTCTATGGCGACATTGTACTGGAGATCCGTTTCTGGCATCATAAAACTTTTCTTCATTATTTGACGAATCTTTCTCAGTTCATCAATGGTCTATTTGTCTCCAGGTTTTCCTATGAGTAGTCTTCTCCCATCTCTCAGTATGATATCTGAAGGTGTTGCAATTTCCCATAAGAAATTTCGGATGTTTGTTCTGCCAGAACAGTTAAATGCAATAATGGTCTTGTATGAGAAGGTATTTTGAAAGGTATCTTGATCTCTTCTGGTCCAGGCTCTTCTTTCTTCCAAATCTTCTGTATTTCATTTTCTTTTCTTGGTGCAGCTTGCCGTCTTCTCACTTGTGTCTTCGTTCTTCTCTGGACCAGGAATTGGGATTGAAGACCTGTTTAACCTCGTTATCGTTTAATTCGTTCTTATGGCATCTTCTTCGAAATTGTTGTGTATTCTTTTATTGTATTCAGTTGTTCATCTAGATAGATTGGACAGCCTTCCATCGTTTTCTTGCTTCATGCCATGAGCATGTAATATTTGTTTCGTCGTTGTTGAGTTCCATATGGTCTGATAACTGTTTCCGCTATTCTGCACACTGAGTTACAGAAACGCATCTCTTCTCCTTCCTGTGGTGAATTTAAACACCCGCTCGTCCTTGCTGTAATATGTCCGCACCTCCTTTCTGGTTCAGTGGACATCCAGCATTTCTCCATATGCTGCTTTAAACAGTTTGCGATAGAAGTGCCTAGTATCTAACACTTTCGCAAAACCATTGTTATAACCCTTGTATATTGCTTTCGTATGAATAAAACTCATGTCAGGGTACATGTTGATTGTATCCAGGATGCGTTGTAGCTCGCCAAACCTTTCCCCTAGAGGTGTTATCCTCTTGGACCGTTGCTTCCACCAAGGCCTCTTCCTTCGTCATCTCGAAGGTGACATACCAGGCACTCACACTAAGCGCCCCTTCTGCTCTCCCCTAACCGCTCTTCTCAGACCTGCCGTCGGTGTGGCTACAACGATGCTGCATCTTGTCTGCTGACTTCATATCTAATACAATATTTGTCCCTGATTTGCGTATCTTACTCCTCTTACGTCCTGTCCTATTCTCTATTTTACATATACGAGGCCTGTTCAGAAAGTAAGCTCCGATTGATTGCCAAATTGAAACCACAGTGAACATCAGAAATGTTTTACTTGTAACAATTAGCTACACCTTTCAGCTACTTCTCTACGTAGTCGCCGTTCTGACTTAGACTTTTGTCATAGCGTTGTACCAACTTTTCAATAGCCTCATCATAGAAGGCAGCCGCCAGTGCTTTCCGCCAATTCTAGACGCTGGCCTACACCTCGTTGTCTGTGTCAAAATGTGGTCTTCAAAGACAGCGGTTCATGTGACCAGAGATGAAACTCAGGGGGAGACAATTGCGGACTGTATTGTGGGTAATCTCACATTTCCATTTGAAAACGATGCAGGAGCATCTTAATTTCCCCTGCAGAATGCGGCTGAGAATTGTCTTGATTTCTCCTCTGCATTGTACAGAGCGTTATGCGCCCCATTCTGCACTTGACGCCAGTTCAGAAAAGAGACCTCAAAAACTTCACTATCGTCTTCCTCGTAGACGAACTCTCTCCCCACCTGGGTTCTTTCGTTCTCCACGTCACTGCTTTTTTTTTATCAATAGGAGCATTCCTCTTATTTTGTGGAAACTCTCTCTGCCAATCGCAAGGGCCCTAAAATCGAACTACTTCGAAATCTCGGCACTTTACTGTTTCCTAGTTCGTTTCCGCCAATCGGACGTTTCGTGCCCACCCACATGTGTACCATTCACTGTTCACGTGATCAACTGCGTCACTGGTTCTGTTCGTGTCCATTTGGAATTCCGAAATGCTGTTTTCTAAAGCTTCTTTCTGTCCCATTTCTGGTGGTCCGTTACTTGCTCTGCAGTATACGTCACCTGTCTGGTTGCTGACTCCCGCCGCTGGACGCCCCTAAGAGCTTTTTGTGGTGCCTCCCATGGAGCGGCCTCTGCGTCTGCCCATGCTGGCTTCTACACAAAACGTTTCCTCTCGCTGTTTGTTTCACCTTCTGCTTATTGACATGCGTTATATAAGAGTGGTGTGTTAATACTGTCGATTGAGTGTCATCCCTTTTTCCATACATACGTATAGGCAAATCTCCTCATTACTGCCAAAGTAAGTTAGGTGTCAAGTTCACCTTCCCGTTACGATGTTTAAAACTCTTATTTAAGGTGCGAAATTGACCTTCATTTATTCTGTCACCTTACAGTGTATATTGCCCGTACCAGCAGAAATGTGTTGTAACAGCAACAGTTATTTGGTCATAACTTCAGTTTGGAAAGTCATTTATTTCGTTTAATTGTGGTGAGGGATGCAGGAATCCCCCACTCGTAATAAACCTCCACAAATATCTCAGTTTAGCAGGTGAGTCCGTAGACGGTGGTACAAGGGGTGTACAGTACAAATGGCCACGCACTCTCGCCCGAGTTACATATTCGTGTAGTACGTAAACAAATATGAATGTTTTAGTTGGATCACTTTTTTCACTTTGTGACAGATGGCGTTGTAATAGTCAGAAACGTATAAGTACGTGGTATCACGTAACATTCCGCCAGTGTAGACGGCATTTGCTACGTGATACATTACCCATGTTAAAATGGACCATTTACCAATTATGGAAAAGGTCGATATCCTGTTGATGTATGGCTATTGTGATCAAAATGCACAACAGGCGTGTACTATGTATGCTGCTCGGTATCCTGGATGACATCATCCAAGTGTCTGGACCGTTCGCCGGAGAGTTACGTTATTTAAGGAACGTCTACCACGACCTGCAACAAATGATGCCCAAGTAGGTGTTTTAGCTGCTGTCGTGGCTAATCCGCACATCAGTAGCAAACAAATTGCGCGAGAATCGGGAATCTCAAAAACGTCGGTGTTGAGAATGCTATATCAACATCGATTGTACCTGTATCATATTTCTATGCACTAGGAATTGCATGGCGACGACCTTGAACTTCGTGTTCAGTTTGCCACTGGGCACAAGATAAATTATGGGACGCCGACAGATTTCTTGCATGCGTTCTATTTTGTGACGAAGCGTCATTCACCAACAGTGGTAATGTAAACCGGTATAATATGCAGTCTTGGGCAACGGAAAATCCACGATACGCTGCGACAAGTGGAACATCAGCTACCTTATCGGGTTAATGTGTGGTGCGGCATTATGGGAGAAAGGATAACTGGCCCCCATTTTATCGACGGCAATCTAAATGGTGCAATGTATGCTGATTTCCTACGTAATGTTGTACCGATGTTACTACAAGATGTTTCACTGCATGACAGAATGGCGATGTACTTCCAACATGATGGATGTCCGGCACATAGCTCGCGTGCGGTTGAAGCAGTATTGAATAGCATATTTCATGACAGGTGGATTTCTCGTCGAAGCAACATACCATGCCCCGCACGTTCACCGGATCTGACGTCCCCGGATTTCTTTCTGTGGGGAAAGCTGAAGGATATTTGCTATCGTGATCCACCGACAACGCCTGACAACATGCGTCAGCGCATTGTCAATGCATGTGTGAACGTTACGGAAGGCGAACTACTCGCTGTTGAGAGGAATGTTCTTACATGTATTGCCAAATGCATTGAGGTTGACGGACATCATTTTGAGCATTTATTGCATTAATGTGTTATTTACAGGTAATCACACTGTAACAGCTTGAGTTCTCAGAAATGACAAGTTCACAGAGGTACATGCATTACATTGGATCAACCGAAATAAAATGTTCAAACATACCTACGTTCTGTATTTTAATTTAAAAACCTACCTGTTACCAACTGCTCGTCTAAAATTGTGAACCATATGTTTGTGACTATTACAGCGCCATCTATCACAAAGCGAAAAAAGTGGTCCAACTAAAACATTCATATTTCTTTACGTACTACACGAATATGTAATAAAAATGGAGGTTCTTATTTTAAAAACACAGTTGATATCCGTTTCAGCTATGGGAGCGCCATCTAGCGGGCCAACCATAGCGCCATCTAGTTTCCTCCTTCACGCTAGACAAGTTCCGTTCTTTGTAGTTTTTTGTTTGACGCTTATTTCGTGAGATATTTGGCCCAGTCACGATCAATGGACCACCATATATATATATATATATATATATATATATATATATATATATATATATATATATATATATGAACCTTCCAAGAAATGTTAACTTTAGGTTTTCTTAATTTAAACATGTTGCAAAACATGAAATACGAGGAAATATTATCGTTGTCATCATAAAATTCTTAAATGCATCGCCAATAAGGATCTGTTTTTGACACATAAAAGTCCTGAAGTTCAAAATGTTTTAACACAATAGCAAAAACTTAGTTTTTTTCAGTTTGTTTGGGTACTAGTCTGTCACATCGTCGAACACGGAATGACGATCAGCTGTGGGCCTCCCCGCATCTCTGATGAGCATGGAATGTCGGTCGGCAGAGAGAAAGGTCGCTGAAGATCTGAGTGTGTCGTGGATTCGTGGTTGCCTTTGTTCCATTTTGCATGTGTCTATGGCGACATTGTACTGGAGATCCGTTTCTGGCATCATAAAACTTTTCTTCATTATTTGACGAATCTTTGTCAGTTCATCAATGGTCTATTTGTCTCCAGGTTTTCCTATGAGTAGTCTTCTCCCATCTCTCAGTATGATATCTGAAGGTGTTGCAATTTCCCATAAGAAATTTCGGATGTTTGTTCTGCCAGAACAGTTAAATGCAATAATGGTCTTGTATGAGAAGGTATTTTGAAAGGTATCTTGATCTCTTCTGGTCCAGGCTCTTCTTTCTTCCAAATCTTCTGTATTTCATTTTCTTTTCTTGGTGCAGCTTGCCGTCTTCTCACTTGTGTCTTCGTTCTTCTCTGGACCAGGAATTGGGATTGAAGACCTGTTTAACCTCGTTATCGTTTAATTCGTTCTTATGGCATCTTCTTTGAAATTGTTGTGTATTCTTTTATTGTATTCAGTTGTTCATCTAGATAGATTGGACAGCCTTCCATCGTTTTCTTGCTTCATGCTATAAGCATGTAATATTTGTTTCGTCGTTGTTGTGTTCCATATGGTCTGATAAATGTTTCCGCTATTCTGCACACTGAGTTACAGAAACGCATCTCTTCTCCTTCCTGTGGTGAATTTAAACACCCGCTCGTCCTTGCTGTAATATGTCCGCACCTCCTTTCTGGTTCAGTGGACATCCAGCATTTCTCCTTATGCTGCTTTAAACAGTTTGCGAGAGAAGTGCCTAGTATCTAACACTTTCGCAAAACCATTGTTATAACCCTTGTATATTGCTTTCGTATGAATAAAACTCATGTCAGGGTACATGTTGATTGTATCCAGGATGCGTTGTAGCTCTCCAAACCTTTCCCCTAGAGGTGTTATCTCTTGGACCGTTGCTTCCACCAAGGCCTCTTCCTTCGTCATCTCGAAGGTGACATACCAGGCATTCACACTCAGCGCCCCTTCTGCTCTCCCCTAACCGCTCTTCTCAGACCTGCCGTCGGTGTGGCTGCAACGATGCTGCATCTTGTCTGCTGACTTCATATCTAATGCAATATTTGTCCCTGATTTGCGTATCTTACTCCTCTTACGTCCTGTCCTATTCTCTATTTTACATATACGAGGCCTGTTCAGAAAGTAAGCTCCGATTGATTGCCAAATTGAAACCACAGTGAACATCAGAAATGTTTTACTTGTAACAATTAGCTACACCTTTCAGCTACTTCTCTACGTAGTCGCCGTTCTGACTTAGACTTTTGTCATAGCGTTGTACCAACTTTTCAATAGCCTCATCATAGAAGGCAGCCGCCAGTGCTTTCCGCCAATTCTCCACGCTGGCCTACACCTCGTTGTCTGTGTCAAAATGTTGTCTTCAAAGACAGCGGTTCATGTGACCAGAGATGAAACTCAGGGGGAGACAATTGCGGACTGTATTGTGGGTAATCTCACATTTCCATTTGAAAACGATGCAGGAGCATCTTCATTGCCCCTGCAGAATGCGGCTGAGAATTGTCTTGAAGAAGAAACAGCACGACAGTTATGTAATGTTAGCTGCATAGCTTCAGGCGAAATTTCTCACCAGGCCCTCGTACTTGGCGGCAGACACTATTTTCTAGACATCTTTACGCACTCACTGCGAGCTCAGAAATGAGAAGAGCGACGTGATGCTAACTGGGGTTATACTAGAGACACTACCCAACACATCTGTGCAAAGCTTTATCGGATTTTCATAGTCGTTTCCATTTCGCGACCGATCGGAGCTTACTTTCTGAACGCCCCTCGTATCATTATCTATTTCATTCTAAGCCTTATTCCCTTAAATTATGTTACAACTTTACAAACATAAAAGTTTTCTTACTTAACTTTACACAAGTTGTCATTTACTCTATAAAATGGTTTCCTTATCACTGTTTTATTTATTCATCTTTTCTCCCCATTCTATTTGCTTTTCTTAATCTACAGGTCGTGGTTTCCTCATCTTCATCACGACGGATAGTAAGAGTGAAACTGATGGTGACAATGATTAGTAAGTTAGTGAATTCCTTCCTTTACCTCATTTTAGTTTTCTAACTACAATTATATTATGTTATTTTGAAAACTTCGCACCTTGACTCCGACTCCCAAGTCTTTTTCTCTGCAAACTCTTCTTTCTGGCATTAGCTGTAATAGAACTTCAGAATAAAATAAATCTCTGCTCTTTTCTTTTTCCTTTTCAAAAATTTTCTCTATTGTCCTCTTGTATTGTTTTAAAGGTTAAAGTTTTTTTTTCCTTTGTTGTACTTATCCCTTTCTCCTTTTTCTCGATAGTAAACTTTTATGTTCCTTCCTTATTGAAGTCTTTTCTGGATTAATCTTACTTCCTACTTTTTACCTCCTTCCATGAAATAACATGTTTCTTGCTTAGCTTAATAATTCAGTTCTCTTTCCTAATTATTAGTTCCTAAAGCCTTCTTATATTTATTTCCCTCATATCTTTAGTTCAATATCCGTTTGTTGCACCTTCCACAAATCATATATGCTTCACATATTCCCCCAAAATATCTCCTCAATTATTTGTTCACCATCCTCGATGGAACAAATTAGAAGTGTCTACTTCCTTCTTACATAATTCTTTATTTCCTTACTACTTCTTCACCTCCTTTTGTCCACAAAACTCAACTTCCTTCTCCTTTACACTATGTCTTTAAGGGAGAATCTACTACTATTTTTTTGTCAAACTATCCACATGCTGATCTATATCTTCCACCTTGCTTTCTACTCTTTCCCCAAAACACATTTCGTTCCCAGAAGAGTTACTTTAGTTGGTACTTTCCTGTCTTTTCTTCATTATATCCTATTACCTTCCTACGAGATTTGCTTTTTTTCTGAGATACGTACATGTTAAAAGTTTTATCTGTGTGCATTTTTTTTTCTTTGGCTTCTGGACATTTAATACAACTAAATTCTCATGTGAAGTTACTCTTTTTTTTCTTTTGTTTACCCTCTATACAATTTCAAATGGTTCACATGGTGCAAACCCAATGATTTGCCTGTTTTTGGATTAATCAGTTCGACTGCATTATCATGGATTACTTTACTCACTTCCATGGGGCCTTTGTATATAGAAAATAACTTGTGGCTTTGGTGTTTTTTCCTTCTAAGGAGATGGTGGGTTTTTACTAGTACCTTTCGTCCCAGTGAAAATACTCATGTGTTTGCCTTTCTGTCCGCTCGGTTCTTTCCCTTTAACGCTGCATTCTGCAAATTGCTCAGAGCTAATTTAATTAGATGTCGATGTTTTACTTTGGGTACTGATGGGACTTCACTTCTAACTTGGGTATCACTATTGGTGTTAGCAATGATGCCCAATCCTCTTGGCATACCATTTCTCTCTCCATTTCGTATAAATGAGCTACATCTTTTACAATTTGGCCATCATCAGTTTTTGTACTACTGTCTATATTCACCGTTAATAACTCCTGTTCCTCATCATCGGTCGTTTCCCAGTCAATTGAATCCCAGCATGCTGGTGTTTGTATCCGATCTCCCCCTAAACCTACTTCTGAATCTTGCTGATTAAAACTAAGTCTATTTACATGTTTAATTATATAGTTAACTTCATTATTTGTAACAACTCATACTTTATTCTAGTTTGGGTTTCTGTGGAACAGTATCGCTCCAAGAATGCGGATTTAAATTGCTCATATGATTGACAGTTTTCAGCTACTCCTTGCATGGTTTCCCCTATTGCGCCGTCCATATGCCCACAAATGAAGTCAAGCTTATGTCTAAGTGGCCAATTCTCTCGTAAAGCGATGTGGAATTGATTTATAAACGTGCGTGGGTGTAAGCCGTTCCCGCTTTCTTTGTGATGTTGGAATTTCTGACTGTCAAAAAGTGATCATTGTCAAATTTTTCTATTCCACCATACAGCGTTTGTGTTTTCTAAACATTATCCGTTCCCTTCAACTTGTCATGTTTTCTCGTGTTCGTTATACCATGTTTGGGTTCTGAGATGACAGATTTACGTCCCATCTAGCATCATATCTACGCAGTGGTGTGCAGTTATCTAAACCATATCGTTCCTCGTGTATTGGACTGAAAGATTCGTTTAAATTTCCCGTTACTGGATCACTGTTTCGTCTTCCTATTTGATTCATATTGACTTGTGCTCTATAACTTGTTGTACTGTAACTTGGAAATTGAGAAATTGGTATATGTGTCATCGCAACTTGTTCTGTTCTCGCGTTACTCGCGTACGTTTGGTGGGTCGGCTGCTGCTCTGTTGGAATGCGCGCGTTTACCGTTTCCCGCACCATTGTCTGTTGTGACCGCACATTACCTTCTTCGCTCACCTGTGTTAACTGTTCTCTTCCCATTTGCTTCTGTTTCGTTTCGGTAATTATTGACGCAACCTCTTGTGGATATACGACTGGAATCTCCTAACTTTTTTGTGTTTCAGCTACTGCTACGGAAGATTGTACAACTGACTTACTTACTTCTTGATTTCTTTCCGTCACTATGTCGGATGATACTACCAATTCCGTTGCCTCAATACTGCTTATTGTACGGCTCTCGATACACTGTTTCAGTTCTGTACGAAGCTGTTCATATTGTTTCTGATTTTTCGAGACGATGTTCTCTATGCGTGTATCGAATCTTTTTAATACGGCTCGCGTGACACGTTTTCTGACATTGAACTCTTCCACGATTTGTTGCGCCTTGTCAGACGTCTTACATGGTAAATTATTAGGTCTTTGGTTAACATTAGACACTGCATCCTGCACCTGCTCAACGTCAGAACGCATCTTTTTCTGGTCAGCCATTAAAGATGGTATAAGCTCGCACGGTCTCTCGCCTCTCTCCTGATTTTAGTAAACTGTTCATTAACTTCCGTTCGTAGTTTTTGCTGATCTTCGCGGACTTTTTCGAATCCAGCATAGGTTTCCAATTTGAGACTGTTTAAGCCAGCATTTGTCTCTGTTTTCAACTCTGCTAACCTTCCTTTTGTCGTTTCACTCGTTTGCTTTACGACAATAGTGAGTTGCTTCAACATTGCAAACACACTGTCTGACTCTTCACCATGGTCACCTGCCACTGTTTGGTGTAAATTTTGCCGTTCGCGTCTTTCCTGTGGCGTCTCACCGACTTCCGTACATACTGCGGACGCACTTACACACATTCTTTCTGTTGGAAACTGTCCCGTATGATTTAGTTACTGAAGTTGCTCGTCCTCTGATTCTACTTCTGACCCACTAGATCCGTCATTTGTTTGTTTTTGTGCATTCTCAGACTGTGGCACCAATCATGAAACTAAAACCATTCCCTCTGCACTATCACTACGTTCTGTTCCATGACTCGCACTTGATACATTTTGTTGTACCTCAATCTCTGTCCAGTGAAGATTTTCAGTTTGCCCTATCTGCGATAGCCTTCGTTCCTTTGCCATCTCCGATCATCGATAGCCTTCTCTCTTTTGCCATCTCCGATCGTCCAACTAACCTCTGCCTTTCTCGAAATGCGCAAGCCTGAGCTCTCGTCAACAATAAGTTATATGATCCTACACGTTTCCAAAGTATCATAGAGAGTTTCTTAGATTATGTACACATCATTAGCAACGCCGCTCTCTGTTTGTAGAATTTCAAACCAACTCAACAACGCCGTGAATAACTTCGCGCACGCCAGCAACGTCATGCACAAGTTACTTTTACACAAACATAAACATTGTATATTAATACAACTTCTCTACACTTTAGATCACATATTTACTGTATTCTGACCACTATACAGACACATACATTGAGTAACCTCGTCACCAAAACAATTTTCTTTAATTCAAAATTTTTAATTTCCCTTTATAATTCGACTAATTTCCACCCAGGCAGACTAACTGCCATCCTGGCAGGGTCGTCATCCTGTAAGGTTTGGAGGTCAGAACGACAACTGTGTCAGCTGTAAATAACTTTTGATTTAATGATGCAAACTTATCACTGAAATACACGCATTTACACACTTTACGTTGTGACAATGTTAAGGCAATTGTCAAACGAATGTATCTCATCCCCAGAAAGTGAAATAATTCTAAACACAAGAATGGTAAATTTTAACTAGAAGTTTCTTTACAAAATTAGTCTTATGACTACGTCACGATGTTGGCTAGTACTATGATAAATCATCCAATTCCGGTTCAAAGTTTGGTACTATTTAGGATGACAATCAAGTCTACAGAGGATGGTTAGTTTTGTGAGCAGTTGAGCAAAAGATTACCCAGGGTCGCTCAAGTTTAAAGTGGACGCAACCTGGTGAACCCACAAGTTTACGCCCCTGTGCACAGTATTTACCTTAGCTGCGATGAGCTGTAGTCTGCATGGCTACTCTCGTCCTCTGAAATTCCTATAAAAACTAATTAAGTATTTGCTAATTTTTCCAACAGAAGCTCTCCCTATGTTTCTCGTTATGTGAGAAAATACGCACTCATTCCTAGTCTTGGAATATGGCGATATCCACGCACATGGCTGGAGCAGCGTGCATATTAAAATGCCCTCTCAGTCCTCGCAAGGACAATTAATTGACTGGCTGGTCCGTTTCTCCACAGTGGAAGCTCAACGACGCTTCAGCTTATAACTAGCTGAATGTCAGCCACAGTGAACACAATGGTCACTCAGATTTCTCCTCTGCATTGTACAGAGCTTTATGTGCCCCATTCTGCACTTGACGGCAGTTCAGAATAGAGACCTCAAAAATTTCACTCTCGTCTACCTCGTAGCCGAACTCTCTCCCCACCTGGGTTCTTTCGTTCTCCACGTCACTGCTTTTTTTTATCAATAGGAGCATTACTCTTATTTTGTCGAAACTCTCTCTGCCAATCGCAAGGGCCCTAAAATCGAACTGCGTCGAAATCTCGGCACTTTACTGTTTCCTAGTTCGTTTCCGCCAATCGGAAGTTTCGTGCCCACCCACATGTGTACCATTCACTGTTCACGTGATCAACTGCGTCACTGGTTTTGTTCGTGTCCATTTGGAATTCCGAAATGCTGTTTTCTAAAGCTTCTTTCTGCCCTACTTCTGGTGGCCCATTACTTGCTCTGCAGTATACGTCACCTGTGTGGTTGCTGACTCCCGCCGCTGGACGCCCCTAAGAGCTTTTTGTGGCGCCTCCCATGGAGCGGCCTCTGCGTCTACCCATGCTGGCTTCTACACAAAACATTTCCTCTTGCTGCTTGTTTCACCTTCTGCTTATTGACATGCGTTATATAGGAGTGGTGTGTTAATACTGTCGATTGAGTGTCATCCCTTTTCATTACATATGTATAGGCAAATCTCCTCATTACTGCCAAAGTAAGTTACGTGTCAAGTTCACCTTCCCGTTACGATGTTTAAAACTATTATTTAAGGTGCGAAATTGACCTTCATTTATTCTGTCACCTTACAGTGTATATTGCCCGTACCAGTAGAAATGTATTGTAACAGCATCAGTTATTTGATCAGAACTACAGTTCGTAAAGTCATCTACTTAGTTTAATTTGGTGAGCGTTGCAAGAATCCCCCACTCGTATTAAACCTCCAGAAATGTCTCAGTTTAGCAGGTGAGTCCGTAGACGGTGGTACAAGGGGTGCACAGTATAATTGGCCACGCTCTCTCACCCGAGTTTTGCGATAAATAAGCCAGTCCATCCTTGAACTGACTTAGTGAGCAGTCGCATAGGAATTCTTCCTACCTATTATGTGGAGATGCTCTTGTAGTTTAATGTCTGCTTGCAGACCCATAGCAGCACCGTTGGATACTGAATGTGTAATACCTACTATACATGTTTTACGCAATGAAGTGGGAAGAAGATTTCTGTGCTCACAATTTCTACATAGGATGCCACTATAGTGCGTTTATCAAGATACACCATAAAATTAATTTGTTCAGACTGATTATAAGCTAACTAATAATGGTACTAGGGCATGGTCTACCACATGACTATATCGTAAGGCATCCCATCGATGACTGCCGACTATGGTGCACGGTCTGTAACTTAAGCACACAATTAGTATAGTTCGTGTAAGATCGTAAATCTTCAGTTATGCCAAAGCTGTTTATTCATTTATTAATATGAACGTTTCTTGCATGGTTAAATTACTGAAAGGTAGTATTTGTGACCTGTAGGCTCCTCCTAATGCCTGGGTGACAAAAGGAAACTTTTGTTAGCACATATTTATTAATTACAATTACTTGATTCGCCCCAGAATAAGTGCACTTTCCCTACATATCTCTTTGCTGACGTCACGAGAGATTTCTGCACCTCATGCCACTGGCTCTGAAAGCGCTAGACGGCCAACCGCCCCTGCTAGCCAGCGAGGGAATCTACCGCTCGCTCCTTGCTCTGCACTTAACAGCAGTGTTGATGCACTCACTTCACGTACGTGAAATCGCAAAACTAGAAATAAAGTAAAATATGCTCTTATCTACAAATAAGGGGTGCCTTACAGATCAGTCGCTTACATAGGCGCCAGGTTCAGTACGATTATTGGAAAACAGTTTCTGTTTTCCTTTGTCAGCAGCCTGAGGGTAGGATCGGATTTTCTCCGAATCCTGGCACGGTGTGTCACTCAGCAATGCTTTCACAGCACGGAGTATCCTTAATGTTTCCCGAGAGATTTTAGTATTTGCAAAATTTGTCATGCCTGAGTACTCGTAGATTCCGCCATAACAAAGCAATGGATGTGAACATCAGTGACACATGCCGCGACGTTACAGGTTATTTATGGCCCACAACTTTATAGAATTTGCGCTTGACTATCTGTGGTTACTCTGAAGACATTCGAAGAGAAATGGAATCCACATAAGAAAAAAATCGCAACAATCCTCTGTCTAGTTGTCCACATTTTTAGTCGTTAAACATAGAGAGTACTCATACTCTGTCTTTCCTCTATAGCCTGTGTCAGTCGTTGTACTCCCTCGTATTTGTCTTCAATTCTTACGTTACTATCTGAACAGCACAACAGAAATACTCGTTCTCAACAAAGTAAAATTCTCTCTGTACCATCACGTAACATTGATACGTTCTCTAAATCATTTTCTGTATCAGAAACTCGACTTTGGAGCACTCTTTCTGAAAATACCGAAAAACTGAATTTCTTCCAAACCTAAAAATATATCTGATGGTATACCTTCTATCACAATAGCCATCTCTCCCATATATCTACAGATCATTCTCTTCAGTACCCGTACCCCACAAATAATCTCTACCTCTTGTGAGCAGAGTTCTCCGCACATTTTCTGCTATTTCCTGACAGCCACTTCCACTGTCATCTCAGTCTTCTCCTCTTCCTTTTTCCATTCCGCTTATGATAATACTAAACATGGCATCAAATGTGCTAAGCTAAGTGCAGTTCAGTGTTATTATTATTGTCGGTATTATTATTGACAGCTACTATTGTTATTGTTATTATTATAGGCAATTTTTTGTAATATCTTTGGTATGTGTTGTTCCTGATCAGGTGTAAGAAAGCTATAAGGCACTAATCAGGTCAGTCTAAATAAACAACCAATAAATAAATAAAATCTTCCACTATCATCACAGAGGACATACAAGGCCGATCCACATGTTGGCCTCTTCCTGCCAAGAATATACAGGCTGAACGCCAACTCTATTTACAAAATTTCAGAAGCTCCTCAGAATTATTTTCTGAGTATCTTGGTATAAGGAACTCGTGCTCTTCGGTGATTCGTTACAGGGTAAAAGTATAATCGTGATTTATTCGGTGAGTCATTGCAGTTACCATTGCTTCTGTGAAAATATCTTTACAACACTGAAAAAGCATGTAAGATGGTATCACCAAAACGTACTGCACAGAACACAGAGCAAGGCAACAATTTCTTGACGAGAGACATATAACAGTACCGTGATGTGATTGCCAGCGACGCGGTAACAGTCCAGCATATGGTCGTTGTGCTCCTTTTCCATTGCATTCAGTGAATACATACATGAGGTGCATATCGGCCAGCACCTGATCAGCAAACAATTGACACTGCTCACGCCTGGGTTCCCGGGTTCGATTCCCGGCGGGGTCAGGGATTTTCTCTGCCTCGTGATGACTGGGTGTTGTGTGATGTCCTTAGGTTAGTTAGGTTTAAGTAGTTCTAAGTTCTAGGGGACTGATGACCAAAGATGTTAAGTCCCATAGTGCTCAGAGCCATTGACACTGCTGTGTATCACCGTTAGCCCACAACTAACGCTGCCGAAAAAACAGAACCTAGAAGAACCGAATAAAAGATTGAGGTCGAAGACCAGTAAGTATCGTGAATGAATCGAACAAGCTGTCTCCCCCCTCCCCCCTCCGAAAAAAAGAAGACGCACACCTGATATTTGCACTATGGTGCAAATATTTTTAGTGCAATACAGACACAAAGGTAAATGTAGGAGTCAAGACGAATTTGCGACACTAACTGTCCGCTTCGACCAGTAACTTAATGGTAAGACAGCTTGAATGGCTCTGAGCACTATGGGACTTAACATCTGTGGTCATCAGTCCCCTAGAACTTAGAACTACTTAAACCTAAGGACATCACACACATCCATGCCCGAGGCAGGATTCGAACCTGCGACCGTAGCAGTCCCGCGGTTCCGGACTGAGCGCCTAGAACCGCTACACCACCGCGGCCGGCGTAAGACAGCTTGACATCACTTCATTGTGCGCGTTATGAAATGCAATTCTTTATAGCGCTATTTGTTGTCATATTTGCTTTGGTTTCGAGGGAAATTATATTTTTTTCTCTGCTGTGTATGACAAATAAGGCACTGTCTCCAGAATGAGATTTTCACTCTGCAGCGGATTGTGGTGCTGACATGAAACTTCCTGGCAGATTAAAACTGTGTGCCGGACCGAGACTCGAACTCGGGACCTTTGCCTTTCGTGGGCAAGTGCTCTACCAATTGAGCTACCCAAGCACGACTAACGCCCTGTCCTCACAGGAAGTTTCATATCAGCGCACACTCCGCTGCAGAGTGAATATCTCATTCTGGAAACATCCCCCAGGCTGTGGCTAAGCCATGTCTCCGCAATATCCTTTCTTTCAGGAGTGCTAGTTGGTTGGTTGGTTGGTTGTTTGGGGATGGAGACCAGACAGCGTGGTCATCGGTCTCATCGGATTAGGGAAGGAAGTCGGCCGTGCCCTTTCAGAGGAACCATCCCGGCATTTGCCTGGAGTGATTTAGGGAAATCACGGAAAACCTAAATCAGGATGGCCAGACGCGGGATTGAACCGTCGTCCTCCCGAATGCGAGTCCAGTGTCTAACCACTGCGCCACCTCGCTCGGTGGGAGTGCTAGACCTGCAAGATTGGCAGGAGAGCTTCTGTAAAGTTTGGAAGGTAGGAGACGAGGTACAGGCGGAAGTAGAGCTGTGAGGAGGGGGCGTGAGTCGTGCTTGGGTAGCTCAGTTGGTAGAGCACTTGCCCGCGAAAGGCAAAGGTCCCGAGTTCGAGTCTCGGTCCGGCAAACAGTTTTAATCTACCAGGAAGTTTCAAGGCACTGTCTCCTCTGTTTCGGAGGGAATTATAACATTCTGTTTCTCTTTTCTCTCTTTTTTTCTATAAACAGTTTTTTTATACGTACTGCTTAACGGCTCCCCACTGTAGCTGTAGAGAGTTTTTACAGTACTGGATTTGTGTTCTTTCCGATAACTTGCTTTCATGATAACCTTTTAGATTCACTACCAATACATACTAATATTCGTAACCGCGTATCGCAGACTCGACTTGAGCTATATACCTGAAGTGTATTTCACGAAACTAGCTTTGATTTACACACACCCTCCCGAACAGACGTGTGTGTTGAAGCGTCACTTCCGGGACGGGGAGGTACGCAAGGCTCAGACCGAATCAGCCCAGCGTATTAACGATGAGGTGTGCTGCCCAGCCTGGATGGCTTTTTAGGCGGTTTCCCACATCGTAGTAAGTGAATACCGGGCTGGCACCCATACCCCTCAATCTTCGCTCATTTTCACATGAATAAGGCTACACACAGACAAGTTGGGATACACACATTCTGTTCCGGGGGTAACAGGGTGGCGACAGAAAGGGCATCCAGTCATCCCTTAAAACTAACCATGTCAAATCCGTTAATAATCTTGCCGACCCTGCGCTGGTGCGAGATAAAGGCAAAGAAAACGAAGAATGGATTCGATTTACACACATCAATAAAGGTTTTACATAACCACATTCGTTCGAAATTGTGTCTGTATATATTAATCTCCTATGTGCCCAGATCACCAAATAAAAAAATAAACGATCATTTGCATAACAATTAAAAACGTCTGTTTGCCAATGGCGGACAACTGAGCAATGTTAATAGGTGGTGGAACGTTCCCTTGCTCGGATGCACGCTTCAATCCGTCGTGTCACGCCATCGGTGACGTCATCAAACCAGCCCTCATCCAGATTGTCCCACTTCTTAGCGGAGATTCAGTGTAAGTGGCGCAGAGTACGCGGTCGTTGTCAGAGTCCGAAAACGGCTCATTTCAATCGATCCCACATATTTTCGGTTTGGTTACTGTCTGGGGAACAAGCAGACCACTACTTTTTGGCGAGCCTAGCATGCTGAAAGAATGTGCTCACGAAAACAGCACGACCAGCGCACGAATTATCATGAAACAAGACGAAATTGTCTGCAAAATGATGGCGATACGGCCCCACTATCGGTTGCAGAATCTCGTCCTTGTACCATACAGTGGTGCGATTGCCCTCAACAACCACAACAGCTAAGTAATGCCACATCAAAACATCACTCCACCACTACCTTGTTGCACATGTGAGACACATTGTTGGAGACGTTCGATATCAGTGGGTTGTCTCCAAACAGGTTGTCAGCGATTATCAGGGTAGGAACAGATGCGAGTTTCGTTCATAAAACAACTCCCGACGCCAGTCTTGGGGCGCCCATTTTGAATGACTTTCAGACCATCTGTCACGGAATCCGTGGTGATGCGGTGTACTTTCAAGTGCCTGCCACAGTCGTCGGCCACGGATATTCCCATAATGCAATGGTCTCCTGACAGTCTGAAGCGACACGCTATGTCCTGTGGCCTATTCGAACGCCGTATCCAGTTCTGGAGCACTCAGCCCACGGTTCCTTTGACTCATACGTCGTAGATATCGTTCATCTCGTGCACCTATCGACTGTGGACAGCCTGTGTAATGTAAGTCATCAATACTGGCTGTCTATTGCAACCGATTCCTTGCCCATAAACACGTAACTTTGGCTGCAGAGCAGGCGTCGAGAAACTTCCTTGGTTAACGCGATGATGTGAACCAGATCATTGGTAGCGATTGTCCTTTCTGGCATTTTTTATGTTCACTCTACTATTCCATAGACGTCTTTAATGCGCTGCTACTGCTGCATCACTTTCAATAAAAATGCTGCAATCCCAGTCCATTCGAGAGCGTCGTTCTACCCACAGGCAGCAGTCATGGTAACTGTGTGTATACTTACAAACAACAACAGCGGTGACCTTCCGAGACGTACAGGAACAATCACAATAGCAACATACCTGTAGGACATATCGGTGTGGTGAATAATTTTTTGTCTGTGTAATTACGATACTTTTTTAATGATGAAAGACAGATTAATGAATTACCTGAATAAATACAATCTTTTAAGCGAATCACAGTTTGGTTTCCGAAGTGGCAAAAATACGGAGTCAGCCATAGTAGAATTCACAAAAGTTGTACTTGATGCTCTTGATAAAGATGAGTGTGCCACAGGGATATTTTTGGATCTTTCTAAGGCGTTTGATACAGTCGACCACAAGATTCTATTAAATAAATTAGAACCATTAGGAATAAGAGGGGTAGCTAATGACTGGTTTTGATCAAACCTAACAGATAGGGTACAAAGAGTAGAGATAACGCATACTTCAAATAGATCTAAACTTTTAGTAAAACACTTATCAGAATCAAAGTACAGTAATATAGGGGTTCCACAAGGTAGAATGTTAGGTCCAATACTGTTCTTGATGTAAATCAATTAGTTTCAGAGTAGTGTTACTCATGGTGAAAAAATTCTCTTCGCTGATGACAGTAATATTATAGTCACTGAGAAAACAAGAGAACTCCTTGCCGAGAAAGCAAATGAAACTCTCAAGGAAGTTTATGACTGGTCAGTAAGCAATAAAGTGACATTGAACATACAGAAAACTAATGCCATGAATTTCAGTTTGAAGAGGAAAAATGACAACGTTAAATTAAATGTAGATGGCACCTCTATAGACTGTGTAACAAATGCAAAATTTCTCGGAATGAATATTGATTCTCAGTTGAAGTGGCATGTTATGCCCTTAGAATACTGTCATCAGTGTGTAACAAGCAGTGTCTTTTAGTTACATATTATTCATATGTACACTCAATTCTTAACTATGGCATTCTTTTTGGGGGAACAAATGCACAAAATATGTACACAATTTTCAAACTCCAGAAAAGAGCCATAAGAATAATAACCAAAAATAATAGTTGAGGTCATTATAAAGTTCTGTTCAAAACATTGGGATTTTAAGTGCTCCATGTGAATACATTTACCAGTCAGTTGTACACATAAAAAATAACATTGGTAATTACTGCACAAACAGCTCTGTCGATGACCATGCAAGAAGAGATAGACTCAACTTACATTTACCGAGAAAAAATAAAGATAAAGCTCAAACCAGCATTTTCTAGAAGGAATAAAACTGTACAGTAAATTACCAAAAGAGATTAAAGAAATTGCAAACATACACTTATTTAAAAAAGGCAGCTAAAAAGTACCTGTTATGCAATGCATTTTATACATTGAAGGATTACTTAGCTAAAACATAGTAGGGGTTCTATAAATAATGTTATACAAATAAATAATAATGATTATAAAATATACAACACTCCACATAACACCTTCACTTTATGTTTTTTTCCTTTCTAGAAATACTTACCCCCAAGCTATGCATAGCACAATACTAACACCTCTTCCTCTTTCTGAGCTCGACGTCTCACTCATTATGGAGGGATGCTGACTCAGTTTTTCAGGATACCAAATGGGAAGTTGCGGTACAGAAAATGGTCCAGAGATCACCAGCGTGTGTGTGTGTGTGTGTGTGTGTGTGTGTGTGTGTGTGTGTGTGTGTGTGTGAGTGTATGTGTTTGTGTGTGTAGTGAGTGAAGTGTTATCAAACAATGTGTGAATAGTGTGTGCAGTGACTGATAGTGAGATATGAGTGAACAGTGTGGCATTACATAATTTAAAAAGTTATTTGTAAAAAAAGTACTGTATACCAGGAGTAAATATAATGATTGTCTCTAACTAGAAGTCTGTAAATATATGTGTATACGAATTAGCTTATTTAAAATTGATCTACACTTGTGAATACTTCGACATGTCCTTGTAAAAAGAGATCTATGGATGAATAAAGCTACTACTAATACTACTGCTGAATTCGTACTGTGTGACCACAAGTTCTTGTAGTAGGGGGTTGAGAACTGCTGGGTTGACGTGCTGCGCCGCATCACCTCACTGCATCCCACATGCTCTCGATGAGGTGTAACCCTCTGCAACGGACAGACCAGTCCATTGACCAAACATCCCCTCGTTCCAAGAATTCCTCCACCAGAGCGGTACGATACGATCGTGAATAATCATCCATAAAAATAAAGTCAGGGTCGAATGGAGCCTTGAAAAGACGCACAAGGTGAAATACTTGAGTGTTGCGAGAAAGTTAATCGGTGAGTGTACCGTATTCACAGATCTGGAGGTCAGTACGCCGAAGCAACAATATTCTCCCCACACAGTAACACCTAGACCACCAAAAGTACAATCTTCGCCAATGCTGAACGTACCCTCATATGGCGAGAGATGAGAACACCTAACGCGCAGGAACATTGCCGGATAAGGTCGTTCTGGCAGTCCAGGTGTTAGGGTAGGGGAGCGGGGGGAGGAGGCGTAGTATCGCACACTTGTATTGAGCTCCAAATCTTTGAGCTGACCGGTCAGTGTTATTGTAACATTGCACTCCTTGCCCACGTACGTCTTTCCAGGGGTGCATTGGACTCTGGCTTCAATGAAAGTGCGCGACCCCACCAACAGTGCAGGCTGAGGAGCTCTTGGAAGGAGAAGGTATTCGGTGAATGGACTGACCTGCCCGTCGCCCCACCCCGCCACTTGAATCCTATCGAGCAAGTGGTGACACGTATTGCAGCACGTCTACACGCACCAGCGACCATCCACTAGTTGTCAACGGCACTGGAGGAGGAACGCCAGCATGGGAGCACATTGCAGAGCGTGCACTGCCGTCCATGGTGGTCACAGACCCTATTAAGGACCACGTCCCGACGTTTTTAATGTCCAGCCGATCGTCATCATTTGCGGTGACTTCGGTGTAATTTCTATGGATAAGTGTTCTTTTGGACATGTCCGAAAGAACAGACACCATATCCATATAAGTAAATAGTTCTGGCAATACCGGCCATGACCTTCCTCTTCTGTGCGGATGCACACGTATTACCTGAACTCTTACGGGACTTGGTAAGAATGTCTTCCACGAGTAATGAGTATGATGGGTAGGGACACTACGAATGTAGTGTGTGGACATATAAGGTGAGAATCTGGGTCCCGCGGGAGGCGTGCGCAAGACAGATCCTGCAGTCGCGCTATCCTCTGTGCCCTTGATGCTTCAGATGGATGTAGCGTCTGCCATGTAAGCAGGAGGTCCCGGATTCGAGTCCCGGTCGGGGCACACATTTTCACCTGTCCCCATTGATATATATCAACGCCCGTCAGCAGCTGAAGGTATTGATATATAATTCTAATTTCGGTGTAATTATTTTCTTTGAGCAAAAGTGTTATTTCCTTTCGTGTCGTTGTATATTTCTTTCACTTACGTTCTGTACTATACTGTAGCAGTTCTTTCTACGTGTGGCGTAATTTTCATCTAACTATGTTACTTGGTAGTTACAGGTAATGCAAATATTATTACTTTCGTCCTTTTCTACACGAGTGTAGTAGTAACTCCAATTATTTTTCCCTGTGTATGAAATTCTCGTAATCAAAACCGTCTGCGTTATTCATGTTTCAAAATCTGTCCAATGATATGTTGTAGTTGTCATTTTGCTTATATCGTTTGTCGCATGTTCACCACATCAAGCCGCATGCTAGTATAAAAAAATCCTCTCTGTCTACATCTACGTGATTACTCTGCTATTCACAATAAAGTGCCTGGCAGAGGGTTCAATGAACCACCTTCAAGCTCTCTACCGTTCCAGCCACGCGGGATTAGCCGAGCGGTCTCAGGCGCTGCAGTCATGGACTGTGCGGCTGGTCCCGGCGGAGGTTCGAGTCCTCCCTCGGGCATGGGTGTGTGTGTTTGTCCTTAGGATAATTTAGGTTAAGTAGTGTTGAACCTTAGGGACTGACGACCTTAGCACTTAAGTCCCATAAGATTTGACACACATTTGAACATTTTTCTACCGTTCCACTCTCGAACGGTGCGCGGGAAAAGCGAGCACTTAAATTTTTCTGTGCCAGCCCTGATCTCTCTTATTTTATCGTGATCATCATTTCTCCCTAAGTAGGCGGGTGCAAACAGAATGATTTCGCATTCGTAGGAGAAAACCGGTGATTGAAATTTCATGAGAAGATCCCGTCGGAACGAAAAACGCCTTTGTTTTAATGACTGCCACTCCAATTCACGTATCATGCCTGTGACACTATCTCCCATATTTCGCGATAATAAAAACGAGTTGTCCTTCTTTGTACTTTTTCGATGTCATTCGTCAGTCCCACCTGATGCGGATCCCACACCGCACAGAAATACTCCAGAATAGGCCGGACAAGCGTGGTGTAAGCAGTCTCTTTAGTAGACCTGTGGCACCTTCTAAGTGTTCTGCCGATGAATCGCAGTCTTTGGTTTGCTCTACCCACTATATTATCTATGTGACCGTTCCAATTTAGGTTATTTGTAATTGTGATCCCTAAGTATTTAGTTGAATTTACAGCCTTCAGATTTGTGTGACTTAGCGCGTAATCGAAATTTAGCGGATTTCTTTTAGTACTCATGTGAATAGCTTCACACTTTTATTTATTCAGGGTCAATAGCGACTTTTACGAGATGAAATATAATTTAGTGTATAACGAGTGCCCGGAGACATCGTGTCTCTTAACCGAAATACTCAGAGAATATCGCTGAACAACTTCCAAAATTTTGTTGGTAGAGATCGAGTTCACCTTGTACATTCTAGAGGCAGGATAAAAGGGGGTCACTGCAACATCAGAAGGATTTTCCTACAAAACTGCTTTAACAGCCAACCAAAGCACTCAGATGATTACAGGAAACGAGATGTAAAGTTGTGGAATAACACGCCGTTAAATTCAGGAAACTTGCTACAGCTTTACAGCCCGAAAACGTCCGAAAAGCACAGGCGCTGCCAACCCAGTTGCGGACGGCAGCGGTCGTAGACCTTCGGATGCGGGGGGCCCGCTTTGATGGCTCTAGAATTGGAGAAACTGTGGGGAGCAGCGAGTGTAAGGGAAGGTCTCCGAGGAGCTGTCGGTGGCGTGACGGCGGCTAAAGTTAGTCCGCGGGCGCAAGCGGCTGCACGCGCCGGCCGCGTATACCGGGGGCGGCGGGGGCGGCGGCGGCAGTGCGTCTCCAGACAGCGCCTCAGCTCCCACCGCCGCCACAGGGCCCCACTCGCCAGCGCCGCCGCCACACTCAACCCTCACCGCGGACGCCATGGTGAGTCTCAGCGCGGAGCGCTGTCCAAATCCACTTGCTGTTGTATTCGGTCCGTTACGCTGGACCTTTCATGATTAATACAGCGACTACAAACGGCTGTAACTATTTAATCCGTAGAGGTACATTGATACGGTTCACAGAGAATACACACTTTCAGACCATCAGATTGGTAGTATCACGACGTTGCGTTCTCCTCTTGGCCGCCTTGATCTGCGGATTTGAGATCTTAAACTTTCCCGACGATTTAACTGTTCGTATTGCTCTCTGGGTGTCCAGCGGGGTGGAGTCGTCTACGAAACACGATACTTCGACAGCGTAATTTGTCATTATCTTCAGGTGATAACTTTAAAATGAGCATCTTTTATACATCGTCCGATGAAGCAACGACAGCCACTCTACAGGTATCACCTGAAGAAGACAGCAAGGTACGCTGCCGAAATATCGCATTTCGTAAATGAGTGCACCCGACTGAACGCCTGAGAGTTTTACAAACCCATGGATTTCTCTTAAAGAGACTATAGCAAAGAACTTGTAAACGTGCTTCCTCTACCGAAACAGTTCTAAGACGGAGAATACACATGTCGCGTTTCTAATGCGTTCGTCTAGGTAACTGTACATATGCTTCAAATGTACGGCATGAGATAATATATAGCTTAGATGTTCGTGTGACCAAGAATAGTGACATAGAAAAAGTACAAATTACGTAAAAAAATTGCAATTTCTTTTGCATTCTCTGTAACTGCTACCGATGTACTGCTATTCGTTTAATAGTTATAGCCGTCTGTAACCGATAGAGAATTTCACCGACAAACTTTTGAGTGGTTTGAGGATACCGTCTGGGTATACTAGAATAAAGGACTCACAGTCTCCAGCTGCCCTGTCGATGACCACTTGCTGTTGTATTCAATCCGTTATACAGCGCCGTCAAAAATGAATAAAGCGATTACAAACGGCTATAACTTTTCAATGCGTTGCGATACATCGATATGATTTACAGAGTGTGTTTACTCCTTAACCGTGGGGTCAGGCGTATCACTATGCTGTGTTCTGCTCTTGGCAGCACCGGATTTGTGATCTTAAGCTTTAGCGACAAATCAATTGTTTCTGTCGTCCTTGCCCTCGCGTGACCAACAGTACGCAGTCGTTTACAATACGTCGTCATCTTCAGGTAACAGCTGTAAAATGAGCTTCTTTGGCACATCGCCCAATGTAGCAAAGACAATCATTGTACAGGTACCACCTGAAGATGATGGCAAGGTGCGCTGTCAAAATATCGTGCTTCGTAAACGATTTCACCCGGTCGGACACCCGAGAGCATTAAAAAACCGATGGATTTCTTTTAGTGGGACTATAGCAAATCTCTTGTGAATCTGCTTCCTTTTCTGAAAACAATTCAAGGATTAAGATCGCTCATTTCTAACTCGCTCGCGTCGATGAATCCACGCATACTTCGGAATGTATGTTGGAAGTGAATTATCGCTTAGGTGTTGTCCATGCGCCCAAGAGAGGTGATATCTAAAACTTACAATTATCTAAAATAACTTTTGAACTCTCTTTTACATGCTCTGTAATTCTTACCGACGTATTGCTATTCATTAAACAGCTACAGCCGTTTGTAGTCGAGACAGAGACTCTGACGGAACTCCACCTGCAGAGATTGTTTAGGGACGCCTTCTGGATATTTTGGTACCTCCAGTGGCTCATTACAGATTTAGTGCATTTCGTTTGGTTTCTTATCCTAGTTAGCTTCGTATCTCTATTGCACTGAAAATGGTGAACAACAGTGCACTTGTTGACCATATGCGCTGCGTGTCCTGTTTCCATTCGCTCAAGGTGTTAGTCCTCACCTGCATGTGACTATGCTTCGGTCGACGTATCCTGAGTTTCCATCGTGATTTTGACGAGGAAGTGCTGAACCACAGCACAACAAGTGCGAAACTCTCATGAAAGTATTCACATTGCGATGAGTTTTCCGTAGACACCACTGTACTTGTTTACAATAACATCCCCGCGTGTTTCCGGTAGCAGCCAGGGGAGGCAAAGTGCGGTAATATCTTGGTCGGGTAGTACCGGCTGTTGACAACAGTAGTGTCCTCCTTATCCCTATGACCTCAATATTTCATTCAGCACTACTCAATGGTGACGACGGTTTTGTTTACCGGCAGTATTATTTGTGCGTTAACAGTGATACATAGCATTCCTGTCGATAGATTTACTGATGAAGAGGTGGTTAATATGCACCTCGTGTACAGGTTCACTGAATGCAATGGAAAAGCGACACGAAGGCGCTATGCTGAGCTGTTTCCGCAACGACGGCAACCACATTGCAGCAGTTTTGCGTCTGTACGTAGGCGCCAACGGGAAACTAGATGCTTCAGGTTAGAATGGAAGATCCTGGCTGTGTGAAGTATGCCAATAACAAACCGAATAAATCATAATTACATTACTACTCTGTAACGTGCTTCCAGAGACCGTGAGTGCCTTGTATCAAAATATACAGAGAGTATACCTGAAAAACTCTTGAAAGGATTGTCGGTGAAGTTCTGGTCGATGCGGAATTCAATTTCAATTGCTCCATGCAGTCGTGAGCCAATGGAGAATGTGTGGTCTGTGCATATATTATTTCTCAGTCGCCTTGAAACAAATCTCCAGAAATTGGAAGATTTCGAGAGATATAGTGTGTCCTCCCCGTTGTTCATTCAATCAGTACTACTGTACAGCTGCACCAGAATCACCGTTGTCTGGATGGTCTTATGTTGTGCTAGGGCTTCGTCGTCGTTAGAGCAGTGGACTATATGGATTGTGGTCTTGTTTCATTTACGATCCGGATATTAATCTCAAGCGATTGGGATAAATAACATTGATCCTAAATCAGGACGACTGTGCTGGTATTTGAACATAACTTATAATGAATACGATGGTGGTGGTTGTTAGTGTTTAACGTCCCGTCGACAACGAGGTCATTAGAGACGGAGCGCAAGCTCGGGTTAGGGAAGGATTGGGAAGGAAATCGGCCGTGCCCTTTCAAAGGAACCATCCCGGCATTTGCCTGAAACGATTTAGGGAAATCACGGAAAACCTAAATCAGGATGGCCGGAGACGGGATTGAACCGTCGTCCTCCCGAATGCGAGTCCAGTGTGCTAACCACTGCGCCACCTCGCTCGGTATAATGAATACGAATCCAGTGTTTTAATGAGTTTGCCACTTCATTTGTTTCAATTTGTACAATATTTTGTGCGAAAACGAGTTCTGACTACACAAAATGCTAAATCATTTTTTTACCTCTGCGCTGTACACGAGTAAAATTTGGAGAGTAGGAATTTTGGAGTCGAAGAAATTGTAAGCACTTCAAGTGAAGGTGAACAAAAGGGTGTCTAACGTTATATAGACAAATGAAGAACGATGACAGTGTTACAAATAATAAGCTAGGAAGGAAGTCTACGAAAAAATTTTACCAGAAGAGAAACAGGTCTGTCGGGCGTTTGTTAAACACTAAGTTAATCTGGCACTGAACGTAGAGGAGAAAAGAAGTAGGTACAGATAGGGCCTGGAAAATTAGGCACAGACTACCTTAGCTGCTACAGAGATGAAGATATTGATACAAGTGAGAAAGAGATGGAGGGCAGCACCAGATAATATGAAACATTAATGACTACACTACAGTTCGATAAATGAGAGATTAATGTTTTCTCTCTTTGACCATGCTGTCTAGAGGAAGTGGATAATAAGTCTTTTCACAGCCCGCAAGCCTCCTGATTGACGGAGAGCGTAGTTTTTCTGCTCTTCACTCCGTTATTATGTCAGTGACAAAACGTGGACGGACGTATAAGAGTAGTCACGCAATGGGCTAAGTGTCTTTCATTTGCACTGTGTATAATGAAAACTCCTGAAGATGCTGTCTCACTGCTCATCTCTGACCTGTAGACTAAGGAAGGGCGGTTAGGGGTTTTAGTGTCCCGTCGACGACGAGGACATTAGGGTCGTGGCACAAGCTCGGAATGCCGTTCTGGATTCATAGAACCAAGGATAGGCAACACAGAATTCCCACGACGACTTTTGTTACTCCGTTATGTGTTTCTTTTTATTAAACGATATAAACAAACGTCGTGCCGTAACAAGGGAGCATCGACAGTCGCGGCTCGCCTTAGATCGAAACCCTGCCCCTGGCCAGCTCGGCTCCTGCGCAATCGCCCGTCTGCGCGTGCGAAGCCGCTGTTATTTTCGGGGCGAAACTCTACACTGCGCTTAAACTGTTCTCCATTAACTTTTTTCTCTGCTGTGAGATAATCAGTAGTCGGTGAAGTTTACAGCAGTTTATTTTTGAACGGCCGTGCCTCAGAGATAGGACGCGCAGCGCCAATGCGACTTCGCCCTCTTTCACCCGCTAACCAGTTTTATTTCGACTGTAATTGCTTCGTTCTCGTTTCGCGATCACACTTCCCACGCAGAAGAGCGAACTATCGGCCAAAAAATATATGATTTATCACGTGTGAAAGCTTGTCCGGACTGTTTTATACTGCAGAAGGCCGTTGAACTAATATAATACTATCTGATTTACAACAAAACGGCACAGTGTTGCCCGATCATCATATTTCTGGTACGTTTGGAAATGAATACTACGGGTCGCAAGCACTGGTGACAAGTGGTCGACACTGCGTGGAATAATTAAAGGGAGCTGGAAAGGAAATGAGCTAAATTTTCTGCCCAGAGATTCTAATTTAATCTTCCTCAGCTGATTCCATTCCTCGCTATTTCTTATTACAGATAACGTCTGATGCCTTGCCCTGTCTTTATTCTACTGAGTCAGTAATTTGTATGTATTGGTTCATGAGCCCACGCGAATAGTAAACTGTTGTGAAAACACACTTGACCTCTTAGCAATAAATAATCCTCAGCTAATGACGAGCTTCAAAACATATACAGGGACTAGAGAACACAGGAGTGTTGTAGCGATATTGAATATTGTGACCCCTAAATCCTCCAAAAATAAACGAAAAACGTACCTATCCAAAAATGCAGATAAAAATTCACTTTACGCCTTCCTGAGAGACAATCTCCATTCCTTCCAAATTAACAATGTAAGTGTAGACCAGACGTCGCTTGAATTCAAAGAAATAGTATCGGCAGCAGTTGACAGATTTATACCAAATAAATTAACAAACACTGTTGCAGAAACAACGAAAAAAATGCCAAATTCAGACGGACGCAAAATCTCCAAGACTGTAGTTGCAACCCTTGTTCACTCAAGTACAAGCAGCCCTTAGCGGCTCGCCATCTTATTTACAACTATTCAAGATGTCGCCTTTCCGGCTTAGATTTTTTAAGAGATGACTTGTAAGTACTGCAACTCTTCCCAGTCAGTACAAACTTTAATTTAATTAATATATTATATACCTAATATGTTTTAGAACAGTTATTTTAATTATGAAGACGACGCTCATAGTAGCGTCGAAACCTGGTCAATTTTGACTTAATATCTGTGACAGAGGGTTCTAATATAATTCTGACATCGTCACTGAACCTTAGCAGCTATGTTCAAAGTTTTAAAACAGAAGTGATTTCTGGCGTTCACCAAGGTAGTGTTATAGGCCCTCTACTCTTCCTCACTTATATAAAAGATTTAGGAGACAATGTGAGGTTGTCTGCAGATGATGCTGTCGTTTATCGACCAATAAAGTCATCTGAAGATCAAAACAAATTGCAAAACGATTTAGAAAAGATGAGGTCATCCAGATGAGTGCTAAAAGGAATCCTTTAAACTTCGGTTACACGATAAATCAGTCTAACCTAAAGGCCGTGAATTCAACTAAATACCTAGGAATTATAATTACGAGCCACTTAAATTGGAAGGAACACATAGAAAGTGTTTTAGCGAAGGCTAACCAAAGACTGCGTTTTGTTGGCAGGACACTTAGAAAACGTAACAGATCTACTAAAGAGGCTGCCTACACAACGCTTATCCGTCCTTTTTTAGAATACTGCTGTGCGATGTGGGATCCATACCAGATAGGTATTCACATTTAAGTGCTTGGCAGAGGGTTCATCGAACCACAATCATATTATCTCTCTATCATTCCACTCCCGAACAGCGCGCGGGAAAAACGAACACCTAAACCTTTCTGTTCGAGCTCTGATTTCTCTTATTTTATTTTGATGATCATTCCTACCTATGTAGGTTTGGCTCATCAAAATATTTTCGCATTCGGAAGAGAAAGTTGGTAACTGAAATTTCGTAAATAGATCTCGCCGCGTCGAAAAACGTCTTTGCTTTAATGACTTCCATCCCAACTCGCGTATCATATCTGCCACACTCTCTCCCCTATTACGTGACAGTACAAAACGAGCTGCCCTTTTTTGCACCCTTTCGATGTCCTCCGTCAATCCCACCTGGTAAGGATCCCACACCGCGCAGCAATATTCTAACAGAGGACGAACGAGTGTAGTGTAAGCTGTCTCTTTAGTAGACTTGTTGCATCGTCTAAGTGTCTTGCCAATGAAACGCAACCTTTGGCTCGTCTTCCCCACAATATTATCTATGTGGTCTTTCCAATTGAAGTTGTTCGTAATTTTAACATCCAGGTACTTAGTCGAATTGACAGCCTTGAGAATTGTACTGTTTACCGAGTAATTGAATTCCAACGGATTTATTTTGGAACTCATGTGGATCACCTCACACTTTTCGTTATTTAGCGTCAACTGCCACCTGCCACACCATACAGCAATCTTTTCTAAATCGCTTTGCAACTGATACTGGTCTTCGGATGACCTTACTACACGGTAAATTACAGCATCATCTGCTAACAACCTAAGAGAACTGCTCAGATTGTCACCCAGGTCATTTATATAGATAAGGAACAGCAGAGGTCCCAGGAGGCTTCCCTGGGGAACACCTGATATCACTTCAGTTTTACTCGATGATTTTCCGTCTATTACTACGAACTGCGACCTTCCTGACAGGAAATCACGAATCCAGTCGCACAACTGGGACGACACCCTATAGACCCGCAGCTTGATTAGAAGTCGCTTGTGTGGAACAGTGTCAAAAGCTTTCCGGAAATCTAGAAATACGGAATCAACATTAGATCCCCTGTCGATAGCGGCCATTACTTCGTGCGAATAAAGAGCTAGCTGCGTTGCACAAGAACGATGTTTTCTGTAACCATGCTGATTACGTATCAACAGATCGTTCCCTTCGAGGTGATTCATAATGTTTGAATACAGTATATGTTCCAAAACCCTACTGCAAACCGACGTCAATGATATAGGTCTGTAGTTCGATGGATTACTCCTACTACCCTTCTTAAACATTGGTGCGACCTGCGCAATTTTCCAATCTGTAGGTACAGATCTATCGGTGAGCGAGCGGTTGTATATGATTACTAATTAGGGAGCTATTGTATCAGCGTAATCTGAAAGGAACCTAATCGGTATACAATCTGGACCTGAAGACTTGCCCGTATCAATCGATTTGAGTTGCTTCGCAACCCCTAAGGTATCTACTTCTAAGAAACTCATGCTAGCAGCTGTTCGTGTTTCAAATTCTGGAATATTCCATTCGTCTTCCGGACAAGAAGAGAATAGAAGCTTTCGAAATGTGGTGCTACAGAAGAATGCTGAAGATAAGGTGGGTAGATCACGTAACTAATGAGGAGGTTTTGAATAGGGTGGGGGAGAAGAGAAGTTTGTGGCACAACTTGACTAGAAGAAGGGATCGGTTGGTAGGACATGTTTTGAGGCATCGAGGGATCACAAATTTAGCATTGGAGGGCACCGTGGAGGGTAAAAATCGTAGAGGGAGATCAAGAGATGAATACAGTAAGCAGATTCAGAAGGATGTAGGTTGCAGTAGGTACTGGGAGATGAAGAAGCTTGCACAGGATAGAGTAGCATGGAGAGCTGCATCAAACCAGTCTCAGGACTGAAGACCACAACAACAACAACAACAACTTCCCTAGTGAAGGAATTTCGGAAAACTGCGTTCAATAACTCCGCTTTAGCGGCACAGTCGTCGGTAACAATACCATCGGCACTGCGCAGCGAAGGTATTGACTGCGTCTTGCCGCTTGTGTACTTTACATACGACCAGAATTTCTTCGGATTTTCTACCAAATTTCGAGACAATGTTTCGTTGTGGAACCTATTAAAGGCATCTCGCATTGAAGTCCTTGCCAAATTTCGCGCGTTTGTAAATTTTAACCAATCTTCGGAATTTCGCGTTCTTCTAAACTTTGCATGCTTTTTCCGTTGCCTCTACAACAGCGTTCGGACCTGTTTTGTGTACCATGGGGGATCAATTCCATCTCTTACCAATTCATGAGGTATGAATCTCTCAATTGCTGTTGCTACTATATCTTTGAATTTGAGCCACATCTCGTCTACATTTGCATAGTCAGTTCGGAAGGAATGGATATTGTCTCTTAGGAAGGCTTCTAGTGACACTTTATCCGCTTTTTTAAATAAATTATTTTGCGTTTGTTTCTGGTGGATTTGGAAGAAACGGTACTGAGCCTAGCTACAATGACCTTGTGATCACTAATCCCTGTATCAGTCATGATGCTTTCTATTAGCTCTGGATTGTTTGTGGCTAAGAGGTCAAGTGTGTTTTTGCAACCATTTACAATTCGCGTGGGTTCGTGGACTAACTGCTCGAAATAATTTTCGGAGAAAGCATTTAGGACAATCTCGGAAGATGTTTTCTGCGTACCACCGGTTTTGAACAAGTATTTTTGCCAACATATCGAGGGAAGGTTGAAGTCCCCACCAACTATAACCGTATGAGTGGGGTATTTATTTGTTACGAGACTCAAATTTTCTCTGAACTGTTCAGCAACTATATCATCGGAGTCTGGGGGTCGGTAGAAGGAGCCAATTATTAACTTAGTTCGGCTGTTAAGTATAACCTCCACCCATACCAATTCGCACGGAGTATCTACTTCGACTTCACTACAAGATAAACCACTACTGACAGACACAAACACTCCACCACCAATTCTGTCTAAACTATCTTTCCTGAACACCGTCTGAGACTTCGTAAAAATTTCTGCAGAACTTATTTCAGGCTTTAGCCAGCTTTCTGTACCTATAACGATTTCAGCTTCTGTGCTTTCTATTAGCGCTTGAAGCTCAGGGACTTTCCCAACACAACCACAATAATTTACAACTACAATTCCGACTGTTCCTTGACCCAAGCACGTCCTGTATTTGCCATGCACCCTTTGAAATTGCAGCCCACCCCATACTTTCCCGAGGCCTTCTAACCTAAAAAAGCCCCTAGTCCACGCCATACAGCCTCCGCTACCCGTGTAGCCGCCAGCTGAGTGTAGTACATCGGGAAAGTTCAAAGAAGGGCAGCACGTTTTGTATTATCGCAAAATGGGGGAGAGAATTGTCAGCAGGAGGGCGATCTATGACATTTGAAAAATACGCTGTGTTTATTAGAGAAGTTTTATTCGCCCAGACAGCAATAAATGTATCTACAGAAAACTAGTTTCGGCAATTTAAAATGCTATCTTCAGTATCGTGTGTCGTCAGCTGTCAATACAGACACAGCATGCAATATCCTGTGAACCAGCTGTATTTTATCAGAAACTTTTGTAAATGTTTACCTCGGGTACGGTTTTGCTATAAGATGTATGAAGTTACATTGGTGCATCTTCCTGAATGAATTGCTCCCAAATATGTACATGACTAGATGACAGGGCATTACATTGAGCGGCACAGTGGTTTATGTATGTCGATAATCTGAAGATCGCAATTTAAATAGCCGAAACAAGTTGTCTACATGCGTATTTATTCGACCTGGGCAAATAAAACGTCTCTAGTAAGAATATTACATTTTTTAAAACTAAATTATTTCGTGATCATGGGTCGTTATCGATCACTGGCACGCCTTAACTTGCCACAGACTTAATGATATATAACTACAGATGCATGTGCGAATTACACTACCAGCGTGACGTATCAAAAATGATTTTCTGCCAACAGTTTCTGCATTTAAAAAAATCGACAAATTCAGTCCGTATAAGGAAGTTTAAGTTCTGTTTATGTCAGACGAATGCCCTTGAAAAGGACACGTGCATATGCAAAGCTGCGAATCAAATCAGTCGCAATTGTCCCATTGAAATGTTTCCTCTTTTGGCTGGGATCAAATACTTCAGTTGTTGCTGTTGGTGTGGAAAAGGAATAACTTAAAGTCCTGGTATAACAAAGACTGACAGAGTGGGTAATAACGCTCGCATTAATTCGTATCACATGTGGTTTTAAGTTTCAAAGTCGTTTATTTCTGTGCTGAAGTCATTCCAGTAAAAGTCACGTCACTGTACAACTGTACGAAGTTGGCACAGTGTATGCCCTTAAGAATCGATTACTTAATTACAAATCAGGTCGGTACAGAGGCCACATCGAAACTTTGAGCACGAATGTTGTATACCTTTTTTTACACCGATATGATAGTTAAAAATATAAAATTAACGAAATACAATGAATTTTGACAACTATCAGAACAGTGAATGACACTGTATGCATCACAATGAAAATAGGTGCATATGTAAATATAACAATACATATTACATTTTAGTGGATTATTCGTAAAATACCGAATATAATTTCTTCGCAGCATTTTTCCTGTTTTTAATAAAAACGTACATCATCTCAATAATGACAGTCTTTCAAAAATGAGCCTGGCAGACAGGATAATGCTTTGCAATTACATAATAAGACTCATATTTTAATCAGATTTTGTTCTTTACTTTCAGATAACATCAGATTTAAAATATGTATCAGAGGCAATGATCGTAACTGCATTTTAGCGATTTTATGAAAATAATACGGTTTCAAACATTCCTACCGATTACAGTGTCTACTTGAAGCCTAAGGAATACCTTGTACAGGTTTATAGCATCATAATAGCTCCAAAAGTATAGTATTACTTACCTTTCCCACATTTGGCTATGCTCAGGATTGTTGTTGACGTGTTATTAGCTTTACTATTAATTAATGTGTGAGAGAATCTGTTTCTAACAAACTTTAAAGAAGCGGAAAGGTCCTAGCGTTTCACCATTAGCCTCTGAATCACTATAAACGGAACAGAAATGTGACGCGAATAGATTTCTGTTAGTGTTGGACGAGTTAATAGCTTACAAGCAGAGTTTCTTTAATATAAATTGACTTTTTCTTGTGCTATCGATACATACGAACTGATACGAAGCAAAACTGCTCTCCCTCCCGCGCGCTGTGTTAACATTTCAAGGAGGCGATCGCAAAGAGGTTTTACTCTGAGTGAATCAGGTGCTCATGTCTACACAGCTATCCTGGCTATTGCTTCACCGCCTGATCACCGTATGTTGTCCCTTCAATCTCTGCTCCGCCTTTAACACACTTACCTGAACAGCTCAACACATGTAAGCATTATCATCAGAGCATCATGCTTTTCGTTCCGTGCCATCACACACACGCCACCTGTAAATAATTTTCTGTAACAGGAACCTAACTTTAGAATTACCTGCCTCACAATAACAAGGAAATACGTCACATCTATAGTTTCGAAAGAAAACTCATGACGGATCTCTTAAGCCGCCTTTAACCGTAACGAAGACAAGTGAACGCAGAACGAGATTTCTCTCTGATGTCAACGCTAGGCGTGCTTGAGCAAGCGGTATTCCGTTGTGTTCCGTTCGCACTCGCATGTGTTCGTTCGTGTTCCACTTGTTGTAGGTCTTATAGCGAACAATCACAGGAATTTCACATCCTCTCTAGCAGTACATAAATCTTTCGTCTGCTGTCTTGTATACTCTGGTTGGTTGGTTGATTGTTGTCTTACTTATTTGTGGGGAGCGGACCAAACAGCGAAGCTATCGGTCCCATCGAATTAGGAAAGGATGGGGAAGGAAGTCGACCTTGCCCTTTCAAAGGAACCATCCCGGCATTTGCCTGAAGCGATTTAGGGAAATCAGGATGACCGGACGCGGGTTTGAACTGTTGTCCTCCGGAATGCGAGACCAGTGTTCTAACCACTATACCAACTCGCTCGCTGCTTTTGTTGTTGAAATTAGTTGGGTGAGAGTTGAAGCAGTACTAAGAGAATGTAATGTTGCTGATAGAAGAATATATGAGTAGAATTCTCATGTGTTTCTGGGACCCAAGTTTTACAAATGCCGAAGCGAAATAAGTATGATAGGTAGAAAATTGCGAATGGAGCGGTCTACTGCCTGTCAAACCTCTGGAATAGTTCTGAAGCGAATGCCGCGAAGTGGTTCCTTCATCTTCGGAATCAAATCAAAGTCACAAAGACTTAAGTCCAGGTAGTATGGTGGATGGTACAGTACTTCCCAGTCCCATCGACCGAACAGAGCAGCCTCGGCTTGCGCTGCAAAATGATGAGTGGGTTGCGCAGAAAGTGTCGCCGCTTCTTTCGCAAAGCTAGTTGTTTTTGGAGCATCACCTGCGGCCAGCTTTGCGAAAGGAACGGCGACACTTTTTGCGCAACCCACCCATCATTTTGCACGACAATGTGCGGGTGCATGCAGCGCAAGCCGTGGCTGCTCTGTTCGGTCGATGGGACTGGGAAGTACTGTACCATCCACCATACTACCTGGACTTAAGTCCTTGTGACTTGGATTTGATTCCGAAGATGAAGGAACCACTTCGCGGCATTCGCTTCAGAACTGTTCCAGAGACTCGACAGGCAGTAGACCGCCCCATTCGCACCATCAGCAGAACAGGCTCTGTTAACGGTATACTACGCCTTCCACTTCGCTGGCAACGGGTTTTACACAGCGCTGACGACTACTTTGAAGGACAGTAACAGGTGCAAAATTGGAACTCTTTTGTATCGGTTGTGAATAAATAGTTGCCACTATCCAAGTTCCAACCGTCGTATAATGTACTACTATTTTGTACGTCCACTTTGACACTTCGATAGTCTCCGCGGCAACAATAGGCAATCGTAATATTTGTTTACAAAGTATTATTACTTGTATTTGTTTGCATTATTTGGAAAACTTTGTCATATTTTGATCCGTTTTTTAATCATGCCACGACAACAGAAAGTTTAGCAAGATGTGCAATAAGATGTGCGTGCTTTATTTCATTGTAAGCACATTAATAGTTCCGGTAATAGAAATAGAGCTATGTCCGATGATACCACATGTTTTGAAAATGTGAACTCAACGCAGAAGCTCAATATTATTGATAATAGTGATGAATGACAAAATACCAGTGGATACTTGTTGATTGGCGTTGAGTTGTCCAGTGCAGTGAAGTCTGCAAGTGTCTGCAAGAAATGTGGCTCCAACAATCTGCAATTATTCGATGATTGTAACAGAGTAGGCATGGTGTGTAATGTCCTCATGCTAGGACTGTGCTGCCCGAAAACAACATTGGAGTTTATGACGAAGTTATTGTAATTAATGGTGGCAACTCAAAATAAAGATCTTGCGGAGAAGGGTTTTCAAGGCTGAACCATTCACTCCAGACATCTTGGAGAGAATTGACAGATACGTGCAACTGCAGCCGACAAATCCACTGAGGTCTTGCAAAGAATGCAAAATAAAAGAGGAGAAGACAGACGAGAAATCTTGAAGAAAAGGCAGACACTCTGTGCAGTTCTGGACGAGCCTTTTCGTGCAGGGAATGGATCAATAACGAACTTCAATGGGCGTCAGGGGACGTCCGCCACGAACAATTGCAACGAACTATGACGAACAAAATGAGATTTAAAAAAAAAAAAAAAAAAGAAGTTGGTAGAGCACTTGCCCGTGAAAGGCAAAGGTCCCGAGTTCGAGTCTCGGTCCGGCACACAGTTTTAATCTGCCAGAAAGCTTCATATCAGCGCACACTCCGCTGCAGAGTGAAAATCTCATTCTGGAAAGACCCCAGAAAGAAGTTTAGTATGCATAAACAAAAAGTTTTGATCATTTGTCAAATAATATAAAATGTGTCATACCTTTAAGTCTAACATTAAAGTAGTTCGTCGCACAACCCTTCCGCCCCATAGGTGAATTTCTGTTTAAAAACTGGGAGGTTGTGAAAAAGATGACAAAATTTTAAAAGAATCTACGCGTAGTTGCGTAAGCTGTACTGAAATATAAGCAGTTCGTTAATGTTAACAGTGTGCCATTTAGTGACTTGTGAATGGCCAGGGTGTCCACATCCACTGAAACTAATCATGTGTACATATCCTGTAAACTAACTCGTTACACATAATTTCGGCAAAAAAATCGTTAAAATGATCAGTGGCACACATAACTAATTCTCCTGGTGCCGCGTGAGGTATCAGACGCTCGGATCCACGGCATAACGTATAGAATCGCGAAAGAACGGAGAGGGGAAATCATTCTCAACAACGATTATGTCCGTTCTAACGGAGCACCTCGTGTTGGTAAAGACTTTGAGAGAGCGTACAACAGAAAGATTGAAATGTAAAGCTAGACGCACACATCTCAATCCTTTCGTGGACTGTATCCAGGCGGCGCCCCTCTGGCATTGTTCCAACAGCATGAATCACACAATGTTTCGAAACACCGCTCGAACACAATAGACGCAGATACCAGATGGGCTGTTTAACGTCCTCATTAACACAGTCCAATGTCGTTGTGATGTTTGTGATGGACTACTATCGCATTTTCAGTTAAGGAACAATCCTTTCTGTAAGTCACATACTTTTTTTTCTAAAATATGCTATTTAAAGACATTGATCAGAATATATTTTAACTTGAGTCCTCATTTTTATTTAAGTAAACTACATTTATGGGAATTTACTATAGTTTTTATATTTTCATATTTCCTATGGATTTTTACTTGTACATGCTATTATGTATAAGCAGTTGGGAGGATATGAGTTTTACAAAAATAGTGTAAGACAAGAAAGAAGAACTTCTAGTTTAATTTAATGCCGTCAGGAACAGTGTAGAGAAGGAAAGAAAAAAAGTCGGCTCTAATTCTCGAGTAGCAACCAACCTGACATTCGCCTTACACACGTATATGAGAGCGTACTGAAAAGTAAATCTTCCGAATTTCTTATGTAAAGACCCTTAAAGCTTTTTAAATGAATCAAACGGTATTAAGATTCTACGTCTTTATTCTTCATTTCTGCATATTTACAGCTTTCTGGCGCTAAAGGGCTCCGAACTATAGCGAGTAATACGCCAGTGTTGTAGCGTAACTAAGTCGTTGCGAGAGAAACATCTTGCTGTAGTTGAGTTTCGAATTCGTCCACACATGGAGCATCCTTTCCTTCATCATAACAGAGCCTGACCACACACGGGCGCTGCGATGTACGCAACTATCAGACGCCTTCAGTTCTCTGTCATCGATCGTCGTCCATACAGACTCAACTTGGACCCACCCGACTTTCATCTGCTCCCAAAAATGACTTTGAAATAGAGGTGACGTTAACGACAAACTGGCCTCTCGTTGGGTGAAACGCGTTCGTCGCCAGTGTGAGCATTTTGAGAAATAAATATGTAGACATGAAGAACAAAGACGTAGAATCTTAATAAGGTTTGTTTTATTAAAAAAGCATTTAAGTTTTTTCACAAAAAAGTTCACACCTTCGTAGACAAAAACGGAAATCAGAACGACTGAATGGGCGTAGTGGCGTAGTGGTTAGCGTACCCGCCTACTGAGCAAGAGACCCAGGTTCGAATCCAGACATGTTACAAATATTTTGTTCGTCATTTCAATCTGCATATGTACATCATAAACTGAATAGCGAAGTGAACTCCGTTTCACTCGACCGCTCGACAAAAATAGTAGTGGCGTGAAGTTAATTACGACCACTGTCGGAAAACCATGTCTTTCTCGACTCATACGTGCAAAAAATTGATTGTAAACTGTTGTTCATAAGAACATTGTAAATCCACGAAAAAAATATGAGATACAGAGATAATCTGTGCACCTCATGCCAAACCAACACTCCACATAATGGGATTAGATTCGTCGGTATAGCTTTACCGTTACCATTGCGAGATTTTATCTACACACATTGCAGCCACTTTATTTATATTTCAACCTTAAATTATTGTTGTTTTGGAAAGTATCATTCTTTGTAAATGTTGTAGATAAAACGAAAGAAAAGAAAACTGTAAAAAGATAAAAAACGAAAATTGTAAGATGTACGACCTGTTTTAAACATCAGGTAAAAGGTCTATAATTGGACAATACATAAATAAAATAAATTGCAGCCATCGGTAATGGAATCTGTCCCATAAACTCACCAAATGAACAGAGACACTCTTTGCGATTCGTGCGTGGACAAGACACCAACCTGCTGGCCAACCAAAGTGGAAAAAACTGAAGTCTCCATTATGCTCCATTAGAAGGAGCACAGCGGACCGGAAGTGAACAAAACAAAGTATATGATGATAGGGGAGCCTGGCAGGGATAGCGAAAAGGCTTCAATGAACTTAAATGGGAAAGAGTCGAAGCGCTTAAATAGCTAGATTCTATTATAACAGATGACAATAGGACATGAGTAGAAATTCAAGGAACGATAGCAACGATAGCAACGAAAGCGATGTTATTATCCCTTGCAGAATATATTGAAATCCAGAAATGTTAGCGGGAATACAAAATTCAAAATACATCTGATTATATTAAGATCGATAGTAATGCATTGATCATAAGACTAGGTGATGACTGCAAAGGAAGAAAGCTGGTTATTGAGATGGTAAAGGAAGATTTTGAGAAAGATATTTTGGGCAGTCACAGAGGACGGAAGCTCGAGAATAAGGACAAGCGCAGGACTACAGACACTTTTTGGGCAGATGAATATTGTAATGAAAATCAAGCAAAGGGGAATGAGATGGGCCGGTCAATCCACAGTATGCCAAGAACTCGGAATGTTAAGGTAGTGTTTATAGGATATCCCGAAGGGAGAAGGAGAAGAGGAAGACGTAAGAAATGGTAGATATTGAAGAGGACCTCAAAGCAGTGCAATAAAGAACTGTAAAAGGAAAGCAATGAAAAGAGAAGAATGGAGATAGGTGACAGAAGATGCCAAGGTTCCATAAGGTCTGTAGCGCCGAGCAGTAAGTATGCAGCGTGTTCAAAAAACCATTTCAGACTATTCTTCGACATTTCCACTCTCGAAAAATAAACACCTAGCTCTTCCGTGCGGTTTTGATTTCTCTTCTTTTATGACTGTCGTCAATTGTTCCTATGTAGGTGGAAGTCAACAAAACGCATGGTGTTTCAAAATGAATACACAGTTTTGAAGGCTTTGTAGCAGTTATTACATTCAACTTACAATACACCAAAAGAAAGGGCACGTCAAACATTTTTTCCTATAAGTGTTCAATGTGAGCGCCATTCGTCTCATATCGAGTCGATAGGTGAGTTCTTTCCAAACCTTGATCAGTGTCTCTGGAGTAATTGTTCAAAAATACTGTTTCCAAAGTCGGGTAAACAAACTGGTAGCGGAGGTAAACACACATGATCCCCTATGAACCGCCAAGCGTGAAAGTCGCATGGCATGTGTGAACGTGAAGGTTATGCATATCAACCAGTCGGTTACTGAGTTACGCCAGTGAGGTGGAGCATCGTCTTGCTGAGAAATAAAATTCAGTGGTTCAGCTTTTTTCATTTGAGGAAGGAGCCATAGTTCTAGCGCATCAAGATAAGAAACACTGGTCACAGTTGCTTCACCGAAAAAGAAAGCTCCGTAAACTCTCCACCGGGATATGGCACAAAAAACTTTCAATTTAGGTAAGCCTTCTTGCAGCTGTACTATCATGTGGGGATTTGCTGACCCCCAGATGCGTACATTTCCACTTTGGTGAAGTGACGGTTCATCGCGGAAGATGACACGATCCAAAACAATCTTCATCGTCATGTAGCTACATTTGGTTTGCAAAGTTGGTACGTAAGATGCAGTCAATAAGCTTTAGAGACTGTAACAACTGCAAACGGTAAGGACGTACTTGTAAGCGTCTGCTTAAAACCCTCCACACAGAGGTTATTGGAACTGCTAATTCACGACTACCATTCCGAACTGATTTCTTTGAGCTTTTCGGGAAAGACCCCAAATCGCTCAACACGTTCTTCAGTCACTCTTGATCGTTCTATACTCTTCCCTTTGCGCAAAGTAGTTGCTCTTTCGCTCGATGTATTATTTATAATAGTAGGTTGAATGTAATAAATGCCACAAAGCCTTAAACCCTTATATTCATTTTGAAACACCCTGTATGTTCACATTCTAAGGAGAATGTTGGTGGTTGAAATTTAACTCAAAGATCACGTCGCAACGAAAACCAAGTGTTTTTAAAGACTGCGTACCCCTCTACCCAAACGCTTCCCTCGCCTTGCTTACCGTAACTATGAGACCCTCCCCTGTATTTCACGATACCACAAAATGAGCTTCTTTGAAATTTTTCGATGCTCTTCGTCAATCCTATCGGGTAGAAATCCCATGGTATGCAGCAGTATTCCACAAGAGGACGGACAAGCGTGGTATAAGCAGTCAGTTTATTAGATTTGTTGCATTTTCTTAGTGTTTTGCCAATAAAACACGGTATCTGGTTCGCCTTCATCACAACATTTTCTACGTGACAGTTTATATTTAAGCTGTTCGCAGTTGTACTCTCTAGCTATTTATTTAAATCAGTAAATCTGTGTAATTTACAGCAAGGAGCGCATAACTTATGGGTATGAGTGTATTTTTATTGCAAACAATACGGAACCGTAAAACATTAAAGAAGGGAAAAATTCAGCGATGAGGAAATTATTTCAAAGAGAACCCAAAAGCTGACACTTATGCGTTCTTTAATACCAGTTAGTAGCATCTCGTTTCCCCCCCCCCCCACCCCCCCCCCCCCCTATTGTCCGAACACCCGTATATCAAACGGCTTCAAGCCTAAAATTACTTTCCAAATGAGTTAATGCGTTAAATACTTGACGTTATAGTTCAAGATGGAAACCCTAACTGCAATGGCTTTATTAGTTTCGTATTATTGATCCACGGGTCTGTAGAACGAGAAAGTTTGAAATTGTGTTTAAAGTTTGTTCAAAATCCCTAAGAACTGCTATTATGCAACACTGAATGTGTATAGCCTGGTAATTTGCCCTCCGTTCTAAGCAAAAACTAGTTTTCACACATCTCGACGTTCATGACGTCGTATGTCCTGAACAACGTCTCGTGCAATGACGTAATTTTGCAGTTATACTCAGTGGTACAAGAGGGTACTGTGGTATCGATAGCTACGATGCCACAACGCAGGTACGCTCTGCTAAGTTGGCACTACTACGAGACACCGACGGCAACGCCCTCTAGCAGGCGCTGAGCTCTACGGGCTCCTCTCCAGATTCCCCCAATTTCATCGAGCAGACGTCCTGGAAACATTGCTTCAACCTCAGCTTGCTATTGAGACTATTTACTACTTACGACGGGAATACGGGTTTGCACCTACGGGCTCTTCAGTTGTAAAGTTACGTATATGTCATTGGTTAATATTCTCTATTAAATGTACTTTTACGTAAAAAGTTGTACCGAGAGTTCTACGTCACCTGCTCCTCCTGGCTTCCTACATTCGTCCTACCCTTCAGTTTTCAGGAGCAGACCCACGCGCCGCCTTCCAGGCGGGACACAAAAAGTACTATCTGCAAATGTGGTTCAAATGGTTCAGAGCACTATGGGACTTAACATCTATGGTCATCAGTCCCCTAGAACTTAGAACTACTTAAACCCAACTAACCTAAGGACAGCACTCAACACCCAGCCACCACGAGGCAGAGAAAATCCCTGACCTCACCCGGAATCGAACCCGGGAACCTGGGCGTGGGAAGCGAGAACGCTACCGCACGACCACGAGATGCGGGCATCTGCAAATGTGCTCCGGACAAAGTTATTAGCAGATAATTATTGATTTAAAACGTCATGCTTGGTACTGAAGTTCTATGGCATGAACAGTTAAAAAGTAGAAAGCGATAAACTATTTGACTTCAGTCTTTCGTGTGTGGTATCAATGTGAATGAGTTTCGAAAAGGTTTGAAACCATGTATAAACCTTGTTGGAAGTCTAAGTGCCCTCATCTCAAATATTAGTTGAATAAAGTGTGGGTAATTTGCGCGCCACGATTTACACTGCCTCAAGGCATATATAGTTTCTAACATTAATACACGACTAACTGTGTTATACCTTATTATGGCAGCATTTTAAATTTTTGAACTTTGTCAATAATTAAGGTGCTGAGAACTATAAGGCTCTGACGCATGCTGTCATCGATTCTGAGATTTTAGCATGTTTGCATGCTCGCGAGATCTGTTGATCTTATGGTAAGCCAGTTGTATCTGTATCTGTAGGCCAACACTGTATATAGGAACATTCATGCAAAACTGTCTTGCTGATTTCTCAGATACCCGTATGAACGAACTCAAAGCATAAAGCACAATTTTGTGCACTGAGCGAGGTGGTGCAGGGCTAGCCACTGGACTTGCATTCTGGAGGACGACGGTTCAATCCCGCGTCCGGCCATTCTGATTTACATAATAAGATTTTCACTCTGCAGCGGAGTGCGCACTGATAGGAAACTTCCTGGCAGATTGAAACTATGTGCCGCACCGAGACTCGAACTGGGGATGATAGAGCACTTGCCCGCAAAAGGCAAAGGTCCCGAGCTCGAGTCTCGGTCCGGCACACGGTTTTAATCAGCCATAAAGGTTCAAAAGACAAGTGTTTCAGTGTTCTTGGCAATTCAACCCCAAAGTGGATGAAATACAGGATGTAATGTTTTGTGAAATATTTCGTTATGAAAGCATTTTTAAAGCTAAATCTATGAAAATTTGAATTTGGGTTCTCGGTTAGAAATAAAAAATACGTGTTTCACTGTTTTTGGAAATTCAACCCCTATCGGGATGAAACAGTGGATGAAACTTTTCTTTAAACTATTTTATTTTGCGACTAATCCTGAAGCTAAATCTATGAAAATTTGCATTTTACTTCGCTGCCAGAAATAAAAACATAAACATTTCACTGATTTTGGAAATTCAACCCTTCAGAGGTTGGAATAGGGTCGAAACGTTTTATGAAAATATTTCATTTTGAAAACATTTTTAAAGGTAAACCTATGAAAATTAGTGTTTGGCTTCTTGGTTGGAAATGAAAAATACATGTTTTTGGAAATTCGCCACCTAAGGGGGTAAAATAAGGCCAGACTGATTCGCTGATTCACTGATTCAGCCTAGCCCGCTAAGGATAGAAGCTTGAAACTTGGAGAGGGTGTGTGACTCCTACACTGCACGCATCATTTAAGAAAGGATTGTTCGAAATTCCACTCCTAATGGGGTGAAATAGGGAATGAAAGGCTTTTTGAAAATATGTCGCTATTAAGGCAGTTTTACATTAGAAGGACGAAAATTTGTATTTGGTTTCTCTGTACATACACATACTTCAGCATTTTTGTTAATTCAACCACTAATGGGATAAAATAATGGGTGAATGTTTTTTGTAAAATAAATCATTAATAAAGAACTGATTAAGTATTTTTAAGCTACATCTATGAAAATTGGTATTTCACTTCTCGATTAGAAATAAAAAAATACTTGTTTCAGTGTTTTCAGAAATTCAACCCCCTAAGAGAGTGAAATAGGGGATGAAAAGTTTTGTGAAATGATTTCATTATAAAAGCATTTTCACAGCTGAATTTATGAAAGTATGTATTTGGCTTCTCTGTTAAAAATTTAAAAAATACATATTTCACTTTTCTTGGAAATTCAGCCTGTAAGGGGGTGAAACATAGGATGAAAATTTTAAGAAAATATTTCCTTACAATAAAAAATTTTGAAACCTAAATTTGAGGAAATTGGTATTTCAGTTCTCCGTTAGATGTAAAGAAATGTGTGTTAGGGGATCAAAATTTCTATGGAAATATCACCACAAGAACGCAAAAGGCATGGTTAGCATGGACTCTAGCAACCAGAATCGCTTTTTTGGTCAGAAGTACATTCGGAAAACATTATGCCATATGGCCTTAATTAGCGTGAAAGGTTTAAAAGGTGTTGTAATTTGTGAACAATATCAAAATTTTATGCAGACCATACAATCTACGCGAGCGAAGCAGTGGGTGCTAAGTTAGTATGAGATACTGAAAATCAAATTCTTGCTGCCTCTGCAAGCCTTTAGATAGATAACGTGCAACTGAGACCGTGCATCGTCTTAGCCGCTTAGTGCAGTTGGTACCTTGGCTCTGAGCACTATGGGACTCAACTGCTGTGGTCATCAGTCCCCTAGAACTTAGAACTACTTAAACCTAACTAACCTAAGGACATCACACACACCCATGCCCGAGGCAGGATTCGAACCTGCGACCGTAGCAGCAGCGCGCCTCCGGACTGGAGCGCCTAGTACCGCACGGCCACCGCGGCCGGCTGTAGGTACCTTTCTCCCCTGTGAGGCGTGCTGGAGACCTTCTATAGAGTAAGGAATGCAGGAGGAAAGTACTGGCAGTTCGAAGCTTTGAATACAGCTGGAAACACCTGCTCGGACAGCTCACTATAGGAGGCCATTTCTCGTAAAAGGCGCGTTTGAGTCCTCAGCAGACACACGATTTTTTTTTTTCCGACTACAGGCAACCAGGGCACTCCCATCTCCCGCACTAACGCCCCTGACGCTGCCGTCCCGCTGCGCAGTGCGTCTTTGGCAGAAGGCGATGACAGTTCTGCTGCCCCGTTGCCCAAGCAGTTAATCAGCGCCCGCGACCACAATAGTACACTATGGTTCTTCATTTCGCGCTCCGCCACCGCCGGCGTTGCTGGCACTGCTCTCGCGGTATTTCATTCCGGCCTCGTTCCTCTTGTCGGCCGCCATTAGCAGGGACGTCCTTAGACAATGTGGCAGGCCCGACTAAAATATCGTGACACTCGAGCAACAGAACAGAGTATAGCATTATAAGCACACCGCTCGAGAAATTAACCGCCTCCTCACCGGTAATACCGTGTGACACCGACTCTGGCGTTGACAATGGTCCCAGTTAAGTGAAGAAACAAGTCCATAGGTTTCTTTAGACTTGTCATATGAAGCTAAAGTCACTGACTGATGATAGGTCCTGTGAAGATACCAAACTAAGAGGATGTTGATAGCTACCTTCCACCTGTGGTTCCAGATAACCCCAGTTTTTTTCTGTGGGTTAGAAATGGATAAATTAGTGGACCAGACCAGCTGCGTTTGGGTGCTTCACTGTTCGAGAAACAGGAACGTATGGATGCTTCTTGTGAGCACTGTTTTTGTCATCTTGGGAGATAAAAGTGGCCACAGCACACGTTCGTGAAGATGCAAGAAAACAAGGCACCACATGGTCACTAAGAATAATGAATTTTCACCGCAACCTGAACGAGTGAACCCAAGTTATGGTACGAAAAATGCCCCTTAAAACAACAGAGATCCACCTCCAGCCTGAACTACATCTTTTACATAGGGCACTACCGGGTGTTTGCAATTACCGAGCGAGGTGGCGCAGTGGTTAGCACACTGGACTCGCATTCGGGAGGACGACGGTTCAATCCCGTCTCCGGCCATCCTGATTTAGGTTTTCCGTGATTTCCCTAAATCGCTTCAGGCAAATGCCGGGATGGTTCCTTTGAAAGGGCACGGCCGATTTCCTTCCCAATCCTTCCCTAACCCGAGCTTGCGCTCCGTCTCTAATGACCCCGTTGTCGACGGGACGTTAAACACTAATATCCTCCTCCTCCTCCTGTTTGCAATTAAAGTACAGCTACTCACGGAAGTCTAGTCAGGGCTGTAATTATCGTATGGCAGCGAAACTGCGTAGATATTCTAATGCGTTAATGCGAAACCGATTTACGATGGAGAAAAATTAGTTCCAATTTTGGCCACCAGGTGTCAGTCTGGCACTGTACAGCATCTCGTCTACGTTTTCGGTGCTTGTATTAAACAAATTGTGTCTTTGGTGGTTAATAATACAATCAACATTATGCCTTCCTCACTTCTTTGACTTTTTCTGCCCCTGTCCCAGTCCTAATCCATTCTATATGGAAAAAATTCTGTATGTCTTTCTTGCATTCACAGCGCCAGATTTTCACCTGGTGGCCAAAGTTGGAATTAACTTTTTTTCCAGCATAGATTGGTTCCGCATTAACACATTTGCGCATCTATTCAGTTTCGTTGTCATACGAAAATTACAGTCTACACTGCACCTCTGTGAGTAGCAGCACTTTAGTATAAAAATGGTGCAAATGGCTCTGAGCACTATGGGACTTAACTTCTGAGGTCATCAGTCCCCTAGAATTTAGAACTACTTAAACCTAACTAACCTAAGGACATCACACACATCCATGCCCGAGTCAGGATTTGAACCTGCGACCGTAGCGGTCGCGCGGTTCCAGACTGTAGCGCCTAGAACCGCTCGGCCACTCCGGCTGACACTTTAGTATAACCATGTGGTATATCTACATCTACGTCCACACTATTTAAACCGTTGTGAAGTGCACAGATGAGAGTGCTTTTTATTGTTTCTTCCCTTTCCAAGAGTGTTTGGAATGCAGGAAGACAGACTGCTGAATGCCTCTCTGCGTGCTGATATTTCTACAGGAGCAATACGTAGCAGGGTGACGAACATGTTATTCTTCTCTTAGTACAGATTCTTCAAATTTTGTAAACAGGCTTTCGCTGGATAATTAGCATCGATTTTCGAGACTGTCAGTTCTGGTTTCTTAATATTTCCGTGATGTTCTCCTGTGTATCAAACAAATCTGTGACAAGTTATGCTGCCCTTCTTTGCATACCTTCGATATGCCTTATTAGTCCTATTTGGTATAGTTTCCACAGAACTGAAGTATATTTTAAGACTGGACTCGCAAGTCATTTGTAAGTAGTTTGTTTGTAGATTGACTACATTTCCCAGAGCTCTGCCGCCTGCCTTACTGTTACAGCCCATGTGATCATTCCATTTCATATCCTTATAAATTGCTTTACACAGTTATTTGTAAGAGGTGGCTGTTTATAGCTGTGAATCATTGATATTGTAGTCATAGGGCACTACCTTTTTATCTTTTAGTGGCGTGCATAAATTTTAATTTCTATACATTTAAAACAACTTGACAAGTTTTGCACCTCTTTGATATAACATGAAGCTTATAACGAATATTACAGCCTCAATCTTTCAATAGGACTTATGTACCTGCGTGTACAGATTGTTTGACCATGATACTTGTATCATAATGCTGTAAATCAATCCATCTTTTTTGTTTCTTTTTTTTTTCTTTTTCTCTCTCTCCGATAGGTTAAATAAGGAGTACATGCCGATCTCAATTCCTTATTCGTTGTTGTCTTCTTTTCTTTCAGTACTCTTTCATCTATTCACTATGTTCTTTCTTCCTGTCTTCTGATCACTTCATACCAGGATTGCTTTCATAATTCCACTTTTTTCCCTTAACACTTCTCTGCAAGTTGTTTCTTCAGATTTTATATTATTTTTTTCTAAGTCCTTTGTTACCTTATGGATCCAACTTGTTAACTTCTTAACACACAAATCTCAAGATCTTGTTGGTCAATCTACAGTCTCGCATTCGATATGAATACCCAAACATACCAGTCCTTTTTTCTCATTACTTCTGATATGTTTTCAATGTTTAGACAGATTTCATCATTACTATTTTATTTCCAATCATCCGCAGTTATCAGCGGGCTTATTATTTTCCTAATGATTCACCTTTCTAGTGTTTCTACTTTATCTAAATTACAGTTATCTTTTATACATATTCTTAGATTTTTCTGTATATTTGGCCTTCAGTCAGTTGAACTTATTATAAATGATCTGACGATTTCAGTAAGCCGAAACAGTTCATTGTGAATCGTATGGTATATGTGAATGAAGACGGACATTTGTGAATTAACTGCCAAACATGAACCCGGACTTATTTACAGACCTTATGTCTCCAAGTCGTAGAAAGAGGTTTCTTTACAATAAATGCAGAAGAAAAAGCAGTGTTCATCAGCGGAAAAAAAGTTATTTCATAATAATGACGCCAGTAGCATTAAGTCGGAGCAAGTATTATTAGGCATTTGATACAGAACACGCCATTGTTGTTACACCACGAAGTATGTGTCTTCCATCGATTACATGCGTGACACATCCTTAGCAAATCCATGCGGCTGGTGTTGTACGAGTTGCTCCGTACCGGTCCACGTGTGGTGTGGTATCGGTTAGCATCACTTCTCATCATCTCTGACGCAAGACGACTGCTGACAGCGTTTGCACAACAAGCCAACGCCTCTGACGCGCAGACAGGCTGACTGCAAAAGGCTCCTCTAAGCGCCAGTGAGTTACGAGCAGCGCCGTGTAACCATTTTGCCACGTGTCTGTCCTCACAGAGGTTCAACCCCCTCTCCCCTCTTTCACAGCCTTAACTCCCCTCCTCTCTAAACCGTTGCTTAGCGTTTCACCAGCAGCGCTGCTATGATAGTCGACATGTTCACGAATAAATATCAGCAAAACATTCTTCAGCTGCTGCCTAAGTAAGGAAACACACTAGAATATTTTAAGAAGGTGATGCCCACATCTCGTAAATTTTTGGAAGACCTCATAATTCATCACCAAGAGTTGCTGATAAAAATTTCTTTTGTACAACCACATTCGCTGTAGGGACCCTCATCAGGTGTCCTGTATACTAATGAACAGAAAACACGAAAAGCATTACAAATTGAATTGTCAACATACCGATAACAGGTCCACAAGTTAAAAAAAAACTCACATAATAAGGTGTCATATAGTCACATGAACTATTTGCAGCAGCTTACAAAGAATCAATTACGTCAAATAATATAAAATCCATGATTCGTCAATGAAAATAAAAGTGCCGGCCGGAGTGGCCGAGCGGTTCTAGGCGCTACAGTGTAGAACTGCGCTACCGCTACGGTCGCAGGTTCGAATCCTGCCTCGGGCATGGATGTGAGTGATGTCCTTAGGTTAGTTAGGTTTAAGTAGTTGTAAGTTCTAGGGTACTGATGACCTCAGAAGTTAAGTCCCATAGTGCTCAGAGACTTTTTTTTTAAAGTAAAAGTACGATACCGAAAGTAATGTGACACACTGTGTCACTGCATATTACTAAATACTTAATCAAACAAAGGAAAATCCAAGATGGAATAATGACATTATTATTAAAAGGATAGGCTGCTACTCGCCATGCAGTGGAGATTCTGAGTCGCTGACAGGCACAACAAAAAGACTGCTAAACACGCAAGCTTTCGGCCAAAAAGCCTTCTTCTGACTTACACAACACACACACCGACACATTCACGCAAATGTAACTCTAACACAGGACCACTGTCTCTTTTGTTGTGCCTGTCTGCGGACTCAACGATTTCACTATACAATATACTAGACACTGCTCTCTTTCGTGGTATAACAGCAGTTAACTTAATAAGTTACGACAGGAGACACTCTAGATGATGCCGACTGCACAGCTGGTTACTGATTACAAGTCCAACCAAAGAGCCGGCAGCTGTGGCCGAGCGGTTCTAGGCGCTTCAGTCCGGAACCGCGCTACCGCTATGGTCGCAGGTTCGAATCCTGCCTTGGGCATGGATGTGTGTGCCGTCCTTAGGTTAGTTAGGTTTAAGCAGCTCTAAGTTCTAGGGGATTGATGACTTCAGATATTAAGTCCCATAGTGGTCAGAGCCATTTGAACCATTTTCCATCGAAAGATGATCGAGAGGTCTGCAGACAGTACGATTCCGATGACTGGTATGATAACGATAATATAAGTTGTTTATATTATGCCCATGACTGAATAGTCCGAAACTAATTAAACCAACCATAAAGGTTTTATATGCTTAACGTCAAATATTTAACACGTTAGTTCATTTGTAATCAGAAGTTTGACACTGTTTTATGCGTGGGAGTCTGACTGTTTAAGGAATTGGGGGTGGGAGCAGAGTTACGGGTATTAGAACAATGGCTAAAGAGTTAACAGCTTTTAATCAGCTTGAAAATTAAGGTGGTGGCATTCAGATGAAATAAGGAACAAAATTAATCCGGTAATAACTGCGAAATAAATTATATTAAACTGTGAAAATAAATTACAGCGGGGATATTTGGTGTGGAGGTAGTACCAACAGACATTACCATATCGTGGGATAGCGGAAACGGGAGAAGTGAATGCGATTCTTATTTATGCGTTGTACTAGTTGTTTTTACATGTGACCTGTACCCTAGAAGATATTACAGTCTGTGTTGCACGGTAATACCGCATCTTATTCTTGCATTAAAGCCTTCTAACGATCACGTTCCGGTTTCAATTGTTAATCCTTTGTTGTGCCTTTTCTTCCAGTATTCTTCATTGTTTCAACATATTTCTTTTTCCTGTATTCAGACCACTTTGTGCCAGTTTACTTTTTTCCCCTCCTTCCTTTTAATCCATCCAGTTTTAAAACTTTCTCCCTAAATAATCAGCCGGCCACAGTGACCGAGTGGTTCTAGGCGCTACAGTCTGGAACCGCGCGACCGCTACGGTCGCAGGTTCGAATCCTGCCTCGGGCATGGATGAGTGTGATGTCCTTAGGTTAGTTCGGTTTAAGTAGTTCTAAGTTCTAGGGGACTGATGACCTCAGAAGTTGAGTCCCATAGTGCTCAGAGCCATTTGAACCATTTTGAACCCGAAACAATCCAAAAAATAGTCATCTCCTCTTCCCCACAGTTTCTGATATGTTACTGTGTTCATCGTTAATTTTTTATTTCCAAAATGCTGAGTTTTTTTGAGGACCTAATATTTTCAGTACAATTCTTCTACCTAAAGTTTCTAATTTATCAAGCTTATGACTTAATACTAAACATTCGCTGGTGTACATGTACTTTGGTTTCCCTAATACACTCCTGGAAATGGAAAAAAGAACACATTGACACCGGTGTGTCAGACCCACCATACTTGCTCCGGACACTGCGAGAGGGCTGTACAAGCAATGATCACACGCACGGCACAGCGGACACACCAGGAACCGCGGTGTTGGCCGTCGAATGGCGCTAGCTGCGCAGCATTTGTGCACCGCCGCCGTCAGTGTCAGCCAGTTTGCCGTAGCATACGGAGCTCCATCGCAGTCTTTAACACTGGTAGCATGCCGCGACAGCGTGGACGTGAACCGTATGTGCAGTTGACGGACTTTGAGCGAGGGCGTATAGTGGGCATGCGGGAGGCCGGGTGGACGTACCGCCGAATTGCTCAACACGTGGGGCGTGAGGTCTCCACAGTACATCGATGTTGTCGCCAGTGGTCGGCGGAAGGTGCACGTGCCCGTCGACCTGGGACCGGACCGCAGCGACGCACGGATGCACGCCAAGGCCGTAGGATCCTACGCAGTGCCGTAGGGGACCGCACCGCCACTTCCCAGAAAATTAGGGACACTGTTGCTCCTGGGGTATCGGCGAGGACCATTCGCAACCGTCTCCATGAAGCTGGGCTACGGTCCCGCACACCGTTAGGCCGTCTTCCGCTCACGCCCCAACATCGTGCAGCCCGCCTCCAGTGGTGTCGCGACAGGCGTGAATGGAGGGACGAATGGAGACGTGTCGTCTTCAGCGATGAGAGTCGCTTCTGCCTTGGTGCCAATGATGGTCGTATGCGTGTTTGGCGCCGTGCAGGTGAGCGCCACAATCAGGACTGCATACGACCGAGGCACACAGGGCCAACACCCGGCATCATGGTGTGGGGAGCGATCTCCTACACTGGCCGTACACCACTGGTGATCGTCGAGGGGACACTGAATAGTGCACGGTACATCCAAACCGTCATCGAACCCATCGTTCTACCATTCCTAGACCGGCAAGGGAACTTGCTGTTCCAACAGGACAATGCACGTCCGCATGTATCCCGTGCCACCCAACGTGCTCTAGGAGGTGTAAGTCAACTACCCTGGCCAGCAAGATCTCCGGATCTGTCCCCCATTGAGCATGTTTGGGACTGGATGAAGCGTCGTCTCACGCGGTCTGCACGTCCAGCACGAACGCTGGTCCAACTGAGGCGCCAGGTGGAAATGGCATGGCAAGCCGTTCCACAGGACTACATCCAGCATCTCTACGATCGTCTCCATGGGAGAATAGCAGCCTGCATTGCTGCGAAAGGTGGATATACACTGTACTAGTGCCGACATTCTGCATGCTCTGTTGCCTGTGTGTATGTGCCTGTGGTTCTGTCAGTGTGATCATGTGATGTATCTAACCCCAGGAATGTGTCAATAAAGTTTCCCCTTCCTGGGACAATGAATTCACGGTGTTCTTATTTCAATTTCCAGGAGTGTATATTGCAGATTTAGCTATTCTTATCATTAAAATACACTCTACATTAATAACACTGGAATACGTCTTGGAGATAGTACCAACAGAAGTCGTTTGATCGCATTGCGATCATATGCTGATTCCTCTAGCTGTGACGTCGACTGCTCGAGCCTTTCGAGTAGGACTCGAGCAGAGCGCTGGTCCGCGGCGCAGCTGACGCGCGACTGGGAACCAGCTGTGCGCCTGGAAGGCGGGCCGCGCGCGCAGCAGCGCCGGCGTTTGTTTTGCGTCGGCTGTTTAGTGCGGCCATTACTCGCGGTCCGCTATTCATAGCGCGGCGAGCGTCACAGCCGGTATACACAACGGCAGTGGCCGGCGGGCAGTGGTGCTTCCGCTACTCCTCCGAGCGTCCACTGCTCACTGCTAGAAGCGTGGAAATGCCCGCTAATGGGAGATCACAGCTGACAACTTGAGAGCCGGGCCGAGTCTCCTCTCAGCGTGAATCAGCGTAGTTGTAAACACGGAGCAGTAAGGAACGGCCCTGTAATCACAGCACTCTCAAGTCACTTCCAAGCTGGGTTTCGCCGGTCTAGTGTTTTGGTAACCGAAACCTCAACAAGTTGTATACCGTTGTGCCATGATGTAGTGGCAACATCGGCTGTGCAATGGCAGTGATCGGGTGTTGTGAAGGCGCAGATGGATCTTGCCATTGACATAATGTATTAATAACAGGTCTTATAGTCACAATTACCAAACGTATTGCATAAAGAAATATTGATTAAAACGAGCACAGTAATTATAAAGGCCATAACTAGTTATAAATCTATTTTTTCGTCACTGTTAATATTATTTAAATTATATAACATTTGAGAGATAATATAATGAAAAAAACCACATGTCTTTCCATGGAGTTTCAACTTATGTTATCCGTGTCTGTACGACAAATACCATCCTGCAACGCGTGATATCGAGAGCACATCCGACGAGTAACTGTACATTAATTTTGCGGTCTGGCACATTGTGCCTTACTATATTACTGATTGTGAATAACGTCATTCGCATCATTATTTATCGAGGTTTGACTTGCGTTTTCCAAACCTGTCCTTCGTCCTTGTAAATTTAATTACAAATACAAAATAGTCAAATAACATATGAAATTCACTACAACTTTATGAAAATGCACGTGGGTATCTTTTCATTATATTACCTTTCAAGTATCATATAAATGCCACTGCTTTCCGGGCGGGAAGGAGCGCCGGTCCCCGGCACGAATCCGCCCGGCGGATTTGTGTCGATGTCCGCTGAGCCGGCCAGTCTGTGGATGGTTTTTAGGCGGTTTTCCATCTGCCTCGGCAAATGCGGGCTGGTTCCCCTTATTCCGCCTTATGTCGGCGATTGCTGCACAAACAAGTTCTCCCCGTACGCTTACACCACCACTACTCTACCACGCAAACATAGGGGTTACACTCGTCGGCTGTGAGACGTTCCCTGGGGGGTCCACCGGGGGCCGAAACGCACAATAACCCTGGGCTCGGTGTGGGGCGGCGGAGGGGTGAAATGGACTGCGGTAGTCGTCGTGGGGTTGTGGACCACTGCGACTGCGGCGGGGACGGAGCCTCTCCGTCGTTTCTGGATCCCCGGTTAACATAACATCATATAAATTAAATAATGTGACCAGTGATGAAAAATATACATTAAAATGTAAGTGGTTTCGAACCGCCGCTTGACCAAAACTTCTTACGAAACGAGTGAATTCGCACTGATACATCAGTTGCATAAAAGACGAGTAAAACTTCTCTTGCGATTTTCTCGGAATTGCCAGAGTAGTGCACCTTACTACTTGCACATTATGTTGTTTTAGTGAGCCACTAAAGGTGTACAAAGTTTGAAGTAAACCCTTCATCCCAACGTCGTGCCCTCACCTGCTGGTAGGCAGCCCCCCCCCCCCCCCCCCCCCCTCCCCAGCTCTTCTAACAAGGGAACCTCCCCATCGCACCCCCCTTAGATTTAGTTATAAGTTGGCACAGTGGATAGGCCATGATAAACTGAACACAGATCAATTGAGAAAACAGGTAGAAGTTGTGTGGAACTGTGAAAAAATAAGCAAAATATACAAACTGAGTAGTCCATGGACCACATAGGCAACATCATGACAAAGTGAGCTCGGGAGCGGCGTGGTCCAGTGGTAGCGTGGGGAGCTGCAGAACGTGAGGTCCTTGGTTCAAGTCTTCCCTCGAGTGAAAATTTTACTTTCTTTATTTTTGCATAGTTATTATCTGTCCGTTCGTTCACTGACGTCTCTGTTCACTGTAATAAGTTTAGTGTCTTTGTTTTGCGACCGCATCGCAAAACCGTGCGATTAGTAGACGAAAGGGCGTGCCTCTCCAACGGGAACCGAAAACATTTGATCACAAGGTCATAGGTCAACCGATTCCTCCACAGGAAAACATGTCTGATATATTCTATACGACACTGGTGATGGCATGTGCGTCACATGACAGGAATATGTTGTCGACCCACCTAACTTGTACACTTGGCGAATGGGTAAAAAGATTCTTCTACCTTGCCCGATTTAGGTTTTCTTGTGGATGTGATAATCGCTCCCAAAAAAGTGATGAAAACATAAGAGTTTGTCACATAAACTGAAAATAAAAAATTAAAATTTTCACTTGATGGAAGATTTGAATCAAGGACTTTTCGTTCCGCAGCGGCTCACGTTACCACAAGACCACAGCGCTTCTGCGTTCGTAATGTCCTTGATATTGCATATCTTCCGATGAACTACTCAGTTTGTATGTTTTGCTTATTTTTTCACAGTTCCACAAAACTTCTTCCTGTTTTCTCAATTGATCTGTGTTCAGTTTTTCGAGGCCTATCCACTGTGCCAACTTATAATTAAATCTGAGGGGGGTGCGATGGGGAGGTTCCCTTGTAAGTAGGTTGTGTCCCATCTCTTCTGCAGGACGCATCACCTAACGCTTTTGTTCGTTCTTCTTCTCTTTAAGCGTAAACAATGTGCTCTAGGAAACGGAACGCAGCCTTACATTCGCTAAACTGAGTGTTGAAAGCGACGTGCAATGCACCCTCAGACTGGCCGCCGTACGCAAGATTCCACCATTACTGATTACTAATATAAATGTTTGATTATTTGCCCCATTCATCATCTGATTATTTCCAGTAGACGATGATTACACGCCAGTGTCGCCCAGGCCAGATACCATGCTAGGGGAAAAAATTACTGGAAGGAGTTTCCTCTTTCTTATATTATAGTCAGTGTGAGCAATGGGGCAAACGAATAGAAAACATGGTAGGTAGAGTTGCTTAGGAAATTGACGGCTCTGAGATTCGACTAAATCACGACATTTGGAATAAAAAGAGGGAAGAGAACTGAAATAAAATGACAGATTCAACTATATCATTTGTGGAAAGAAATGAGCAATGTTCCAAGAATACTGTGGAAAGTGTGCCGCATGAGAACGTACTCTTAGACGAGTAATATGGAATAGAATTGCAGAGAGTCAACTCTTTATTCCGTAAATATTGTCAATACAGTATCGTATAAATAAAACGGTACTCACAACTCTTTTATCACCATCAGCTTCGCAGTAGTCAATATTTCTAACTGCAATACCAGCAGTTTTTCTGGACAGACTTATGTCGTAGTAAAGCGAAAGCTTTCTTCACTACCTTGACTCGTAATGGACACTTCCACAGTGAGAGAGAATCGACGTAAGTACTCAGATGTTTTCTTCGTACGACCTGAAAGAATCATTTTCAGATGTTTCATTACTATCTTCTCGTCAACGCATCTACATCCATACTCCGCAAGCCACCTGACGGTGTGTGGCGCAGGGTACTTTGAGTACCTCTATCGGTTCTCCCTTCTATTCCAGTCTCGTATTGTTCGCGGAAAGAAAGATTGTCGGTAAGCCTCTGTGTGGGCTCTAACCTCTCCGACTTTATCCTCATGGTCTCATCGCGAGATATACGTAGGAGGGAGCAATATACTGCTTGACTCCTCGGTGAAGGTATGTTCTCGAAACTTCGACAAAAGCCCGTACCAAGCTACTGAGCGTTCTCCTGCAGAGTCTTCCACTGGAGTTTATCTATCACCTCCGTAACGTTTTCGCGATTCATAAATAATCCTGTAACGAAGCGCGCTGCTCTCCGTTGGATCTTCTCTATCTCCTCTATCACCCCTATCTGGTGCGGATCCCACACTGGTGAGCAATATTCAAGCAGTGGGCGAACAAGTGTACTGTAACCTACTTCCTTTGTTTTCGGATTGCATTTCCTGAGGATTCTTCCAATGAATCTCAGTCTGGCATCTGCTTCACCGATAGTTAAATTTATATGATCATTCCATTTTAAATCACTCCTAATGCTTACTCCCAGATAATTTATGGAATTAACTGCTTCCACTTGCTGACTTGCTATATTGTAGCTAAATGATAAAGGATCTTTCTTTCTATGTATTCGCAGCACATTACAATTGTCTACATTGGGATTCAGTTGCCATTCCTTGCCCCACGCTTCAATTCGTTGCACATCCTCCTGCATTTCAGTACAATTTTCCATTGTTACAGCCTCTCGATATACCGCATCATCATCCGCAAAAAGCCTCAGTGAACTTCGGATGTTATTCACAAGGTCATTTATGTAAATTGTGAATAGCAACGGTCCTACGACACTCCCCTGCGGCACACCTGAAATCACTCTTACTTCGAAAGACTTGTCTCCATTGAGAATGACATGCTGCGTTCTGTTATATAGGAACTCTTCAATCCAATCAAACAATTGATCTGATAGTCCATATGCTCTTACTTTGTTCGTTAAAACGACTGTGGGGAACTGTATCGAACGCCTTGCGGAAGTCAAGAAACACGGCATCTACCTGGGCGCCCGTGTCTCGTGGACGAATAGCGCGAGCTGAGTTTCACACGATCGTCTTTTCGAAACCCATGCTGATTCCTACAGAGTAGATTTCTAGTCTCCAGAAAAGTCTTTATAATCGAACATAATACGTGTTCAAAAAATCTACAAATGATCAACGTTAGCGATATAGGTCTATAGTTCTGCACATCTGTTCGACGTCCCTTCTTGAAAACGGGGATGACCTGTGCCATTTTCCAATCCTTTGGAACGATACGCTCTTCTAGAGAGCTACAGTACACCGCAGCAAGAAGGGGGGCAAGTTCCTTCGCGTACTCTGAGTAAAATCGAACTGGTATCCCATCAGGTCCAGCGGCCTTTCCTCTTTTGAGCGATTTTAATTGTTTCTTTATCCCTCTGTCGTCTATTTCGATATCTACCATTTTGTCATCTGTGCGACGATCTAGAAAGGGAACTACAGTGCAATCTTCCTCTGTGAAACAGCTTTGGAAAAAGACATTTAGTATTTCGGCCTTTAGTCTGTCATCCTCTGTTTCAGTACCATTTTGGTCACAGAGTGTCTGGACATTTTGTTTTGATCCACCTACCGCTTTGACATAAGACCAAAATTTCTTAGGATTTTCTGCCACGTCAGTACATAGAACTTTACTTTCGAATTCATTGAACGCCTATCGCATAGCCCTCCAAACACTACATTTCGCTTCGCTTCTTTTCTGCGTATGTGCATTTTTGTGTGTATGCTTGTGACGGAGGGAGAAAGGGAGCCGGGGGCGTAGATCTGCGCCGGTGCGCGTTTATGTTTGGTGTGTGACTGCGTGCGTAGATGGGAAGTGGTGAGTGGGGAGAGTTAGAGGGGGTCGGGTGGGAGCTACTACTGAGTGAAGGCCCGTTTTCCCCCCGTGTCGAGAGTTTAGGGAACGTGGCGTAAACACTGTCAGCAGTGCACAAAATTGGAATCGCTCCTGGCCTATAGAAGTCCAGCAGTAATAGGATCTCAACGATTACAGCGGGCAACCCTACACCGCTACACCGGTTCTTACTGGGCTGCCCATGGCTTCCAGAACATGTTCAACCCTACCGACAATCTATTAGTTACAGGTAGGCGACAGTCGGTCAAAATTTCGTTCATTATTAAATCGATGGTCCCTGCACAGAAACGATATCTCAGATAAGACAGTCGCAGAGACGACGCTGCCAATAATTTTGCAGGTACTACTCAGAAATACCAAGGTTCTGCCGCAGCCAACAGTGCTACTGTGGAAGCCATTTGGCACGTTCCGCTCAGCATGAGATATGACGCCGCAGCCTCATCCAGTTTCGTTGGAATGCAGTAACGTACGATTGTTGTTTCTGGCAAGGTGTGAGCGCACGCAAAATGTAGGATTCCTAATGAACTAGGGCGCTGGCGAATAGAGAGTCGTCGTAAACATTAGCGTCCGTCTCGGCCAACGCCAAGGAGCATCGTCCTCCTCTTGGCCGCTCGCAGAGGTGGCTAGGGTTTCATATGTCGCTCGTTCACTTCTGGAGGGACTGAATTCGTTTCGGAATCTGACACAACCACTGAAGCTGAAGCCTCCTGTCGTCTTCTTGAAGGCAGCGCCGTCACACTTACCACCAAAGCAATTTAGCTCTTCAGAAAAATAACTTTCGTGTCGCTTTTCATTGCGGTTTGTCCTGGAATTAAGCAACAAAAATGCGAACAAAAAAAAGTCTCCTCTGAAGCAATTTCATCAGGTATTCGTGTATTTGATCCTAGGTAACGTAGTGTCTATACAAAAAGGGACAAAATTTGCTGAGATGTCGATCAATGGAGATTGTCTGACACTAAAAGCAGAAGCAGGTTGCATAATCCTTCATGGAAAATAAAAAGAGAAGAAAGAAAAGGAAACATAAAAAACGGCTACGCTGCAGCGTTGTAGTCATATAGCACTACGTGTAGTTACAGCTTTCACTAATTTTTGTTAAATAACAATTAAATGGCTTTTAAGAACAAATTAAACGGGTACCAAACCCCAAATGTCTGTTTAAAAAATGAAAACGGCAAAATTGTTAAATACTAGCAAGATATTTTTATTAGCTTCTGAATTGTCCTAAACCAAGTCATTGGAATTCTCAGGATTTACCACCAATTACAGAAGAAATTGAAGAAGTAATTAAAACTCTCAAAGACAACAAAGCTAGTGGAGAAGATTCTAATACAGCTTAACTTTTGAAGTGGTCCTTGCCAAATATAGAAAATGAGCTAAATTTCCTCTTTGAAGAAATCTAGAAAACAGAACAAGTCTCAGAGGACTGGAAAGTTGCCTTGATACATGCACTCCACAAAAAGGTAATAAAGAGGGCGTAAACAACTACAAAGGAATCTCTTTACTGCCAGTAACGATAAAATGATTTACAAGATTTTATTAAGAAGAACAGAAACGGCAGTAGATAGTCATTTAGGTGAATATCAAAGCGGTTTTAGCAAGGGAAGATCATGCACAGACAAATAATTAATGTCAGGTCAGTAATTCGCCACAGCTCACTTAATTCAGAGGACATTGTAGTTATGTTTGCGGATTTCAAAAACACTTTTGGTTCTGTTGACAGAGAAATTATAAGTAAAATAATTGGAGAATTTGGCGTAAAGTCTAAACTGGCAAATCTAAACCGAGAAACACTTACAGACACAGTCTGTAAAGTAAAATTTATGGGAGAAATTTCACATCATTTCAAAATAAAAACATCTGTACGAAAAGGTGATGGCCTATCTCCAATTCTTTATAATAGTGTGTTAGAGGAAACTGTGAGAATTTGGAAAGAAAAACTTATTGAACTCAACGTCTCGCCTATAAGGTTAAGAAGAGTCAGCAAAGAGATCGAAAACAACTGTCTTCCATTTGCAGATGGTTTTGTTACACGTTCCTAAAATGTGATATCTGCTACAAAACAAATAAATCTCCTGGAAGATACAGCCAACAGAACTGGCTTAAGAATTTCTGCAGAAAAAAACGAAATTTGTAACAAACGTTAAGGATGTTCCAAAATTCCTGAAAACAGATATTGGCCAAGTAGCGAAGGCAAACAAATTCAAATATCTGTGGGAGATAATCTAAGAAAATGCTTCGGAAAAATCTGCAATAAAGGAAAGGTTGCATTAAATGGCTAGAGCGTATAGTATTACCAAAGATCTCTACAATAAAAAGTGCTTGTCCAAAAACTAAAAAATAAGACAATACAGCACAGAAGTGAAGCTAGAATGCCTATATGCTAGCGAATGCCTGGCATTAAACTACAATTTAGATCAATTAGAAGCACTAGAAAGACTAATTATAAGAAAAATATTAGGACCACAAAACACAGCAGAAGGTTGGATATTACGATGTAACGCTGAAATTTTCCAAAATATAGAAAATATTTCAAACGTAATAAGAAAAAGAAGACTCATGTTTTATCGATATTTATTTCGAATGCAAGACAGTAGATTAACTAATAAGATTTTCAAATATTTGTGGGAGAACAAGTCCACAACAAGCTGAGTCAACGAAGTAAAAACTGATTTAGAAAGAAATAATATAAAAACGGAAGATATAAACAACAGAGAAACCTTTCGGGAAAAAGTATTGAAAATGGGAGGATTCCAATGCAGGATAGCTAAAAATACTGGTTCAAAATGGTCTGAAGGCGGAAGGAAGGAACATAGTAAACAGATGAAAGCATACTGGAAGAAAAGAGAGGAACAAAGAACGAAGAATTGAAACTGGAACGTGGTCTACAGACGGCCGATTAGCAATAAAAGAAAGAAATGTTTTGTGAAATGATTTGTCTAAAAGTAAGATATAAAATAGAGTAGACAAACATTTGGGATGATTTCGAGAATTACTCAAAGGCGTGTCAATTGTTTCTCCAATCTACTTTATTTCTTATCGTTGGGCACATCATTTCACAAAACATTTAACAGATATTTTTTTCAAGAGTCAACTGTTCACAAAATGTCCTGAATTTATTTTAATTTGAAGCAAACCATTTTGGCACACCATTGTAACGCTTAAAACCGTAAAATAGTTAGACCTTTGAAAGATAAATTTCTTGGCACTTCATTTGTCTTCCCAGCGTTTCCTATTCTCTAAGTGACCTAAGTTTAGTATTCGATTTGAAGGAAGTCATTTTAAAAATCAAACATCATAGCAATGCAACTTTTTGTACGCAAAATAGCTACCGCTTGAAGCAATGAACTTCCTGACACGTTAATTATATATATATGAGCAAGAGTTCGTGAAATATTTCAAATTTCCCTTATATCGCTAATTAATTTTTAAATACCCTTATTACTTTAGGTTTTCCAAGTTTTCCTTACAGCACATCAGAAGAATTCTGAGGTGATTAACTAACGAATGTCACGTCATCTCGTCCTTGACTTCGATCAAGATCATATCTGGGATTTTTTTTTTTTTTTTTTTTTGAGGGAACAGCTGCCCCCCCCCCCCTCCATGTGCCTCACCTCCCCCACCCTCCCTCCCGCTCCCACTTCACTTTGAACGTTCATGACCTCGATGTTGTCGTGAGAATGAGTCTTCACCTACCTTCTGTTCTACGCATACGACACTAATAAGCGCTGTACAGAGCGGAACATCCTGCACGAAAATTCAATTTTCCTTTCGTAACCTACAACAATACAATCGTTTAATGGTCATAACTTCATTGCTGTCTCTGTTATTTTTTGTAAGCATTTCTTAGACACCTCGGCATCAATGTGGCGTTCAATCCGGCTCAGAATCGTTTGAAATCGAAGTTTTTCTCGGCATCAAATCGGAATTAAAACTGGAGATTTCGAAGATTATCACCATGTTCCTCATCAGGAGATGACTGTCTGTCAGGAAAGCAGTCTGCTTCCCTCTCTCCTTTCCCCAACCGGGCCGTTATTGAGGGGGAAAGGGAAACGAACACCAGCCTCAACATCAGTTGTCACTTAAGAGCTACGATTTTTTGTTGCATTTCTTTGAAGACGCTCCGCCTCAGGTGCTCATATCCAGGGATCACTCCATCTGTTTGTTACTGCACATGCGAATCTCTGCTGCTTCTTTTATTACGGCATCGCAGAAGGGGTACTTCTTCTCAAAGCTATCCTGTGCCCTTACGTAAGGCTGATTTCTCAGAATTTCTATACGATACGAAATGTGCTGTCCTTATTCAAAGCAGCGTTCGGATACTGTGCAGAGTGTCTGCCTTACGTAATTTTCCCCACATTCACATGACAAATAGCAGATTCAAGACTCTCGCAAATCTAGACTGACTTTCATTGGACGCAGATGGAGGTAGAAAACTGGTCTAATATCATACTTACGTAGCGTGCGCCCAATTCTGCTCCACAGAACGGAAGGAATACTGCTGGTTTTTCTTCTTCCTTTCGCTGCAGGGATTTGCACCTACGTTTGCCAGCGAATGCAGCTCTAGGTTGATATGGTCTGTATTCGTTTTTCCTAGATGCATTCTTAAAGCGTTCAATTCATGTTTGAAATGGCCCTGGTCCGAAACTGTCTGCACTCTGTATAATAAGCTCAGTATAGTATAGAATGCTTTTCGGCTGGATGTTGGAAACTTCGGTCATTTAGATAAAGATCAATATGAGTTGCCTTTCTGAATGCAGAATGACCCAACCATCTATCTGTTTCCGACCACTAATATGTAATATTGCGTGATGTTATGGACGCTTGCACGTTTCCTGATAGATGATAACAGCCAGTGGTGATTCCAGAAAAAAATATTATCTAACATCAAATGGCTCTGAGAACTATGCGACTTAACTTCTGAGGTCATCAGTCGCCTAGAACTTAGAACTAATTAAACCTAACTAACCTAAGGACATCACACACATCCATGCTCGAGGCAGGATTCGAACCTGCGACCGTAGGGGTCGCTCGGTTCCAGACTGTAGCGCCCAGAACCGCTCGGCCACTCCGGCCGGCTATCTAACATCGATGAGAAGTTTATTTCAAGGTGCATCTGAAGGTCGGCAGTTCCAAAAATCGATTATGCATGAAATAAAATAAAAATGATCGTTGTAGCTAGAACCTAATTTATTTATAATTGCAAGTCATTATACAGCTACGTTCCCAGCGTCCACCACGATGTAAAGTTAAGAATTATTCAAATCTTATTCAAATTTACAAAGGGGTATGAAACTTTTTATCATCAGTAACTCTTCACACAATGTTCGGAAAACGAAAATTGTTCTTTAAAAAGTGAGGAAAATAATGTTTCCGAATAGGTATGTCAAAGCTAATGCAAATAATATTCACTTGCACAGAAACGTTAAGTAAAACCTATTTTGTAGGGTCGTAATATCATCATATTCTTTTATAAATGAAATATTTTTGATAACACCAATTATCAAGACACTAGCGACTACATATTGAGTAATACGAAACACCTGTAACAAAATGTCGAAAATTTGTGGAATGTAGTGATAACGCATTATGTGTTTAATAGACGCTTTTGATTTTAATTATTTACTTTATTTTAAAACAGGGGATTTGATGATGAATCTTTATTACTATAGTCTATACGTCGAACATACATATTTTGCTTGACTATATCTCAAAAGAAATGGATTTATTAGTCACAGTACAGCCGCTGCGAATTTCTTGAGGGAAACCATTGTCGTACAAAGGTCGCTTTTGTTTTTGAGGTAATCCCTTTCCTTGATGATTTTGCTATTGGCTTATTTCGTCCCCCTGGCCATTTTAAAGCTAACTCTGCTACCTCTGTAATAGTGAAATATTACAGTCACATAATATCTTGCACACATTAGGGTTCAATTTTTTTTCCGTCTTGCATACTGGACTCACGTCTGTGACAGTTCATCTCCTTAACAATATGATGATAAAAACCTTTATTAAGGACACCATTAGATGGAGCTTTCTCCTCACAAATGCGTATAACTTAAGGCAATATGTGGTAATAGTTTTTCACTGTCAGGCAAATAACGCTTGAAAAAAGCACAAGGGGGCGAAATTAGTCAGTACCAAAATCATGAAATAATGTGTTTATGTTAAAGTTGAAGACAGATTACGCAGGAAAATGACTTCTCTCAAGAGACATGAGATCTCGTGTATCGCATAATTCAGATATAGTTAAGAATGGGGAGCTGTTAAAAAACTGGTATCGACTATCGACTACTACGCTAACGGAAATTTACCTAACCCTTCCCCTCCGCCGGCCGGAGTGGCCGTGCGGTTCTAGGCGCTACAGTCTGGAAGTGAGCGACCGCTAAGGTCGCAGGTTCCAATCCTGCCTTGGGCATGGATGTGTGTGATGTCCTTAGGTTAGATAGGTTTAAGTAGTTCTAAGTTCTAGGCGACTGATGACCTCAGAAGTTAAGTCGCATAGTGCTCAGAGTCATTTGAACTAGCCTTCCACTCCAGATGCATTTCAACATTTCCATAGACAACAGCATCACCTGGAAAGAGCCTCATGGAACTTCCGACGTTTTCATTTATGTATGTTGTAAACATCCACCCAGGTTTAGTCTTTCTGTGGTCTCCCGAAATCACTTAAGGTCGATAAGATTCCTTTGAAGAGATCACGGCTGATTTCCTTCCCCGTCCTTCCACAATCCTCTGTGACTTCATTGTCAACGGGACAATCAATCGTCTTCCTACTGGCGGTACCATTTTGACCGCTAAGATTTCCACTGAAGCGCCAAAGACAGGCAGAATACAGCGCTGCGGCCGGCGACGCCTATATAAGGCAAGAAAGGGTCTGGTGCAGTCGTTAGATCGGTTACCGCTGCTACAATATCAGGTTTTCAAGGTTTACGTGGGTTTAAACTTGAAGTTACAGACGGCGCACGAGCGATGGGACATAGCATCTCCGAGGTAGCGATGAAGTGGAGATTTTCCCGTACGACCATTTCACGAGTAACCGAGAATATCAGGAATCCGATAAAATACCATATCTCCGACATTCCCACGGCCGGAATAGATGCTGTAAGAACGGGACCAACAATGACCAAAGAGAAGACAGAAGTGCAACCCTTCCGCAAACTGCTGCAGATTTCAGTGTTGGATCATCAACAAGTGTCGGCGTGCGAACAATTCAACGAAACATCATCGATATGGGCTTTCGGAGCTGAAGGTCTACTCGTGTACCCTTAATGACTGCACAGCTTAAAGCTTTACGCCTCGCGTGGGCCCGTGAACACCGACATTGGACTGTTGATGACTGGAAACATGTTGGCTGGTCGGACGAGTCTCCTTTCATATTGTATGTAGCGGATGGACGTGTAAGGGTATGGAGACAACCTCACGAATCCATGGACTCTGCATGTCAGTAGGAGACTGTTCAAGCTGGTGGACGCTCTGTAATGGTGTGGGGCGTGTCCAGTTGGTGTGATATGGGACCCTAATACGTCTAGTAACGACTCTGACAGGTGACACGTACGTAAGCATCCTGTCTGATCACCTGCATCAATTCATGTCCATTGCGCATTCCGACAGAGTTGCGCAATTCGAGCAGTACAATGCGACACCCCACACGTCCAGAATTACTACATAGTGGCTCCAGGAACACTCGTCTTAAGTTTAAACATTCCAAACTCCTCAGACATGAACATTATTGAGCATATCAAGGATGCCCTGCAACGCGCTGTTCAGAAGAGATCTCCACCACATCGTACTCTTATCCCTGCAAGATTCACGGCGGCAATTCCCTCCAGCACTACTTCAAACGTTAGTCGAGTCCATGCCACGTTGTTTTGCGGCACTCCGGCACTTCCGAGGAAGATTAAACATTTGTTGCGTCCAATGAAAGTCAGTCTAGATTTGCGAGTATCTTGAGTCTACTGTGTGCCATGTGAATGTGGGAAAAATTACGTAAGGTAGATACTCCGCACAGTATCCGAACGCTGCTCTGAATAAGGACAGCATATTTCGTATCGTACAGAAATTCTGAGAAATCATCCTTACGAAAGAGCACAGGACAGCTTTGAGAAGAAGTATCCTTACTGCGATGCCGTAATAAAAGAAGCTGTAGAGATTCGCACGTGTAGTAACAAACAGATGGAGTGATCCCTGGAGATGAGCACTTGAAGCGGAACGTCTTCAAAGATATGCAACAAAAAATCGTAACTCTTAAGTGACAGCTGATGCTGAGGGTTGTGTTCGTTTCCCTTTTCCCCTCAATCACGGCCCGGTGGGGGAAAGGAGAGAGGGAAGCAGACTGCTTTCCTGATAGACAGCATCTCCTGGTGAGGAACATGGTGATTATCATCGAAATCTCCGAGGTCTCTGCGGAGGGCCGTATTCGTCATTAGGCAGGTGTACCAGTTTGTTTGGCTCTTCAGTGTAGGACTACGTGTAGTCGACCAACTGTGCGGACACTGGGAGTCGCAGCACAGCGGCCGCCCCTCGGCGTGCGAGGCCCCCGCGGGCCTCCAGAGCCGCCGCCCGCTGCTGCTGCCGCTCGCCGCCTGGCCGGTTGCCTGCAGCTGCCGGCCGCCCACGCGGCGTATCGCGGCGCTATCTTTGCGCGGCGCCGCAGATAAAGCAGTGGCTTTACGCGCCAGCCGCCGAGTTACATCCCCGGCCCGGCTCGCCGGCGCAAGACGTGTTTGTTCCTCCAGAAATACCCGGAGCGCCAGCGGCGGCCGCGGCGCTCTTGCGAAACAGAAACGCGAGCCGCTGCCGCCCTGCTTCCTCTGAAAGGCAGCGCCCGGGTCGGCACACCCAGCAGGTCGGAAGCCGCGGCTGCGTCCGGTTACGCACCACGGAGGACGCAGTCTGGCACCGACGGGACGGCTGATGCGCTCCTCCACGTGTCCTGTTTGCGTCTGTACTCCGCAGGCCACTGTATGTTGTGTCGGTACCTGGAATCTGCCCACTTCATCTATCAGTTTACGAAGGTCGCCACAAAACAAATTTGCAACATGTTTTCATTTCAAAAATCGTACTCTTGTCCTGCACGGTCAAGCCACATTAATGTGATCACCACCTATGGTCCTCATCAACGTGCAATAATCACTCAGCCGGCCGTGGTGGCCGAGCGGTTCTAGGCGCTTCAGTCTGGACCCACTCGACCGCTACGGTCGCAGGTTCGAATCCTGCCTCGGGCATGGACGTGTGTGATGTCCTTAGGTTAGTTAGGTTTAGGTAGTTCTAAGTTCTAGAGGACTGATGACCTCCGATGTTAAGTCCCATAGTGCTCAGAGCCATTTGAGCCAATAATCACTCACAGACGGCATGTGGCAGCACTAGCAGTGGAGGCGATCTAAAGCGTGCCAGGGGGTCGTGGAAAACAGTGCAATCGTTTTTGAATTGCGGAAACCCGGTGATTTATCTGACCTCCAGAACGGTACGGTCATTGTCTTTCGGGCCAAGGGTGGAAGCATTTCCGAAACGGCTAAGTTTGTAAACTACTCATGTGCTGCATGCCAAAATGGCGCTATCCAAAAACCGGCGCCAAGGCAGCTGTGGTTCACCATAGGCCAGAAATGACAGGCGTTAACTGTTCAAATGGCTCTGAACACTATGGGACTTAACTTCTGAGGTCATCAGTCCCCTAGAACTTAGAACTACTTAAACCTAACTAACCTAAGGACATCACAAACATCCATGCCCGAGGCAGGATTCGAACCTGCGACCGTAGCGGTCGCGTGGTTCCAAACTGAATCGCCTAGAACCGATCGGCCACAGCGGCCGGCGGCGTTAACTGTAATGCAGATATGGACTACAATCATCTGTAGAATGGAATGTCGATAATAAAAATTCAATGCCACACAAGGAGTCGAAACCGCATTTCCCGCTTATCTCGAGTGGTCGCCTTACTATTTTTTTAAAAAAATCTCGTTTTGTTCGTTATCGTTAGTTGCATTTGTTCGGAGTGGATCCATGACATCCGTTCAAGTTCACTGTAGATCCGTTCACTCAGTTTTCTTATTACAGAGGGCAGCTAGCCGTCTGACAGAACACGCCGAGTTACCGTGCCGGCTATATTTGGCTATCCGTGCACGATTCCCGGTCAGACCCAAGCTTCCATATGTTGTCAACCATGTGTCTAAAACCTATACTCGTATATGCATTATGTATATTCCAGCACACGTGACACGTTTTACTTGAAACTCGCTTGCCCCCTGTCGGCGGCTAAATACGTTATTGCAGGGCCTGTGTTATCCTGAATTACGATGTAAGGTTGCTTTTAACACGCATGCATGTCCAAAGAAGCTTGGCATCGTAATTCAGAATAACACAGGCACTGCAGTGTCGCACAAATGACAGGGCTCAGCAACTGTTGCGCAGATGTTTACGGGCGAATAGAAGAGCAACTGCTGAGCAGATGTCTGCCCAGATGAACCAAGGGGCTACCAACACTGTTTCCTCAACGACCGTTCAGCGAACGTTGCTGTACGTGGGCCTCCACAGGAGGCGCCTGGTTCACGCATCCGTGCCGACTGCTGTCCATCGGCGACGAAGGCTGGAATTTGCACGCCACTGCCGCAACAGCGACAGGTGGCCTTTCAAGAAGAATCACGTTTTATGCTCCGTCGGACAGTCGGAGAGACGCCTGTTGGCGTGCACGGCGTGAAACGCCTGGACGCAAAAACCCTGCAACCAGCAGGGAGCGTTATGGTCTGGGGAAAGTTTTCGTGGAATTCCCTCGATGATCTCGTCGTTCTGGAAGGCACAGTGGATCATCACACGTGTGCATCTATCCAGGGCACCATGTCCACCCTTACATGCAGTTTTTTTTCCCCACAGCACGATGGCATCTCCCAGCAGGGCAATGCAGCATGTCACACAGTGTGTGGTGTACGTGCGTGGTTCGAAGAGCACCAGGGTGAGTTTATCGCACTCTCTTCGCCACCAAACTCCTCGGATTTAAACCCAGTCGAGAATCCGTAGTGCCACCTCGATCGTGTTGTTTGGGCCACGGATCCTCAACCGAATACTCTTGCGCAGCTGGCCACGGCTTCACATCCCCGTCGGTACGTTCCAGAACCTTACTGAATCTCTTCCTGCGCGCCTCGCGCTGCAAAAGGTGGTTATTCAGGCTTTTGACAGGTGGTCACGATAACGTAACTGCACAGTGTGCATCTTTACTGTTCACTGAAACAATATTCCCGTTTGTATTCGAATTTAATGCAATCTTTTTTCCGCAAGACGCTCTGTTGTACCACTCTGTCAAGTTTCGTTACAGATTCATCCAGTAGACATGAAAGCATTGCCGCGGTTCCTACCCCTCCCTAACTGATTAACTAATTAGGATTGTATGTGGAATATTCCGCCGTGAAACCTTACTGCAACAAACATACTGGCAGTCCAAGCGGTTCTTTGAGAATTGTTCCATGTGGAGTGTTACTGTTTCGTAGCTCAACAGTAGGATTACGTCAGTTCTTGTAAAGCTCTCTCGAGGTTCCCATGTGTTTCATTCTCCGCTGTTCATAGCTTCTAACATCCGTACAGTCAGCTGTGAATGACGGAATGGTAAATGAGAAAGGCTCAAAGCAACTACAATGGAAATGGAAATGAGCGTTTGGCGTCATTGGCCGGGAGACCCCTTACAGGGCAGGTCCGGCCGCCTTGGTGCAGGTCGTATTACATTCGACGCCACACTGGGCGACCTGCGCGCCGGATGGGAATTAAATGATGATGAAGACAACACAACACCTAGTCGCTGAGCGGAGAAAATCCCCAACCCAGCCGGCAATCGAACCCGGGCCCGCTGGACGGCAATCCGTCACGCTGACCACTCAGCTATCGGGGCGGACAGCAACCACAATGAACGTCTCGAAATAAGAGCATGCCACCGTATTTTAAGGGAAAGAAAAGTGTTTAGAGGCATTCAGACGGCAATACTTGAATCTAAGTTCGTGGAGTCTAATCTTCATTTATTGAGCACCATTTCAAGTTCACAAAATTATCTGGACACTACATCAATAATCATACAAGATCGCATATAAACTTTTTCCGAGGCACTTTAAATCACTAAATCACTTTTGCGTGGAAATACATCATATACGTGTTGCGTCTCCAAAAACCAGCCCAAGACTGGGTCATAAACGTTTCCCGAAGCTGTCTAATACGAGTAGTTTCACTTAATTTGATTAATATAAAATTTAAACCTCAGTCAACTATATGTTGTCAGTGTGGCAGTGACTGAGTGAATGCTAGTCGAAGACTCTGCAGTGAGCTAACTTCAGTGTTTTGCGCCTGCCTGCACAGGGCACGTTTCTAGTTGGTCGGTTCAATCCGACAATGTTTACAACATTACTTACAAATTCTAATTAACATTTGAGCCTAATATTGGAAATATTGAAATCATGGTTATGAAGCTGTCAGTGTGGAGAATGGCAACAGTTTAGTTGAAAGCGTTTATAAACATTTAAACAATTAATATTAATAAACAGAGTTATACATTTGCCACCAACCGTTGTTTATTATAGGATTGTCTATACTCTCCAGCACGACATAGTTACTACTGATACCTTCGTTCTCGCGCTTCTTGACAATCTGTCGTTTTGGGGGATGGAGTGCTACAGAACGTAGCTGCTATATGGCTCACAGCAGTATTAGCCTTTCTACGCTGTATAAAGAAACGTAATAAAACCTGACTTGCCATATGGTGTAAGTGCCATAACATCATTACATGCTCATCCACCTCCACTGACAGTTGCTGCAAGAGATGCGTTTTGCATCAGATTTACTGTTAAATTTCTGAGAGTGTATATTCCTAGAAAAGTCAATCAATATATGGCTTCTCTCTACATATATCTCGCTAAAAATTCCGCGAAGGCAAAATTAGAGATCTGAATCCATACAGAAGCCTACCAGCATTAGCAGCTGTAACAGGAAAAGAGGGGCGTGAAAGTGGTGCAGAAAGTACCCTCTGCCAGAGACTGTAAGGTGGCTTGAGGAGTATAGGTGTAGATGCAGATGTAAATATAACTAACTGCTGCAGCTGATGTTCGTCACAAGCAACGTGCCGTTATAAACTTCCTTTGTTGTGAGAACGAGGCAGTGACGAACATTCACAAGAGATTGAAGAAGGTATAACGGGATGACACTGTTGATCATGGTGTAGTTATTCGTTGGACAAGTAGATTATCTGGTCAAAGGAGGCACGGCAGAACTTGGAATCTCCTGCTCAATGGTATAGATTTGTTGTGAGCAGCATGTTAAGCTCTCTCTGGGACTCAGTAAATATGGTAATGGACTCACTGTACTGCCCAGGTTGAGAAGCTAGTTGGTTATGAGCTTACATTTTATGAATGAAAAGATTGTTTTGGCGCTCAGTGCATCCTACATTTAAATAATTTATACAGTATGATTCACCACAGTTATAGGGCACGTTCAAAGTGAAAGCCACTTATGGTTGAAAATAACTGAAATATGTGCAGTACTCAGAAAACAATATTTAACACCTAAAATCTTGAAAACAGTGCTACTGGAAAGTGAAAGTATAGCTCGTTGGCGAATTTACACCCAGTGCAACATCGAAAAATATATACCGCTGTATTTTTGTAATAAAATAGACAATAACTTATTCGATAGCGTATATTTCCATGGTACAGCATATGCTAAACGCTTCTAGTCCAAAATTGCTAAAAACTAATTCTCTGTGTCATGAATAGTATAAAATTTGGATGTACCATACATGCAACAGAATGACCGAGGAGGTTAAATCAGTTGCATTTACCTAGTAGAAAAATAACGCTTAAGTATAGCATTTCGAAATGATTCAAATAAAAGGACAAGGTGCATCAATTACAGGAACGTAATTAGAGTATGTCAAAAGTGTTTTCATTTCTATGTAATTTATCTTATTCTTGCTTGGAAGCGTTAGTGCTTGAATGACGTGCTGGCGAGGAGCATTCACGATGGTTGTAAGGTGACGACATTCCTGGATGGCTGCGTGCTTCTTGTGTGAAGGCGATGCCCAGACTAACCTGAACCAGGCATTTGCTGCCAACAACTTGGACTGATAGTCAATGCTTACACTCAGACGCATTCCTGAGCGACCTCTCAGCAACATTTGAAGTGTCTCATATAACGGTTCACAGTAAAGAATTCCTTGTTGCAGCTCTCCCCTTCCGTTCTCCAAACGTCGCTCAGAGTATTCCCTTACATTTCACTAGCCAGTTCAGATGCTACAACTTGAGAGGCAAATTATATGTTAGCACCTTTTTCTTCTGTCGTGTTACGGATTTTAATCGTCTGCTGATCCATCCTATGTGTTTTTGTTTATGGGACTCCAGCTATCCTCACGTAGAACAGGCTGCTGGTAGCAACACAGCAACAAAATTTCTGAGAATATTCAGCATGCAAGGTAGTTTCAATAACATTGGTGTGGGTATGTGACCACCTCATGTCATGATAAATTAACAATAATTTGGCTATGGCTGCAGACATCCTTCATCAGACAGCCTTCCACAGTACCCAGCAAATTAGCAGTTTATCTTATACCACGACACATTCAACAGAATGTTGTAGTCGAATCAAATCACGAATAACCTATGCCTACATACAAGACGTTCTAAGATGCATTGCTCCGGAGTTTATTGTGACCATAGCGACTGAGTTTCTGAGTAGCTGTTGTAAATAAACAGTTCAGTAACGTTAGGTATTGTATTACACTATGCGATCAAAAGTATCCGGACACCTGGTAGACAAATGACTTACAAGTTCGTGGCGCCCAGCATCGATAATGCTGGAATTCAATATGGTGTTGGCCCACCCTTAGCCTTGATGACAGCTTCTACTCTCGTAGGCACACGTTCCGTCAGGTGCTGGTAGGTTTCTTGGGGAATGGTAGCCCATTCTTCACGGGGTGCTGCACTGAGGAGAGATAACGAAGTTGGGCGGTGAGGCCTGGCAGCAAGTCATCATTCCAAAACTTCCCAAAGGTTTTCTATAGGATTCAGGTCAGGACTCTGTGCAGGCCAGTCCATTACAGAGATGATATTGTCGTGTAACCACTCCGCCACAGGCCGTGCATTATGAACAGGTGCTCGATCGTGTTGAAAGATGCAATCGCCAACTCTGAATTGCTCTTCAACAGTGAGAAACAAGAAGGTGCTTAAAACATCAATGTAGGCCTATGCTGTGATAGTGCCACGCTAAACAACAACGGGTGCAAGCCCCCTCCATGAAAATCACCACCACACCATAACACCACAGCCTCCGAATTTTTTTGTTGGTACTACGCACGCTGGCAGATGACGTTCACGGGGCATTCGCCATACCCACACCCTGTTATCGGATCCCCACATTGTGTACTGCGATTCGTCAGTCCACACAACGTTTTTCCAGTGTTCAAGGATGTTTAGGAGTGTGGAAATCTCGCGTACATACGTATGACACCCAATCACCCGACCACGTTCGAAGTCCGTGAGTTCCGCGGAGCGCCCCTTTTTGCTCTCTCATGATGCCCAATCACTACTGTGGTCGCTGGTATGGAGTGCCTGTCAGCAGGCGGTAGCACAATGCGCCTAATATGAAAAACATATGTTTTTGTGGGTGTCCGGATACTTTTGACCACATTGTGTATGTGGTAATTGGGGTGTCACATTGTCTATATGGTAACTGGGGTGTCACATTGTAAGTTTCCATTATTTGTTCTGCTACACGTGACAGATTCCACCCATTGTTAGAATTCAATCCCAGGAGTAAGAGGGAGGATTGAGCAGTGTTGTCAATAGTCATTCACGTGAGGCAATGTGAGCAATTACAAACATTGCACACATTCTGCTTCACATGAGTCTATAGTAGGGTGTAGGTAAGCTCTGTGAAATTCAGTCTCAAAGAAAATTCGGTAACAAATCGAACTGGTCACCAAGCGTTTCACATATAAAAACAGTCAGCAAACATCTCTGATCGATCTGCGAAAGTCTGTTGGTAAATCTGGAGCAAAGGTAATAATATATTCGTACTTATTTTATTATGTGGATTAGTCTACTACAATTTGGGGTCTTTTGTCAGAATCATTTGTGAAGAACAATATTCTCTGTCTCTCCGCCTCTCAGTCTCAGACACACTTTCTCTCTAGTGTGTACGTCAGGGGGTGGTTCAGGGGTAGTCAAAAATATGGAAACACTTTAAATGCGAACATTTTAGGTTAGAGTTTACCGTGTCTGTTATTGACATTAAATGAAACAAGTTTACTGTTACCAGTCACTGACTGAAACGCGCCGTGGAAATAAATAAACAGTCACTGGTACCAGTAAACTTGTTGTTTCATTTAATATGGACACACCGAAAACACAAAACATTACCATGCTTACTGCAGTGTGAGAAAACCGTTGGCATTCAAGCGGATTCCAGTGATCTCGGAATAGATAATTACAAGTTCTGTATAGTTTTCAAAGGTAATTTGTACCATTCTTCCTGGTAAAAAGTGGTAAGTTCAGGTAATGATGATGGAGGTGGATAGCGATAACGCACCATTCTTTCAAAATAGACGCAAAGGCTCAATGATATAGAAATCTGGCGATTGTGGTGACCAGGGGAGACGCAACAACTCGTCCCGTGCTCTCAGAACCAGACCTACATGATGTCGTCTTAGCATCACCATTGGGGAACAAACACTCTACTACGGGATGGATCTGATTAGGCAAAATAGTCAAATAATCCGCAACCGCGCGGTCTGAGACGCCTACAACGTGCTGACATGAGGAAAGTTTCCAACCGATTTCCCATACACAAACAGCAGTTGACCGGCGTTGCCTGGTGAAACGTTGTTGTGATGCCTCGTGTAAGGAGGAGAAATGCGTACAATCACGTTTCCGACTTTGACAAAGGTCGGATTTTAGCCTATGGCGACATTGCTGCTCGCGTTGGTCGAGATCCAATGACTGTTAGCAGGATATGGAATCGGTGGGTTCAGGAGGGTAATACGGAACGCCGTGCTGGATCCCAACGGCCTCGTATCACTAGCAGTCGAGATAACAGGCATCTTATCCGCATGGCTGTAACGGATCGTGCAGCCACGTCTCGATCCCTGAGTCAACAGATGGGGACATTTGCAAGACAACAACCATCTGCACGAACAGTTCGACGACGTTTGCAGCAGCATGGACTGTCAGCTCGGAGACCATGTCTGCGGTTACCCTTGACGCTGCATCACAGACAGGAGCGCCTGCGATGGTGTACTCGAATACGAATGTGGGTGCACGAATGGCAAAACGTCATATTTTCGGATGAATCCAGGTTCTGTTTACAGCATCATGATGGTCGTATCCGTGTTTGGCGACATCGCGGTGAACGCACATTGGAAGCGTGTATTCGTTATCGCCATACTGGCGTATCACCTGGCTTGATGATATGGGGTCCCATTGGTTACACGTCTTGGTAACCTCTTGTTCGCATTGACGGCACTTTGAACAGTGGACCTTACATTTCAGATGTGTTACGACCCGTGGCTCTACCCTTCATTCTATCCCTGCGAAACCCTACATTTTAGCAGGATAATGCACGACCGCATGTTGCATGTCCTGTACGGGCCTTTCTGGACACAGAAAATGTTCGATTGCTGCCCTGGGCAGCACATTCCCCAGATCCTTCACCAACTGAAAACGTCTGGTCAATGGTGGCCGAGCAACTGGCTCGTCACAATACGCCAGTCACTACTGTTGATGAACTGTGGTATCGTGTTGAAGCTGCATGGGCAGCTGTACCTGTACACACCATCCAAGCTCTGTTTGACTCAATGCCCAGGCGTATGAAGGCCGTTATTACGGCCAGAGTTGGTTGTTCTGGGTACTGATTTCTCAGGATCTATGCACCCAAATTGCGTGAAAATGTAGTCACATGTCAGTTCTAGTATAATATATTTGTCCAATGAATACCCGTTTACCATCTGCATTTCTTCTTGGTGTAGCAATTTTAATGGCCAGTACTCTATGTAACGAAATGCTCACAACTTCCACTAAATAGTGAAACTGGTAAAAACAACCGGACGTATTAACTACAGTTTTTGTGAAAATATTTAAGCGACATTCGACAGCCGCGAGAGTTCGAGTGATATGGGAAATAACAGAAAATAAGAACCGATGAAGAAAAGAAGGACTGACTTTAACCACCACACTTCGTTATGAGTGAAGCTGTCGCACAGCGTACGCTGTTACCGAATAAAAGATGGCCCAGTTGATGTGCCATGATAGACCAGAAATAAAATGAGAAATATGGTAACATCAACGCTACCTATTTTGAAATGTTCTTCTGCATGTATCATAATTCCATATACAAGGTAATTCATCTGCTGCTACCGCTGGGTTTTATGCAGCCCACAACGCCTTCAAATACCATTCACAATAGTTTCACATTCTGTTGCTTGCTACATGCAAACTATTAGTCCTACAGCAAAAAATGAACGGAACATTATTGTTGGAAATGCATTGTTGTTAAATTTAGTACTGGTATAGGTTTTTGCTAGAGACCACGATTTTCGAGTTCTTCAAGAAATAGAACGTGTTCAGGGATCACCCGTTTTTCTTGAATAAATCGAAAACTACGGTGAAAAGGCATCCCAGTACAAAATTTAACTACATTAAATTTCCTACAACAAGGTTCTGTTGATTCTTTTTTATGTAGGTCTAATAATTTGTATGGAACAAGCGAAAGAATATGAAAATATTGTGCGTTGTATCTGAAGGCGTTGCAGGCTGCATAAAACCTAGTGATAGGGGCAGCTGAATATCCTGAATATGGAATTACGATGCAGTGCAGAAGAACGTTTCAAAATAGCTATCGATGATGTTACAATACTTCTCATTTTATGTATGATGTTGCGGGTTGCATAAAGCCCAGCGGCAGGGGCAGCTGACCAGCCTGTATATTGTTTCTATCACAACAATAAGAGAATACCATCAGAATTTCCTTTCATTTATTATAACACAAAGAGAATACCTTAATAAGTGTCTTTAACAAGACAAACATAGGCTCGTCAGTTTGTTTTCTCTTTTTATCGCTGGTATCTTCGATTCGCCAGGTTTAAAAACCCTTTCTGGAACAATCTGTAAAGGCAGAAACTGTGTTGTTGTTCGTCGGCTATTTTCGATTGAAATCAGCAGCGCATACGAAAACTGCTTAAATTTACAGCTCGCAGTTTGACCGAAAAATTAAATTCTATTCGTTTTCCAGAAAGTTATTCAAAGCGATTAATCAACCGAAGCCGGACAACGTACTGAGAACACTCTCAATGGAGTATATGCTCGCCGTATACTGTACTCAACTAAGTTTGTCATTTATCAAAGATACTTGTCAGAGCTCGGCATTCATATCACACTGTTCCGTTCACAAAAATTGTGAACTATATTATCGAAATAGTTTTGATGGAAAGAATGCAAAGCTAGAATTCAACGTCCCGTCGACATCAAGGTCATTAGAGACGAAGCGTGAGGACGGGTAAGAAAATCGACCGTGGCCTGATTTAAGGAACCATCCAATAACTCTTCTCAGCTGCTCATGAAGCTAAACCTGGATGAACAGGTGGCTATTTGAACATTCGTTCCACTTTCCAGTGTCACTGCCTTACTCGACCACAGCAGCGCCCTATACACGTACTCTCGTACGAAGACCACCCACGTGGAGCCTGCGGTACAGAGACCTGCGCACGGACGTACGCCGCAGAGATCGGAACAGGCTGACACTGGCTGAGAGAGAGCTCCGTATTTATAGCCACCGGTGTTCAATAGTCGCTTCCGGTTGTGCTGCTCTTCTGGTCCTGGAAGCAGCTAGGGCTGCTACGACCGCGCGTCTCGACGGATCGGCTCTCTGAAGTGGTCACACTCAAAGGCGTTCCAGTCACTCACAACATCTAAACGCCCAATCGTGCCATAAGGTGCCACACGGAAGGCAAAAAAGAAAAACACTCGAAATATGGCGTCTGAGACATGTTTATGAAAGACGATTGAAGATGATATCATCCAGGCATTTTTCAGTAAGACGATTTTCGACTACGTTATTTGTAAACTGAAAATCTAAAATCTTTGTCTGTGATAATTTTCCCGAAGTCACACACCTTTTTATGGTCACACGCAACTCATATACAGGCTGCGTCAAATGATACATACGTTCCTAATGTTTCATTCTCATAAATCTGTTTCCTGCGTAGCACTAAATATTTCTTCATTTCTCGTGGCCACCCATACGTGTTGCGGCGCCTTTTGGAAACTCCTATGGCTATACATTTGTTTCTGGATCTGTACATCAGAGATATAGATATTTTAGAATATTTTAACTCCTACTAGAAGAGCCGCTTTTACTTTTACTGTCGTTTCTCAGCGTAATTCCTCTCGTAGACGTCTTAATTCACATTTAGCGCGTCCTTCGCTCTTTCCAAAAACCCTTTGAAGATCGTACAAGGTAAAAGGTCGAATTTTTTTGTTAAATTTTGTCATCATAACGTTCTTCTCTGATATTTGTTATATTGATCATTTGAATACAAGAGTCACGTACACACCACACAATGGGGCGAAATTACGCTGGATTCGCAGCCATCAAACATGCTATACGCCTCGCCACTTTTTTTAAAAAAAATCTCATTTTAAACTACAAACAACAGCATCAACTTTAAAAAAAAACTACAAATTTCGTGAAGATTAAATACGAATGTAGTAGTGCCCTACCGACGAAGCTGACACAGGGTCTGTGGCTGACCGCAGATAAAAACTGAAGCTCATACAGTTCCCGGAATCATTGATCAGTCTCCGGAATTACAGTTGCAACTTTTAAATCCGTTCGGCATTAATAGAGGAACAATTTATTGTGACTGAACAGGATAATTGTTATTAACATATTTATGACAGAAAACTGACTTTAACGACAGACCACGACGGCGAAATGTCTGCTTACAATAAAGTTGCGTCAGTGTTTTTGCGCGGATTATTCACGTTAACTGCAGAGAAATGCGATATAAAGTACAACCCTTTTCAGTGTGCGTTATGCTACGACGCAGTGGAATAAAAAGTTCATCTGTACCGTGGTACAGCTGGTTTTAAAAGGGCGTACAACCGCATTTCCCGTCGCATCCCATGCTTTTAAGTTAAATAACTTCCATTTTCCTTCTCGAAGGACGTTGGTAGTTGCAAATTACATGTTAATATTACTGACTTTTCTTTTCTGAACTGTGGAATAAGGGGCACAGTTATGCACAAATATAAAATAAGGCAAAAGGAAAATACACACATCAAAAAAAGTTTTGCATCACCCTGGTTCGCATAACTCCTGAAGATAGACGTTGACTGTGGATATTGTATCACTGGCAGTCCTTTTGACTGTTCAGAGATGTCAGTAAACCCGCCCAAAGATATAAACAACCATGCATGAGCAGCGCCTATTAGACGGAGGGGGTCCGACAGCCGATCAGTTCCAGTCATTCCATCAGGAACGAGGTACACGGCTCGTGTGTAGTTCAACCATGCCTAGACGGTCAGTGCCACGGTTCATTGTCAGGAAGGGCTCTCAATAGAGGAAGTTTCCAGGCGTCTCGGAGTGAACCAAAGCGATATTGTTCGGACATGGAGGAGAAACAGAGAGACAGGAACTGTCGATGACATGCCTCGCTTAGGCCACCCAAGGGCTACTACTGCAGTGGATGACCGATACCTACGGATTATGGCTCAGAGGAACCCTGACAGCAACGCCACCATGTTGAATAATGCTTTTCGTGCAACCAGAGGACATCGTGTTACGACTCAAACTGTGCGCAATAGGCCGCATGTTGCGCAGTTTCACTCCCGACGTCAATGGCAAGGTCCATCTTTGCAACCACGACAGCATGCAGTGCAGTACAGATGGGCCCAACAACATGCCGAATAGACCGCTCAGGATTGGCATCACGTTCTCTTCACCAGTGAGTGTCGCATATCCCATCAACCAGACAACTGTCGGAGACGTGTTTGGAGGCGACCCGGTCAGGCTTAACGACTTAGACACACTGTCCACCGAGAGCAGCAAGGTGGAAGTTCCCAGACGTTTCCAGGTGGCATTATGTGGGGCCAACGTACGCTGCTGTTGGTCATGGAATGCGTCGTAATGGCTGTACGATACGTGAATGTCATCCTCCGACCGATAGTGCAACCATATCGGCAGCATATTGGTGAGGCATTCGTCTTCATGGACGACAATTCGTACCCCCATCGTGCACATCTTGTGAATAACTTCCTTCAGGATAACAACATCCCTCGACTAGAGTGGCCAGCATGCTCTCCAGACATGAAACATATCGAACACGCCTGGGATAGATTGAGAAGTGCTGTTTATGGACGACGTGACCCACCAACCACTCTGAGGGATCTACGCCGAATCACCGTTGAGGAGTGGGACCAACTGGACCAACAGTGCCTTGATGAACTTGTGGATAGTATGCCACGATGAATACAGGCATTCATCAATGCAAGAGGATGTGCTACTGGGTATTAGAGGTACCAGTGCGTACAGCAATCTGGACCACCACCTCTGACGGTCTCGTTGTATGTGGTACAACATGCAATGTGTGGTTTTCATGAGCAATAAAGAGGGCGGAAATGATGATTATGTTGATCTCTATTCCAATTTTCTGCACAGGTTCCGGAACGAGGTGATGCAAAACTTTTTTTGATGTGTGTATACGAAAGGTAAACCTTCAGGACTGACTTCAAGTTCTTTTTCTACATATTTTCGACGGATGTAGTGGAGGAGCGATAAACGGGTTCAATGTATAGCCTAAATATCTACATTCCCATCCTAATGTGTCCTTTTCTCTGTCTCGATACTCAACGTGGCAACATCTAATATAAAAAAACTGAGTATAGATATGAAAGGTTGATACACTTACAAGAAGCTCTCCCAGTCCTACATTGTCAGCGAAAATCATGCCAACAAACCTACAGTTTTTTAATTGAGCTATAGTCTGGAAGTGATTTAGAGGACTCACTGATTAGCCGATCAGGCATCTGTATCTACATGCGTACCTCGAAAGCCATAGTTTGATGCACGCTAGAGGTACCACTACAAATCATTTCCCATTCCATTAGCAAATGAAACAAGCGAAAAGCTACTGTTTGTATGCCTCTGTACGAACCATAATTTCTCTTCTCTTGTCTTCGTAGCACTTATGTGAAATGTACGTTGGCGGCAACAGATTCATTCTGTAGACAGCTGCAAATGCCTGTTCTCTAAATTTTCTCAACAGTGTTACGCGAAAAGAACGTCTTTCCACCAGGAGGGATTCCCATTTGAGTTCATGAAGTCTCTCTCTAATATTCGCTTGTTGACTACTGACTAGCGCTCAAAAAAAAAAAAAAAAAAAATCTAGTAGCCAGCCTCTGAACTGCCTCGATACCTTTCTTTAATCCGAAATGGCGGGGATTCTAAACACTAGAGCGGTATTTAAGAATGTGAAAATGTGAATCTTGTGGTGTCACCGCCAGACACCACACTTGCTAGGTGGTAGCCTCTAAATCGGCCGCGGTCCATTAGCATACGTCGGACCCGCATGTCGCCACTGTCAGTGATAGTAGACCGAGCGCCACCACACGGCAGGTCTAGAGAGACGTCCTGGTACTCGCCCCAGTTGTACAGCCGACTTAGCCAGAGATGGATCACTGACAACTACGCTCTCATTTGCCGAGACGATAGTTAGCAGAGCCTTCAGCTACGTCATTTGCTACGACCTAGCAAGGCACCATAGCATTTGATATTATTTTATATTGTTTTTATAACATGTACCGTCAAGAGAGATGTTCTACAATTGTGGATTAAAGTTAAGTATTACATCAACTACGTACTTTATTTGCTACTATTAATTCCTTTAACTGTTCCAGACCTCACGCCAATCTGCGTGAGCTTAACGCGTGCCTTTCGGCTTCCTCTCATTGTGACTTGGCTGTCTTGCCAAGTCACAACAAATCTCTCTTCCAAATAAGCTACACTTCCGTAAAATTCTCCCAATAAACCGAACTCGACGATTCGCCTTCCCTGCTATCGTCCTTAAGTGCGAAATCCATTCCCCATCGGTTTGCAACGTGACGCCTAGGTATTTAATCGATGTGATTGTGTATGTACATATCAGTGCGGATTCCACAACTGGCTGTGTTCGTTCATGAGATTCAGCAGACCGTGGACAGTGATGCCCAGGTTGATGCCGTGTTCCGGAAGGAACAGCTCTGCACCGTCATTTGTGAACAGAATACGATCTCACTATAGGACCAGATTTCTGACTGGTTTCAGGAGTTCCTAGATGTAGCTCAACATGTCACTTTTAATGGGAGGAACACGACGAAAGTAAAAATAATATCGGAAGTATATCAGGAGAGTCTAATAGAGCCGATGATGTTTAGAAAATACTTAAATGGCCTATGATGACGTCGGAAGGGCTGTGAGACTGTTCACGGATGATACTGTTCTTCATATGGAAAAGACTGTAGCCAAACGCTGCAAAAAGTGCAGAAATCGGCGCTTAGTACAGAGATTGCCAGTCAACCTTGAACATAAATAAATGTAGCGTACTGTGCATAAACGGATATAAAGACCCAGATTAAATTACTGCCGATAAATCACTGGAAACAATAGCAATATATCTTCAAGTAACCGATGAGAGCGACATAAAGTGGAATGACCAAGTAAAATCGGAGTTAGGAAAAGCAGATAGGCTACTCATTAGATAATTTAATTCATCAATGAAAGAAGTAGCTTTCAGATCATTCGTTCGACCTATTCTGAAGAACTGGTCAGTCCCTGGATGTATACCAGAGAGGATTAATACAGGATAATTCCAAAAGAAAGAACAGAATACAGTTGTTTATTACACATAAATTGACAAACATAGAAACACATGAATAACAGGTCACTGTTTATTGAATCGACAGCTTTCAACAATTCAATTTTTCAGCTCTTGAAGAATAGCTACCACTGGTAGGACAAAGACTCTGCTTTTTATTTACCCCCTCCCCCCCCCCCCCCCACCCATAAAAATCGTAATTTGTCAGGTCTGGTGGCCTTGGAAGCCAAAAACAATAAACAAGATATTGTTGTCCATCTCTTCCAATCCAACTTTGTGGAATGGCGTTGTTAACATGACAGTGGCGGGCCACTGTCATATGAAATCAGTTCAAATGGTTCAAATGGCTCTGAGCACTATGGGACTTAACCTCTGAGGTCATCTGTCCCCTAGAACGTAGAACTACTTAAACCCAACTAATCTAAGGATATCACACACGTCCAGGCCCGAGGCAGGATTCGAACCACCGAACGTAGCAGTCGCGCGGTTCCAGACTGTAGCGCCTAACATCGCTCGGCCACCCCGGTCGGCTTATGAAATCAGTGGAATCTTCGCGAAGGTGAGGACACAACCAATTTTCAGCATGACCAGGTACGACATTCCTGACACACTTTACGACGCAAGAAGGAAAGGTGAATAGAAAAGGTACAAACACATTCAGTTGCGGTAAGTCTCTTTCTTGTTCGACGACGACGCTAGAATTTTGTGACCCCAAATTCTTACATTATGGCGATTTACTTCACCTGGTAGATGAAACGTCAATTCTTTCGAAAAGATGGGTCATTCGGAAAAAGTGTCCTCTGTTATACGTATACTGGAACATTGAAATGCAAACTTCGCACTTTCTGTAATTCTCCCCAGAACGCAATTGCTGCAGTAACTACAACTTGTAAGGCTTCATACGCAGGCGTTGTTTCAGACCACTCCACACCATTGTTTGAGGGAGTTGAAGTTCCTGGTCTACCCGTCTTGTGAACTTCCGAGGGCTGCCTCTGAACGTATCTCGGATACGCTCGACATTTTCATCAGACGTGTGTGGGTGACCAGTGATCTTCCCTTTGTATATGCAATCAGCTTCCAAGAGCTTTGTATGCCAGTTGTAAATCTGCTTGCGCAGTGGAGGTTTCTTACTGAATCGACGGCAGAATCCACGGGTCGCATAAATTCCAGCTCACAAAATGATTTCTCTTGCGGCGTAGTTGCCATGTCGCTACAAACAAACAGCAGCGGAGTTGTGTCAAAACCTGAAAACTTCCTCTACCCTGTGACATTGCGCAATGTGTTTCTTTCATTTATTGTTTGTCTGTAATAAACAAATGAAATCTATTCTTTCTTTTTGAATCACCCGGTAGAACGGATGGAGAAGATCCAAAGATGACCTGCACTTACCGTCATGAGTTCATTTAGTAAGTACGAAAGCGCTACGGAGATTCTCAGTGGCCGTCCCTCCAAGTGAGGCCTTGTGCACTATGGAGAAATTTGTTGTTAGAATACCGACAGCCTATGTTTGAGAAAGGGACGCACAACATGTTACCTGCCCCCAGACACCTCTAGGAAAATGAATATGAGGGGCAACTCAGAATAAATTGACCCCCATAAGGAGGCGGAAGGACGGACAGCACGCTACCTGCCACCACAATCTCTAACAAAATCAACATGTGGGAAGAATCGGAATAATTTGATCACACACCATTCGCGAATGGAACAAGAAAGGGGAGAAAAAGGCAGTGAGGCAGTGGTATCTGTAGCATCTTTCGTTACTCACCAAAGACGACTTGTGGAATATAGACGTAGACGTAGAAATAATACAATACACGTACATCCTGAGTCATACCCTGCAAACCACTGTGAACGACATAGCAGATTATACCCCCTGTGCGTAGAGAATGTTTAGATGCCTCTGCGGGCGCTGCAGTTAGTCTAAACTTGTCTTCGTGATCCACACGCGAGACACAAGTGATAGCTTTAGCATATTCCTAAATCCATTAGTTAATATTGATGGTTAGAACTTTGCAACTAGGTATTCGTGAAATATTTGGCATTCGCCACCCAGGGATTTTAGCGTTTTCGTGTCGCTCCAACGCGGTTGAGGCAAACCCGCCGTCATCCACGCTGCCCGTCTACATCTACATCTACATCTACATCCATACTCCGCAAACCACCTGACGGTGTGTGGCGCAGGGTACCTTGAGTACCTCTATCGGTTCTCCCTTCTATTCCAGTCTCGTATTGTTCGTGGAAAGAAAGATTGTCGGTATGCCTCTGTGTGGGCTCTAATCTCTCTGATTTTATCCTCATGGTGTCTTCGCGAGATATACGTAGGAGGGAGCAATATACTGCTTGACTCCTCGGTGAAGGTATGTTCTCGGAACTTCAACAAAAGCCCGTACCGAGCTACTGAGCGTCTCTCCTGCAGAGTCTTCCACTGGAGTTTACCTGTCATCTCCGTAACGCTTTCGCGATTACTAAATGATCCTGTAACGAAGCGCGCTGCTCTCCGTTGGATCTTCTCTATCTCTTCTATCAACCCTATCTGGTACGGATCCCACACTGGTGAGCAGTATTCAAGCAGTGGGCGAACAAGCGTACTGTAACCTACTTCCTTTGTTTTCGAATTGCATTTCCTTAGGATTTTTCCAGTGAATCTCAGTCTGGCATCTGCTTTACCGACGATCAACTTTATATGATCATTCCATTTTAAATCACTCCTAATGCGTACTCCCAGATAATTTATGGAATTAACTGCTTCCACTTGCTGACTTGCTATATTGTAGCTAAATGATAAGGGATCTTTCTTTCTGTGTATTCGCAGCACATTAGACTTGTCTACATTGAGATTCAATTGCCATTCCCTGCACCATGCGTCAATTCGCTGCAGATCTTCCTGCATTTCAGTACAATTTTCCATTGTTACAACCTCTCGATATACCAAAGCATCATCCGCAAAAAGCCTCAGTGAACTTCCGATGTCATCCACAAAGTCATTTATCTATATTCTGAATAGCAACAGTCCTACGACACTCCCCTGCGGCACACCTGAAATCACTCTTACTTCGGAAGACTTCTCTCCATTGAGATTGACATGCTGCGTTCTGTTATCTAGGAACTCTTCACTCCAATCACACAATTGGTCTGATAGTCCATATGCTCTTACTTTGTTCATTAAACGACTGTGGGGAACTGTATCGAACGCCTTGCCGAAGTCAAGAAACACGGCATCTACCTGGGAACCCATGTCTATGGCCCTCTGAGTCTCGTGGACGAATAGAGCGAGCTGGGTTTCACACGATCGTTTTTTTCGAAACCCATGCTGATTCCTACAGAGCAGATTTCTAGTCTCCAGAAAAGTCATTATACTCAAACATAATACGTGTTCCAAAATTCTACAACTGATAGACGTTAGAATTATAGGTCTATAGTTCTGCACATCTGTTTCCACGTCCCTTCTTGAAAATGGGGATGACCTGTGCCATTTTACAATCTTTTGGAAGGCTACGCTCTTCTAGAGACCTACGGTACACCGCTGCAAGAAGGGGGGCAAGTTCCTTCACGTACTCTGTGTAAAGTCGAACTTGTATCCCATCAGGTCCAGCGGCCTTTCCTCTTTTGAGCGATTTTAATTGTTTCTCTATCCCTTTGTCGTCTATTTCGATATCTACCATTTTGTCATCTGTGCGACAATCTAGAGAAGGAACTACAGTGCAGTCTTCCTCTGTGAAACAGATTTGGAAAAAGACATTTAGTATTTCGGCCTTTAGCCTGTCATCCTCTGTTTCAGTACCATTTTGGTCACAGAGTGTCTGGACATTTTGTTTTGATCCACCTACCGCTTTGGCATGACCAAAATTTCTTAGGATTTTCTGCCAAGTCAGTACATAGAACTTTACTTTCTAATTCATTGAACGCCTCTTGCCTTTGCGTAACCTTCTATAACTTCTTCGTATAAGTAATAGGTGTGTTATTTCTATGTCATATGGATGCCACACAGACATGAGCAATGCTCTTGCATTGGCCTTACGAGACTTTTGTAAGCAATATCCTTTGCAGACATTATATTTTCCCAGTATTCTGCTAATAAACCGTGATCTGCCATCTGCCTTTCCTGCGAATGAGGCTACATCTACGTCTAAATCTACACGTAGATGTAGTTGAAGATGTAGATTTAGATGTAGTCTCAGTCGCAGGTAAGGCAGGTGGCCGATCTCGGTTCATTAGCTGGATACTGGGAAAATATAATGTCTACGAAGCATATTGCTTACAAAAGTCTTCGTGACCATTGCACTTCATATTCTTACAAACTGTCGTGCTCAAGTACTTGTATGTTCAAACGTTCAAATGTGTGTGAAACCTTATGGGACTTAACTGCTAAGGTCATCAGTCCCTAAGCTACTTAACCCAAATTATCCTAAGGACAAACACACACACCCATGCCCGAGGGAGGACTCGAACCTCCGCCGGGACCGGCAGCACAGTCCATGACGGCAGCGCCTTAGAGCGCTCGGCTAATCCCACGCGGCAACTTGTATAAGTTGATCAATTCTAATTGCGAGTCATTGATATTGCAGTATAGGGTATCACGTTTCTGCGTTTTATGTGGTGCAAAATTTTACATTTCTGAACCTTTATAGCAAACTGATAGTCTTTGCACCAATTTGAAACCGCATTAACATCTAACTCAGGAGTGGCCAACCTTTTCGGCAGGCGGGGCAAAGGGGTGTGTTGTCAGTTTTTATTTTGCAAACCAATTTCTTTTTTGATGAAAACAAAAAAGCACTGAGGGAAAAACACATTTATGATAAGGGACGGAAAAAAGTGTCCTTTTTGATGGCGTTGCTACGGCGTATATGCAACTTAGTGCCTCTCCTATATGCGCACCGACGTGTAGGTAAGGGTTTAGTATGGCATTCGCATCTTTCCGACGTTGCGTGTGGTACATTCGGAAACGTGAACCCTGGCGACGTTATTACCAAATGCGTCCAAACAGAACGAACGTGCTGTTATTCTTTTCTTGGCTGCCAAAGGACAAACACCGGTAAGCATCTATTGGCGAATGAAGAATGTGTACGGGGCGGCATGTCTGTCGGAAACGACCATTGTGGGATGGTGCACCAAGTTCCGTGCTGGTCGCGGTTCGACACAATGTAGAAGGCCAGCTTCATCCATTACGGACCAACTCAAGTGGAAAACACTCGAGCATCCACTCTACAGCCCTTATCTCTCCCCATGAGATTGTTACGCCTGCGGTCCCTAAAAAAAGGGCCCTGAAGCGTCGACCATTGCGTCGGACGAGGATGTGCAGCAACCAGTGACGAACTTCTTCACACAGCAGGACACGGTGTTTCACCAAACGGGTATCTTCATCCTGGTGCGTCGACTCCATGATTGCCTCAATGCTCGCCACGATTTTGCCTGAGTGGCATATCGATTCTGGACTGTACGGACTTCGAACTGAAACTTTTTGATCGCCCATTATATAAAACTGGCGTCTTACATGAATTAAAGGGGAACAATCGCAACCAAGGTTTTCAACCGTCGTAACACAACCAATGAGTGCAATCTCCTTGTAGAAGGGGTGAGTGCTATGCAGATATAACTGCACATGGAATGCCCTAAAACCGAACGGCAAGAAAATGGATCAGTGCAGTGTAGTCTTGAAGCCTTTACTGCTGCAGTACATGTCTTGAAGTTCTCTGCCGGTCGCTGTGGCCCAACGGTTCTAAGGGCTTCACTCCGGAACCGCGCTGCTGCTCCGGTCGCAGGTTCGAATCCTGCCTCGGCCATGGATGTGTGTGATGTCCTTAGGTTAGTTAGGTTTAAGTAGTTCTAAGTCTAGGGCACTAATGACCTCAGATGTTAAGTCCCATAGTGCTCAGAGCCATTTTGAAGTTCTCTACAACGCGCCCTTGTCTTCTTTGGTTGAAAATTGTACGTAAAACAGGAATATACCGTACCTCCTGCGAAGAGGTTAATGCGTTATTAATTCTACTAAAGGAAATTCTTTTTCAATAAGCTGCACACGCACTTGGGACTAGCATGAACAAAGAGCACGTATGCGCATGAGCAGATAATATGTAGTCTAGGACTGAAAAATAACTTTGAGAGGGAAATAATTACTAAGATATTTTAAATTAATTTCAGTTATTATTCAGAAATCAGACACGGAATTCATTAACAGCATACACGAATGTCCTCTGATGGACCAGATTCAGGAAAAACAGAACAATAATCCCACATGCTTTACCGGAACTGAAGAAAATCAAAGCGATTGAGATGTGGTGCTACAGAAGAATGAATAAAATAAGATGGACTGATAAGGAAAGAGGACGTCTCCGCACAATCGGCCAAGGAACGAAAATAAGGAAAACACTGACAAGTAGGAGGGACAGGATAATGGGACATATGTTAAAGCATCGTGGTACTAGAGGGGACTGTAGAGGGAAGGAACTGTAGGGGAAAACAGAGATTTGAATACTTCCAACAAATAATTGAGGACGTAGGTTGCAAGTGCTGCTCTGAGATGAAAACTAGGCACAGGAGAGGAAATTGTGGCGGGCAACACCAAACCAGACAGTAGAGGGATGGCTCAAAAAATAAAGAAAGAAACTGCTTTATAATCCCCTTAATAGTATTTAGAGAGCGGAAAAACTGACATCAACGCGTCCTACGGCTTCGGATAACTCACTGAAAAACAGATATTGATGCTCGCATCTTCAAAGACGCGGTCCGAACAAATTCCTGACCTCCTTCACATACATAAACAATTGAGTACCAGCAGCATGTGAGAAATCGCGTAATACGGAATCACGTCATTGCATCTGAATTAAGCAATGTTCCACCAATAACGCTAGGCGCTGCAGCTTAATCATGCTCATGGCAAGTAATCCACAGAATAAAATTCTGGACTGTACAAATTGTTGGCAGACAGTGTACGACATAAGCAACGTACGGGGCAGACCAGACGAAATTAAAAAAGAAGAACATAACGTCTGTCAGAACACACTGCCCAGTGGAACTTGGAAGTGTGCGTCGAGCAGTCTGATTGGCTCAGAAGGCTCTGGCCCCAATGTACTTCTCTCTAGTCAGCCAAAGATCACTCAGAGACGAAAGCATGCACTGTAAGATGTGTGAGTCATTCTAGTGGTTCGCAACACGCACATTCGTACATAACATCACGGAGGTGAAACTCACGTAGGGCTTCCGGTAACACAACCTTGGTTCGCTGCCAGGCCACTTGGAGCGCTGCAAGTTTATCAGTCCATCATCTAGCTTTCTTCTTGGCTGATTTTTAAGTCTTCCACATTTGTTTTTATTTCGTTCAAACCAGAAGCTGGCTTCATAGCATTGTGTTTCTAATTAGTAATTACTATTTCTTGTGTATATGCTGAACTCTTTGATTTACATTGCGAATATGTTGCTTGTAAACTGTTTGATTTTTGCTTGCATCAATAATACAGGGCTATTACAAATGATTGAAGCGATTTCATAAATTCACTGTAGCTCCATTCATTGACATATGGTCACGACACACTACAGATACGTAGAAAAACTCATAAAGTTTTGTTCAGCTGAAGCCGCACTTCAGGTTTCTGCCGCCAGAGCGCTCGAGAGTGCAGTGAGACAAAGTGGCGACAGGAGCCGAGAAAGCGTATGTCGTGCTTGAAGTGCACTCACATCAGTCAGTCATAACAGTGCAACGACACTTCAGGACGAAGTTCAACAAAGATCCACCAACTACCAACTCCATTCGGCGATGGTATACACAGTTTAAAGCTTCTGGATGCCTCTGTAAGGGGAAATCAACGGGTCGGCCTGCAGTGAGCGAAGAAACGGTTGAACGCGTGCGGGCAAGTTTCACGCGTAGCCCGCGGAAGTCGACGAATAAAGCAAGCAGGGAGCTAAACGTACCACAGCCGACGATTTGGAAAATCTTACGGAAAAGGCTAAAGCAGAAGCCTTACCGTTTACAATTGCTACAAGCCCTGACACCCGATGACAAAGTCAAACGCTTTGAATTTTCGGCGCGGTTGCAACAGCTCATGGAAGAGGATGCGTTCAGTGCGAAACTTGTTTTCAGTGATGTAGCAACATTTTTTCTTAATGGTGAAGTGAACAGACACAATGTGCGAATCTGGGCGGTAGAGAATCCTCACGCATTCGTGCAGCAAACTCGCAATTCACCAAAAGTTAACGTGTTTTGTGCAATCTCACGGTTTTAAGTTTACGGCCCCTTTTTCTTCTGCGAAAAAAAAAACGTTACAGGACACGTGTATCTGGACATGCTGGAAAATTGGTTCATGCCACAACTGGAGACCGACAGCGCCGACTTCATCTTTCAACAGGATGGTGCTCCACCGCACTTCCATCATGATGTTCGGCATTTCTTAAACAGGAGATTGGAAAACCGATGGATCGGTCGCGGTGGAGATCATGATCAGCAATTCATGTCATGGCCTCCACGCTCTCCCGACTTAACCCCATGCGATTTCTTTCTGTGGGGTTATGTGAAAGATTCTGTTTAAACCTCCTCCACCAAGAAACGTGCCAGAACTGCGAGCTCGCATCAACGATGCTTTCGAACTCATTGATGGGGACATGCTGCGCCGAGTGTGGGAGGAACTTGATTATCGGCTTGATGTCTACCGAATCACTAAAGGGGCACATATCGAACATTTGTGAAAGACTAAAAAAACTTTTTGAGTTTTTGTATCTGTGTGCAAAGCATTGTGAAAATATCTCAAATAATAAAGTTATTGTAGAGCTGTGAAATCGCTTCAATCATTTGTAATAACCCTGTATTGTATGGAATAAATGGTTACGTATTTGTTTTTGTTTCATATAACACAGAAACTAGTTTCGTAGCATAGTGTTTTGCGTGCATTCGTGTCTGCCTACGAACCTCTGTGTTAATTGCTCGATTTAAATGCGTTGTAAGTGTGTTATTGGTATTCCACTTTATTTTAGTTCGCATTCATTTTCCGTACATTCTCGTATTTAATGGAGAACTCCATGTTAGCAGCCTTTGACAGGACTGGTACTCAACTTTATTACATCTTGCTGCGGAGTGACTATGTATTTCTGCTTTGATTGGTGTTGTCTTTTGCCAGTGTTTTGTACAATTTGCGACTGAGTAAGTAGCTATTGTGCTAGGTATTATCGTGCAGCAAAAATATTCTCCATCGAAGTGCATATTTGTACATGACACTGTTAGGTATTTAATGATACTGCATTTGGTAAACTGTAGTTGCATATAATTCACTAGCAAAAAAAATGGTTCAAATGGCTCTGAGCACTATGGGACTTAACATCTGAGGTCATCAGTCCCCCAGAACTTAGAGCTACTTAAACCGAACTAACCAAAGGACATCACACACATCCATGCCCGAGGCAGGATTCGAACCTGCGAGCGTAGCGGTCGCGCGGTTCCAGACTGAAGCGCCTAGAACCGCTCGGCCACCCCGCCCGGCCAATTCACTAGCAGAGCCAATGACGAAAGCATTAGAGTGTTTATTATTTGCTTTTAAATTTTCATGGGAGAGGAAGGATAGCTGTAGTACATTGATTTCTGCTAAAATTTATTGTTTGGAGTATCTGTTAATAAGGTTTCAAAACATTTACATAACTAATGTAGCACATTTAGCATTTGCAAAGAAGAATGCCTTAGACTTTAAGACTGCAAACAATACTCATTAGCAAGAAGCAACAGCATTTAAAGCAGAAATACATACCCATTCCGTGGCAAGATGTAATAAATTAAATACCAAATCTGTTAAAAGCTGCTAATATTGAGTTGTCCATTAAATGCGAGAACGTAGTACGAAAAATGGATGTGAACTAAAATAAAATAGAATACGGACAACATACTTACAACGCATTTAAATCGAGTGGTTCACACAGGATTTGGAAGCACGAACAAATGTTGAAGCCAGTTCCCGTTTTACATGAAAGAAAAACAAATACGTAATCATTTACTCCATACACTATTAGAGATGCGTGTAAAAACAAAGCAGAATACAAACAACATATTGCAGTAGTAAGAAGAAGTTGCAACCAGGAACATAAATAAGGGAAAACAGCTTCCGTGAAATGTCGTGCCAGATTATTAAATTTTGATATGTGCAAAAGCGCAGTTATTCCTACTTGATAATGGCCGCAGATGGAAAGAGCAATATAATAATTTGACCGTCAAGAGAGGGGCACGATGTCATTTACACAATTTTAATTGAGTGGGAACCCCAGCTATGAGAAGTTAACCTTAGTTATTTTTTGTTGGATTTCTCGAATATATTACCTTACAAAATCACAGAAATCTTTCCAGGCATTCATTTTACTGCTAGACTATGAGGCCAACTCACAAAGTAGACCTATAAATGTAATGTCTTCTGAATCCCAAATTTCGAACAGGAAGATGCTCCTGATAAATTGATGGTAAGTAGGGGGGGGGGGGGAGGGGGGTAATACAATAATGACTTTTCTTTCCTCTCCGCTGAGCTATATTTAACAGCAGTTTTATAAACGTCGTTCATTTATATGGTATAAGATTCATATGATTATAACACATATATTCTGTGCATTATAATATTCATGATTTTAAAACTGAGTAAAATTCATGTTTTATTGCTAGGTTAAAAACGCAGAATATCCTGAGATTTTATAAAAACATGAAATTCACTGACATTTCCCTCATTTTTCTGGGTAAAATGTAATTTCGTGAGAACTACAGATTTCCAGAAGAATCACCACCCTGTTCGAATTAAAAATACAGATTTTCGCGCCATATTGTCTCGTATTTAAAGTTGGCTGCCAGGGCACTAGGAGCGCTGCTGTCGTTCTCTGTTTCCCTATCGTAACACGGGCGTCGCCCTTCTTGTACTTTTTGTTTTCTATGCGCAACACGAAAGACGTTTGTAACAGACGGCTCTCGAGGTGATCGACGATGAGCGCCAGCTTTTTGTTGTTGTTTCCCGCGCGACACGCGACGTCTTCGGAGGCCCGCAGAGCTGCCTCGACGTGTGTCAGCCGCGAGGCGTGGGAGAGGCAGCGGCGCCGCCCCGAAACTCGAGCTGCAGGCCTCGCCGCCAGCCGCCGCCGCCGAAGCCGCCGCGGAGCCCAAATTTAACCTGGCCGCTGCGCGCTCTGCGCTGTGCGCCGTGCAGCGCGGGCTCCCAGCCACGCCCCCGCCGCCCTCCGCAGACGGCGCGGCGCTGCGCGGCAGCACGCCTGTAAACACTCGCCGCCCTACCCCGCCGCTCCCGCTCGCGCGATCGCCGCCGCTACAGTGACAATCTTAACTTGCTGAGAGAACGTATCTCACTATATTCATTAGAACAAGAGTAGGGTCGAGCTCAATAAAATACGACCTACATTTAAATCAACACAATGTGATCAAAAGTAACCGGACACCAGGTAGAAAATGTCATACAAGTTAGTGGAGCCCTCCATCGGTAATGCTGGACTTCAATTTGGCGTTGGTCCACCCTTAGCCTTGATCACAGCTTCCGCTCTCGCAGGCATACGTTCAATCAGGTTTCTTGGGGAATGGCAGCCCATTCTTCACGGAGTGCTGCACTGAGGAGAGGTATCAATGTCGTTCGGTGAGGCCTGGCACGAAGTCGGCCTTCCAAAACATCTCAAAGGTGTTCTATAGGATTCAGGTCAGGACTCTGTGCAGGTCAGTCCATTACAGGGATGTTATTGTCGTGTAACAACACCACCACAGGCCGTGTTTTCTGAACAGGTGCTCGATTGTGTTGAAAGATGCAACCACCATCCCCGAATTGCTGTGCTGTGATAGTTCCACGCAAAACAACAAGGGATGCAAGCCCCCTCCATGAAAAACACGACCGCACCGTAACGCTTTTGCCTCCGATTTTACTGTTGGCACTATAGACGCTGGCAGATGACGTTCGCCGGGCATTCGCCATACCCACACCCTGCCATGAGATCACCACATTGTGTACCGTGATTCGTCACTCCACTCAACGCTTTTCCACAGTCCAATCATCCAATGTTTCAAATGGCTCTGAGCGCTATGGGACTTAACATCTGTGGTCATCAGTCCCCTAGAACTTAGAACTACTTTAACCTAACTAACCTAAGGACAGCACACACATCCATGCCCGAGGCAGGATTCGAGCCAGTGACCGTTGCGGTCACGCGGTTCCAGACTGAAGCGCCTAGAACCGCACGGCCACACCGGCCGGCTCATCCAATGTTTACGCTCCTTACACCAAGAGAGGCGTCGTTTGGCATTTACCGGCGTGATGTGTGGCTTATAAGCAGCCGCTCGACCATGAAATCCAAGTTTTCTCACCTGTCATTGTACTTGCAGTGGATCCTGATGCAGTTTGAAATCCCTGTTTGATTTTCTGGATAGATGTTTGCCTATTACACATTACCACCCTCTTCAACTGTCCGCAGTCTCTGTCAGTCAACGGACGAGGTCAGCCTGTACGCTTTTGTGCTGTACGTATCCCTTCACATTTCCACTTCACTATTACATCGGAAACAGTGATCCAAGGGATGTTTAAGAGTGTGGAATCTTGCGTACAGACGTATGGCACAAGTGACACCCAATCACCTGACCACGTTCAAAGTCTGGGAGTTCTGTGTAGCGCCCCATTCTGCCCTCTCACGATGTCTAATGACTACTGAGGTCGCTGATATGGAGTACCTGGCATCAGGTGGCAGCACAATGCACCTAATATGAAAAACCTATGTCTTTGGATGTCCAGACACTTTTGATCACATAGTGTATACACATACACTATCTGCCCAGAAGTTTCCGGACACCTGATAATAATAGATATGCCCGTCCTTCGCCTTTGCACTAGCGCGAACTCTCCTGAGGACACTTACAATGAGGTGTCTGAATAAGTGAATGGCAATCAATACCTCCCCAAGAGCCAAAACCAGAGACGATGGGGTGTGTCCACCCTTAACCTGTGTACTGGCTTCAGCTCTCCTGAGGTCACTTACAATGACGTGTCTGAACATGTGAATGACAGTCAATACTTCCCTGAGAGCCAAAACCAGAGACGATGGGGTGTGTCCACCGTTCACCTGCCTACTGGTTTGAGCTCTCCCAAAGACACTTACAATGAGGTGTCTAAATGTGTGAATGAGAGTCCATTCTTCCCCAAGAGGCAAAACCAGAGATGATAGTGATGTTCAACCTGGAGTCTCGAGACAAGTATTCTACCACGCAAAGGGACATGGCGCAGTGGTTAGTACCTGGACTTGCGTTCAGGACGAGACGGTTCAAACCCACGTTCGACCATCCTGATTTAGGTTTTCTGTGATTTCCCTAAATGGCTTCAGGCCAATGCCGGGATGGTTCCTTTGATAGGGCACTGCCAATTTCCTTCCCCATTCTTCACTGATCGAATAGGATCGATTACCTCGCTGTTTGGTTCTCACCCCCGAATCAACCAATCAGTTATCAAACGTTCTATCCCAACCCAAAGGCGTCCCATTGGGTTTTGGTCGGGACTTTGGGTAGGCTAGCTTGTTTAAGGTACTTTACCGTCCACAAAGCTTTGGCTCTCAGACGCTGCTAGATGACAGGTAACACTGCCATGGTGATACAAGCAGTCAGTATCTCCGACCTCTTCCTCTACCCGACACAGTACACAATGCTGTAAAATGTATTTGTATCCCTCCGTAAGTAGCGTTTTCTTATAAACAGTTACGAGACCACACCTTAATTACGCAAAACATCCCCAAATTGTAAAACCACCTCGTTTGTACGTCCCTGTTGTCGCTACACATGATGGCAAGTTCTTCAGGGATTCACCGAACCCAAACCCTTCCATCGAATTGCCGCAAGGCACAGTGCTACTCATCACTCCAAACAACTCCCTTCCAGACGACCATTTTCAAGCGTATGCCCCCTTAGCTGAGTGGTCACTGTATTTGTCTGCCATGCATTGGGACCAGGTTCGATTCCGGGGGCCGGGTCAGAGATTTTCTCCGCTCGGGGACCGGTTGCTGTGTTGATCTCATTATCACTGATGCGCAAGTCCCAGAAACCTGAAAGGATTTGCAACTCGGCGGCCGAACTTTCCCAGGCTGGGTCTCCCTGACGTCAGTACCATACAATCATTTCATTCTTTCACTTTCAAATATTAACACCACCCCAAGTATTGCTTAGCACTGACTATAGGGATGTCAGGAGTTGGACGACGATAGTATTCCGTTCTTTTTAGCTCCATGCGCACAGACATTGTGCTAACTGGACTGTTGGTAGTAGTATTTCGGAAATCACGAGTCATCCATTTATTTATTATACGTGATTTTTCGCAACCACCCTCCGCAATGCTTGACAGTCCTCGTCCGTCTGTACGTGAGGTCTGCCTGGTCTTGGTTTACCTATGGTTGTTTCCTCGCGTTTATGTTTCACAGTCACTTCACGAACAGTCGACTTGGCAGCTGCAGAACGACTGAAATGTCCCCGATGGGTTTGTTACTCAGGTGACATCCGATGGGTACTCCACATTCGAAGTCACTGAACTCTCGTGACTGACACATTCTGCTGTTACTGCTTCTCCACTCTCAAATGGTTCAAATGGCTCTGAGCACTATGGGACTCAACTGCTGAGGTCATTAGTCCCCTAGAACTTACAACTAGTTAAACCTAACTAACCTAAGGACAACACAAACATCCATGCTCGAGGCAGGATTCGAACCTGCGACCGTAGCGGTCTTGCAGTTCCAGACTGCAGCGCCTTTAACCGCACTGCCATTTCGGCCGGCCTCCACTCTCAACACAGTATTCGACAATATATATGAAAAGCTGAGATACAACTTCACACATATAGCAAAAAGTGTGACAGCGTTTTGAAAGTCTTGTTTAATTTACCTACTTTATTACCTTAGCAAAAATGTTTCACATGAATGAGCAGGCTGCTATGTTTTAGGAGCCAATGGACTTGACGCCGTAGTAACACCGGTTACCCTTAGGTCACTGAAGTTAATCACTGATGGGCCTGGTTAACACTTCGATGGATGACCGTCCGGGACTGCCAAGCACTGTTGGTGACTGGTGTGCACTCAGCCCTTGTGAGGTAAACTGAGGAACTACTTGATGGAGAACTAGCGACTCCAATCACGAAAACTGACAACGGCCGGAATAGCAGTGTACTGACCACATGCTCCTCCAAATCCGCATCCACTGACCCCTATCGTCTGAGGAGGACACGGCGGTCGGTCGGCACCGTTAAGACTTCCGAGGCCTCTTCGGACGGAGCTATATTTTAGGACATGGACATTCCTGAATTTTACTATTGCCAATGTGAATGGCTGTTAGTTTCTTTTCATGGTAGATAGTAGGTGGAAGAAATGCTGTAGAAATGCTGAATTGGCTAATTCAGTCTCTTCATTAAGAACATGATGTGGTGAAATTCTTTTATGTCTGTATTTTTGTGCATGCTCAAAAATGGCTCTGAGCACTATGAGACGTAACATCTATGGTCATCAGTCCCCTAGAACTTAGAACTACCTAAACCTAACTAACCTACGGTCATCACACAACACCCAGCCATCACGAGGCAGAGAAAATCCCTGACCCCGCCGGGAATCGAACCCGGGAACCCGGGCGTGGGAAGCGGGAACGCTACCGCACGACCACGAGCTGCGGGCTGTGTATGCTCAAGAGGATCCAAGGGCCTATCTCTTCCATCAGGGTGCAATGTATATTTAGAATAATATAGGCTTTCTTTCTTAGATTTTTTTTCAGTAGAACACTACCACCCTAAGAAACCTTCGCTAAAATCAGCAAACGTCACTTGTACAGGATACTGTAATTTTAAATGTGAACAGCCGTCTGAATATGAATCTGTCGGTTCGAAATGTGTGGCGGCACTATTTGTTTCTAATAAATGGCTTCACTGAGAGTAGCTGGTTGCTGTTTTTACATTATTGTAAAGCTCAACATGTATTTTCATTCACAGTCTCGCCATGCCAATTTTCGACAAAACAGCATTCCTCGCTACGTCTAATGTTAGAACAACCTCATTCTACCCACTATTTTACTTCTTATTGTTCGTCCCATTAACCGCTCATCCAGTGATCCTAAGACATTCTACGCCAACATACAATGTAATAATGTTCCGCACACCATCAGTTGTGGTGGATCTCTACGAATCTTCCTCAGACGATATCGTCTGACTTTTATCACCATTCACTCGCAAATAGAGCGAGGGAAAAACGATTATCTATACGTCTCCGTATGAGCCCTGGTTTCTCGAATCTTATCTTCGTGGTCCTACCGCGCAGTGCATGTTAGCGATAGTAGATTCATTCGGCAGTCTGCTTAAAATGCCGGTTCTCTAAATTTTCTCAACAGCGTTTCTCGAAAAGAACGTCGCCTTCCCTCCAGCGATTCCCATGCGAGTTCCCGAAGCATCTCCGTAACACTTACGTATTGTTCGAACCTACCGGTAACAAATCTAGCAGCCCGCCTCTGAATTTCTTCAGTCCGACCTGGTACGGATCTCAAACTCGAGCAGCACTCAAGAACAGGTCGCATCAATGTTCCATATGCGTCCCCTTTAAAGGTGAACTACTCTTTCCTAAAATTCTCCAATAAACCGAAATCGACCTTTCCCTTCCATACCAGTGTTCTCATATTCTCGTTCCATTTCATATCATTTTGCAACATTACTCCCAGATATTTAAACTACTTCACTGTGTTATGTAGGACACTAGTAATACTGTATCAGAACATTACGCGTTTGTTCTTCCTAGCTGGCCGATGTGGCCGAGCGGTTCTAGGCGCATCAGTCCGGAACCGCGCGACAGCTACGGTCGCAGGTTCGAATCCTGCCTCGGGCATGGATGTGTGTGGTGTCCTTAGGTTAGCTAGGTTTTAGTTGTTATAAGTTCTAGGGGACTGATGACCTCAGATATTAAGTCCCATAGTGCTCAGAGCCATTTGAACCATTTGTTCTTCCTACTCATCCGCATTTATTTACATTTTTCCACATTTAGAGCTAACTATCATTCATTATACCAACTAGAAATTTTGTGTAAGTCGTATCTTCCTACAGTCACTCAACTTCCATACCTTACCGTGCACCACAGCATCATCAGCAAACAACAGCAGATTGCGGCCCACCTTGTCCGCCGAATCATTTATGTATACAGAGAACAACAGCGGTCCTATCACACTTCCCTGGGGCACACCTGACGAAACCCTTGCCTCTGATGAACACTCGCCGTCGATGACAACATACTGTGTTCTATTACTTAAGAAGTCCTCAAGCCACTGACATATCTGTGAACTTACTCCATATGCTCCTACCTTCGTTAACAATCTGCAATGGGGCACCGTGCCAAAAGCGTTCCGGAAATCTAGAAATATGGAATATGCCTGTTGCCCTTCTTCCATATTTCGCAGTATATCACGTGAGAAAAGACCAAGCTGAGTTTCGCAAGAGCGGTGCTTTCTAAAACCGTGCTGATTCGTGGACATAAGCTTCTCAGTCTCAGGAAAATTTGTATATTCGAAATGAAAAAATATGTTCAAGGATTCTACACCAAAAACCGAAGTTAGGGATATTGGTCAGTAATTTTCCGGGTCTGTTCTTTTACCCATCTTATACTCTGGAATCACCTGCGCTTTTTTCCAGTCGCTTGGGACTATATATATAAGAAAATAAATTTGTAGCCACAAGCTGCTTTCAAAGTACGCCACAGATTCAGAATACAAATGGAAGAAAGGAAATCAGACATATTTGGGTAATCACGATGAGCAATAATTAGCCAGTGAAATTTCCAATGTCTGTTTTCACTCCGAAACAGGGAATTCCCCTGTGAGCGAGTTTTAAACTAAGCAATGCTTACACTATCTGGCCTTATTTTGCGTTTCATGTAACATATTAAGAAATGCACATCCGTGTCGAGTGATTGCTAACACACAGTTTCTACCCTCCCATTTTAAGTCTTAATAGCCGGCAGGTGTGGCCGTGCGGTTCCAGGCGCGTCAGTCTGGAACCGCGTGACCGCTACGGTCGCAGGTTCGAATCCTGCCTCGGGCATGGATGTGTGTGATGTCCTTAGGTTAGTTAGGTTTAAGTAGTTCTAAGTTCTAGGGGACTGATGACCATAGATGTTGAGTCCCATAGTGCTCAGTGCCATTTGAACCATTTTTTAAGTGTTAATATACAGTCAGGTGCTACACTAGATACACAGGTACAAAATGTAACAAAAGTCTTACGCAAATAGCCGCACCTCTTGTAAAAGTATAAGAACCCCAAAATATTATTCTTTCATATTGCATTATTACTCGAATGTTATTTTAATTCGTTTGGACCTCTCTGTCAGTAAAATACGAAGTCCCAGAACGAAAATAGTAAATAAGCTAACAGTAACAATACTGAACCACCGAGGGATGTGGCGCAGTGGTTAGACACTGGACTTGCATTCGGGAGGACGACGGTTCAATCCCGCGTCCGGCCATCCTGATTTAGGTTTTCCGTGATTTCCCTAAATCGCTCCAGGCAAATGCCGGGATGGTTCCTTTCAAAAGGGCACGGTGGACCTCCTTCCCCGTCCCTCCCTAATCCGATGAGACCGATGACCTCGCTGTCTGGTCTCCTCCCCCAAACAACCAACCAACCAACAATACTGAACTCACAGAAAAATAATTTACTCTCTTTTACACTAATGAATTTCAAGAAAACACACTGTCTCCACTTAGCAGAAACTATAGCCGCATTCACCTGAAATAATACACTAAAATATGCAAATCAGGGTGGCAGGATTAGGTAAACAAAAACGAATTCTCTTGATATGATCAATTGTCGTACTTTTAAACTTCATTTTAATGAGTTACAGTGAACTAATTAAGTTCAAGGTATTCCTGTAGAGAATTGAAATTCCTGACTTCATATCTTCTGGAAGCCCTTCGTAAATATATGGTTCGATGTGCTGCATTTTTTTCAAACAGACTTAAAATGTGCTCATGACGTGAAGATCGTTCCCTGGCTTGTGTAAGGTGAAAGTGTAGTGGTGTTGCTTTCAAGCAGGTTGCGAAATAGGCGTGTATTTCGTTTCTCTAGCATCTACTTGTAGTCAGTTTTCATCGTAACAACAAGTCAAAGTTCTCGTCTATCAGTACGTCCAATAGTTCAGCGCGGACTAATTACTGACGTTCCTGGCAATAATATTTCCTATCAGTTTAAACTACTTCAGTGGCAAATTTTGCTCTGTCTTTCGCACCCTAGTCATACTTCAGGTAGTGCTTAATAATGAAGATTAAAACAACCCCGTGTCACATCATGGACAACGATTTCACACACAACCCAAAAAGAACAATGTAGCTTCACATTTCTCATCGAAAAGTTCCCCACTATGCAGTGTAAGCTCTACGGCGACCTTCCATCTACTCGCCCGCACTAAAGACACGAAAAAACTATTGCTGCTTCCTTGACTCAGAAATTTTGTACTGATAATTTCAAAGTAGCAGGAGGCAAAGATTCGCACTCCACCAACGCCATATTAGTTACGTTCAGAGGTTTACCAGTAAATCTCATTAACTTGTAGATTCACTGCCATGTCAGTGTATTTCGACAGTTTGGAAATGAAAGCATCCATAACACCCGCAGAGAAATAAATATCATGTTACACTGTACCACGAACGTATCTAAATCATCCACACTAAGAAGGTACGTACGCGCTTGATCCATTACGCAGAACGAGGGAAAGAGACACTACCAGATTATATTCCAACACGTTAGAAAAAACATATGAAAGTGATTACAGTGTTCGGGTTCGAAGTGATGACTAAGCGGAGGAGAGTAAACGGAATAATGAGATAACGTCACCATGGCTTGGATTTCAGAAAAACCACTGTGAGAAAACGAATAGAATACTGTGTTGCTCATTGCGCAAAGTGACTGAGTGTATGTGAATATTATATTTTAACAAATATCATCTTTTTCGGAGTCTGTGAGAAATTATTTCGAATTTGTTCACTATCATGATGTACATTTATTTATAAAATGACTCACATCTCTCGTCTTTACAATCTGCAAATGTCTTGACAAAGGATAATACAGGTCTTGAATAACATTTGGCCTATTTTATGACATTCGCCGATGACCATATAACATACTCACAGTGACGAGAACTGCGTGTCCTCTACTATAAATACTAGTCTCTCATTAGCGAGGGACAGCAAGAATTTCTTTTTCTATGAATAAACGTTACTAGCTGCATTTCTAGCTGTTATTTTGAAACAGTCAACATTCACTCTGTTATTTAGATTCCTCCTGGTCTCAGATTATATTATGTGAACAGTGACACTCCTTTAAGAACACTTATATGACCTGTTGCATGCCTCTGAATTTATATATAAACTCTGCCCTTTTTATGAATTGCATGTCATAAGTTACTTTTCGCTGTATTACACGTTCGGGTTTCTTAATGCAAACCGGAAAAACATTCGTTTGCATGAAACTGAGCGAAGTATTATTAACGTAATTTTATCTTCATGGTACGGCAGTGAGAGCGTTGCGCAGGGGACTCGAGAATATCTGCAGATTCTCTGAATTTTCTAATTAGGCTTCATGAGGCATAGGACGCTTTTCTTTGAGGGTCTGCCAGTCCAGCTTTTTCATCATTTCCAGTGATTCCCTCCAGTGAGTCAGACTAACTGGTGATTATCCGCACTGCGTCCTTTGCATATGCTAGATGCCACCTGTCACCCCAACCGATATCTAGGAGGAGGAAAGACTTTAAAATGCCGTTTCTGACATAAATGAGATCGTCTGTCTCGAACCGCCAGAGTATTGTCTCACAGCAATCAGCCACATAATGCTACAATTGGCTAAATGAGAGCCTTAGCACAATCACAGGAAATGACTTCTAGAAGTGTGTTAGAATTCTGTAATGAATAAAAACGTTGTACTTCAAATTCTGGGGAGAGATGGAGGAGGGAAAGTGCCTCCTTTTTGACCCCCTTCCTCCAGACACCTCTGATCCCACCACTTTATGTAATCAGTCAGCACATCTCATTGCCAATTACTATCCCATATTTTGCATATTTTTTTAGTATTTCATTTTCAGCATATGCATGGCACATTTTATGACTTATAGCAGCAGATATGCTTCTTGTACACATTTCAGTATTGTAGGTATGTATTTAATGTATACTCATTCATTTAAATCAGTGCCGGCCGTGGTGGTCTAGTGGTTCTCGGCGCTCAGTCCCGAGCCGCACGACTGCTACGGTCGCAGGTTCGAATCCTGCCTCGGGCATGGATGTGTGTGATGTCCTTAGGTTCGTTAGGTTTAAGTAGTTCTAAGTTCTAGGGGACTGATGACCACAGATGTTAAGTCCCATAGTGCTCAGAGCCATTTTTAATCGGTTCCAGAAATCTGCTAAAGTTTAACCGACAATAACAATCTTTCATCTGCGTATGAAATGCTTTTTAAGATGCTGCACTAAAGTACCATACTAATATCTGTTAGAATTATAAAGGATAGTGTATGTGTGTATGTCTGGGATCTCCTTCCAAACCCCTCAATCTATTTCAACCAAAGTTACCCCAGAAACAGCAGGTGTCACAAGTATCAGGACTATGGGGTTTAAACGCCCTAGCTCATATGGGAGCAGAGATACGGGCAAAACGTGTTTATCCCAGTCCCTGGTATATAGGGTGCTCTGCACAGCAGGTATGTTGTACAGGAACAATATCTACCTGCCAGATCAACTTGGTTTGCAAGGGAGCCTACATGTCAGGGGCAAGAAACGGTTTTCTGCGACCCGGTATGCAGCCTGCCCTGTACAACAGGCATGTTGTACTGGAGTAGTATGGTCTTGCTTTATTGAACTATATTGCAGCGGCTATCTGTGTCAATTAGCATGGCTGTGGACAGTTTGAGATGGGAAGAGGATATGATGGACAGAGTAAGGTGGAGGAGGAAGTAAACAAAGAGGGGATGAGGGGTGGATGCATGAGCCAGGTGGAAGGTATAGAGGAGTAGTGGGAAGGTGGTAAAGGAAGAGGTGTGGCAGATATGGGAAGTAGCAGGGGGAGGAGGATATTGTCAGAGAGAGGAAGATATGGTCTTAGAGAGGGGATGGAGGAAATAGACAAAGAGAGAGGGAGGAGGTGATGAAAGAGAGTGGGGACAAGGAGATAGGCACATAGAGGTGGGAGGATGTGAACAGACACAGGGAGGAATAGGTGGACAGAGAGAGTTTGAGGAGGTGATGTGTTCAATATACAGAAATTATGTGTCAAACCCTTATGCTGGCGAAGCTGCTCGGGAAAGGCTAGTAAACAATAAATGTTGTATTCAATAGACATATAAGTGGCACTCAGCGTGGGGCCTGACTAAATCCGCCACTACATAGCTAGTATTCAGTGTGATCCCTAACTAGCAAAACACATCAAGCTACAGAAACGGTCGTGAATCAAAAAATCACGACTACCTACTTAACAGAGCTTTGCTCCAACTTCAGGAAGCAGTACAGTAGCGACTGTGCGTGATATGAATTCGAAACATCCTTGGTAGGTTTCATGAGATACGTAACACTAGATGTCTAAGCACAGATCACGAAATTCCTATCAATTTGGGACCTGCTTTTGAGGGCGCTGAGCTGTGGCCATATAGCGTCTTAGATGTGTTCCGTCAGATTAAGATCAGGCGAATTTGACGGTCAAGACATCAACATGACTTCACTATCGGCCCCCGCAAACCGTTAGAGTGCAATTCTGACGTTCAAGTGAAGACATTTATCCTGCTGGAAGATAACATCGCCATCGAGAAATACATCAGTCATGAAGGAATGCAAGTAGTCCGCAATAACGTTCACGTAGGCCACTGGTGTCATGATGCCTTCGATTACTACCAAAGACCCCAAGGAGAAGCCAATACGAATGCTCTCCATAGTATGATACTGCTTACACTGCCCTGCTTCCCTGGCCCAGCGAATGATGTTCCGAGCAGCCGTTCTCCTGGATACAGCCGTACCCGGACGGCAGGATCATCCTGATGTAACAAGAAACGTGGATCATGTGACCAGGTGACATGTTTGCACTGAACGGCGAGTGAATCTCGATGGATCTCTGCTAAATACAACTGTAATTCACGACGTTGTTGGTTCAAAATGGGAACATGTCGGCGTCATCTGCTACGGAGCCCACATCTTCAACGGTGTGTACATAATGTACGGTGTGTTCCGGAATGCTTGTGCCTGTACCATCATTATACAGAGTCGTCAGATCTGCCACACGTCGCCGTCTGTGCCACTTTACGGAGCGGCCAGCCTTCAGCCGCATTTTGTGACGAGACACGGGGATCCAACACGCTGTCGCCTATTCATTGTTTCACAGATCTTCAACCACTTTTGATAGATCCCCAGGACAACAGCAGGAGAACAGCCGTTACTGAGATCCTCGTTCCCAAGCGGTGGGTCATCACAATTTGCCCTTCACTGAAGTCGCTTATGTCGGTGGATTTCCCCACTTGCTGCCCTTGTCGTCTCTACTGGGTGAAAAGTATTTAAACCGACAAATTCTGGGACGTTGTATGGGGCATCAAAACAAATATTTTTCCCTAATGTAATTTTTTTCCTATGAGGATTATTTAAACCGGTGGAGGCCGCATTACGCTCTTCAGTTGTTAGAGGCCGTATTACGATCTTCAGTTGTTAAAGGGCGTATTACGCTCTTCAGTTGTAGGCAACTGCTGTCCACCAGTGTAGTAGTGCATTGTTCTGTTTACTAATGGAGCGACACACCTGGAGTGAGTACACTGGCATGGTTGGTGCGTACTACGTAGCGCAACACAACGGACGAGCTGCACAGCGGGTTTATGAACAACAATATCCTAATCGCCTTATCCCGCATCATACGACCTTTGCTGCTGTGTACCAACGTCTGCGTGAGACTGGGTCATTTAGCAGATTACCTGGACAGGGACGCCGTCGCACGGTAAGAACGCTGCAATTTGAGGAAGCTGTCGTGCAGCATGTGGAGCGGGATCCTTCAATCAGCACTCGTGCAATTGCACGTAACATGGGGACAAATCAGACGAATGTAAGAACAGTCCTTCAAGAACAGTTGTTACGTCCATTTCACTTACAGCGTGTCCACAACCTGGAACCAGTTGATTATCCAACCAGAGCACAGTTTTCGCGGTGGTACCTGGAACAGTGTGAAATGCATCCTACATTTCCATCTTCTGTGTTGTTTACCCATGAAGCAACGTTCCGGCGTGATAGAGTCTTCAACATGCACAATTCGCATGTTTGGAGTGAGGATAACCCATATGCCACAGTTACTAGCGCTCATCAAGTGCGGTTCTTCGTCAATGTGTTGGTCGGTGTTGTTGAGGACTGTTTAATTGGGCCGTAGCTGCTACTTAGGCCATTAAATGGCGGGCACTATTACAATTTTCTCGTCAGAGTATTGCCAGAATTGCTCGAAGACATCCCGCTCCCTACAAGACAACGCATGTGGTTCCAACATGACGGGGCGCCGGCACATTTTAGTCGTCGTGTGCGTCGATTCCTGGACCGACGGTTCCCAGAAACGTGGACTGGCAGAAGTGGTCCTGTACCATCCCCAGATATGTCCCCTCTGTACTTTTTTGTGTGGGGAAAGATGCACAATCTTGTTTACGCAACTCCTGTTGCATCAGAAGAGGATCTGGACGCCCGGATAGTAGCAGCAGGATAGTCCTGGGGGTTTTGCCCGTGTCAGACAGAACATGATCCAACGGTGTAACCTTTGTTTACATGTCAATGGAGGCATTTTTGAAAATCTACTGTAACTGAAATTAGGTTGTGTTAATGTGTTGTCTCTCGGTCATAAAAAAAATGGAATAGTGTTTGTCGGTTTAACTAATTTGCCACCAGAATCTTCCTCTACCGGTTTAAACACTCCTCATAAGAAAAAATGACATTAGGGAAAATATTTGTTTTGATGCCCCCTACAACCTCCCAGAGTTTGTCGGTTTAAATACTTTTCACCCTGTAGAATGATTCAGCAGTCATCTCTTTTCTTGAGGTGGACACTGTTCACAACAAAGTATATGATCGGGTGGACAGCCGCAACTGAGGAACATATTTGGAGAATAAAATCCGCATCAGTTGCTAGTAATTTTTTTTAATTCATTCCAAAACCGATTTCGCAGCTTAAAGCTTCATCTTCAGGTGCCACCAAATAATTATGAAAGCACATATGTGTGGTGGTCATTGGGGATCACACCCACGTCAAACAAACCCATGAGAGCGTAGGACCAGCAACCACAGCGTCCAACGGCACAGCACGACACATCAGTGTATATGTAAATAAGGCTTATCTCTGATGGTATTAAATGCAGTAGTTACTCTGGAATGAAGAGAATAGCTCGCAAGCGACAGAAATGACGAACAGCATCGAGGCCAATCTCAGGGTCGATGACCGGAGCAAAAACGTGCTCTTCAAAACACGGGTTGCGTCACACTCCTGGACCGCGGAAAGATACTTTAACAAGTGACAAAGTCGCGCGACACCTGTTTTCGGTGGCGGGTCGCTCGCGCAGCGGAAGCGGCTATGAATATCCCGTCGCCCCTGCCGCCCGCCCTGCCACGCACGCGCTGCTTCCTGCCTTCACCTGAGCTGTCACGCGAGTGGCGGCGGGATGGCGGAATTAGGACTGGCCAGAGTACAACTGTCTCCTATCTGCATTCTTTGCCTAGTGCTCTGCTTTAAACCTCTGATTTGTGCTGGCTTTCTTTTGATCATTTGTTGGTCTATCTTGTCTTTGATACGGTCTTTGTAGGAAAGAACGATGCAAATATTATTGCAACACATTTGGTAGAACGTATAAGCGCCAGAGGAATGCTAGACAAAAGACATCGTGAAGTACACTACAGATACAAAAACTGAACTAATACTGGCGAGCTTTGGAAATTAAATAAGCATGTAATGAGATCACAAAAGAAGGCACTTGATTGACAGCTGACTCTATAACAGAAATTCTCATATGCTGGTTGGTAACTGAGGACGAATCGTGAGAGGTTCGAACATATCAGCATATTCTGCCACATTTGACATCCCTCCCTTTACTTTTCTGACGTCTTACTGTAGTACCTTTAGAGACTCAAACTAGTCTACAATTCTCAAAGGTGTTCTAATTTGCTTGTTTTCGAGGAAATAGAGCGAATCCGCTAATTAAATTCTTATCTGCCTTAATTTCCAAGAAATTAAAGTACTTGCTGGTTTTCGTTTCGGAGGGGTAGATTTAGAGAAAGCTTTTGACAATGTTGACTGGAATACTCTCTTTCAAATTCTAAAGGTGGCAGGGGTAAAATACAGGGAGCGAAAGGCTATTTACATATTTGTACAGAAACCAGATGGCAGTTATAAGAGGCGAGGGGCAAGAAAGGGAAGCAGTGGCTGGGAAGGGAGTGAGACATGGTTGTAGCCTCTCCCCGATGTTATTCAATCTGTATATTGAGCAAGCAGCAAAGGAAACAAAAGAAAAATTCGGAGTAGGTATTACAATCCATGGAGAAGAAATAAAAACTTTGAGGTTCGTCAATGACATTGTAATTCTGTCAGAGACAGCAAAGGACTTGGAAGAGCAGTTGAACGGAATGGACAGTGTCTTGAAAGGAGGATGTAAGATGAACATCAACAAAAGCAAAATGAGGATAATGGAATGTAGTCGAATTAAGTCGGGTGATGCTGAGGGAATTAGATTAGGAAATGAGACACATAAAGTAGTAAAGGAGTTTTGCTATTTGGGGAGCAAAATAACTGATGATGGTCGAAGTAGACAAGATATAAAATGTAGAATGCCAAAGGCAAGGAAATCGTTTCTGAAGAAGAGAAATTTGTTAACATCGAGTATAGATTTAAGTGTCAGGAAGTCGTTTCTGAAAGCATTTGTATGGAGTGTAGCCATGTATGGAAGTGAAACATGGACGATAAATAGTTTGGATAAGAAGAGAATAGATGCTTTCGAAATGTGGTGCTACAGAAGAATGCTGAAGATTAGATTGGTAGATCACATAACTAATGATGAAGTATTGGATAGAATTGGGGAGAAGAGGAGTTTGTGGCACAACTTGACAAAAAGAAGGGACCATTTAGTGGGACATGTTATGAGGCATCAAGGGATCACAAATTTAGCATTGGAGGGCAGAGTGGCTGGTAAAAATCGGAGAGGGAGACCAAGAGATGAATACACTAAGAAGATTCAGAAGGATGTAGGTTGCAATAAGTACTGGGAGATGAAGAAGCTTGCACAGGATAGGGCAGCATGTAGAGCTGCGTCAAACTAGTCTCAGGACTGAAGACCACAACAACAACAACAACAACGGGGTATATCATTATTGTCAGTGAATCTTCTACTGTGTTCATCCTTTGCTATATACGCTGAAGGAAACTGGTATAGGACCTTTATTGTTTACAATATACATAAATGACTTAGTTGACAACATCGGTAGCTCCGTGAGGCTATTTGCAGATGACACGGTTGTCTACAAGAAAGTAGTAACATCAGAAGACTCGTACGTACTCCAGGAGGACCTGCAGAGGATTAATGCATGGTGCGACAGCTGGCAGCTTTCCCTAAACGTAGATAAATGTAATATAATGCGCATACATAGGGGCAGAAATCCATTCCAGTACGATTATGCCATAGGTGGTAGGTCATTGGAAGCGGTAACGACCGTAAAATACTTAGGAGTTACTATCCGGAGCGATCTGAAGTGGAATGATCACATAAAACAAATAGTGGGAAAAGCAGGCGCCAGGTTGAGATTCATAGGAAGAATTCTAAGAAAATGTGACTCATCGACGAAAGAAGTAGCTTACAAAACGCTTGTTCGTCCGATTCTTGAGTATTGCTCATCAGTATGGGACCCTTACCAGGTTGGATTAATACACTCCTGGAAATTGAAATAAGAACACCGTGAATTCATTGTCCCAGGAAGGGGAAACTTTATTGACACATTCCTGGGGTCAGATACATCACATGATCACACTGACAGAACCACAGGCACATAGACACAGGCAACAGAGCATGCACAATGTCGGCACTAGTGCAGTGTATAACCACCTTTCGCAGCAATGCAGGCTGCTATTCTCCCATGGAGACGATCGTAGAGATGCTGGATGTAGTCCTGTGGAACGGCTTGCCATGCCATTTCCACCTGGCGCCTCAGTTGGACGTGCAGACCGCGTGAGACGACGCTTCATCCAGTCCCAAACATGCTCAATGGGGGACAGATCCGGAGATCTTGCTGGCCAGGGTAGTTGACTTACACCTTCTAGAGCACGTTGGATGGCACGGGATACATGCGGACGTGCATTGTCCTGTTGGAACAGCAAGTTCCCTTGCCGGTCTAGGAATGGTAGAACGATGGGTTCGATGACTGTTTGGATGTACCGTGCACTATTCAGTGTCCCCTCGACGATCACCAGTGGTGTACGGCCAGTGTAGGAGATCGCTCCCCACACCATGATGCCGGGTGTTGGCCCTGTGTGCCTCGGTCGTATGCAGTCCTGATTGTGGCGCTCACCTGCACGGCGCCAAACACGCATACGACCATCATTGGCACCAAGGCAGAAGCGACTCTCATCGCTGAAGACGACACGTCTCCATTCGTCCCTCCATTCACGCCTGTCGCGACACCACTGGAGGCGGGCTGCACGATGTTGGGGCGTGAGCGGAAGACGGCCTAACGGTGTGCGGGACCGTAGCCCAGCTTCATGGAGATGGTTGCGAATGGTCCTCGCCGATACCCCAGGAGCAACAGTGTCCCTAATTTGCTGGGAAGTGGCGGTGCGGTCCCCTACGGCACTGCATAGGATCCTACGGTCTTGGCGTGCATCCGTGCGTCGCTGCGGTCCGGTCCCAGGTCGACGGGCACGTGCACCTTCCGCCGACCACTGGCGACAACATCGATGTACTGTGGAGACCTCACGCCCCACGTGTTGAGCAATTCGGCGGTACGTCCACCCGGCCTCCCGCATGCCCACTATACGCCCTCGCTCAAAGTCCGTCAGCTGCACATACGGTTCACGTCCACGCTGTCGCGGCATGCTACCAGTGTTAAAGACTGCGATGGAGCTCCGTATGCCACGGCAAACTGGCTGACACTGACGGCGGCGGTGCACAAATGCTGCGCAGCTAGCGCCATTCGACGGCCAACACCGCGGTTCCTGGTGTGTCCGCTGTGCCGTGCGTGTGATCATTGCTTGTACAGCCCTCTTGCAGTGTCCGGAGCAAGTATGGTGGGTCTGACACACCGGTGTCAATGTGTTCTTTTTTCCATTTCCAGGAGTGTAGAAGAGATAGACATGATCCAGCGAAAAGCAGCGCGATTCGTCATGGGGACATTTAGTCAGCGCGAGAGCGTTACGGAGATGCTGAACAAGCTCCAGTGGCGGACACTTCAAGAAAGGCGTTACGCAATACGGAGAGGTTTATTATCGAAATTACGAGAGAGCACATTCCGGGAAGAGATGGGCAACATATTACTACCGCCCACATATATCTCGCGTAATGATCACAACGAAAAGATCCGAGAAATTAGAGCAAATACGGAGACTTACAAGCAGTCGTTCTTCCCACGCACAATTCGTGAATGGAACAGGGAAGGGGGGATCAGATAGTGGTACAATAAGTACCCTCCGCCACACACCGTAAGGTGGCTCGCGGAGTATAGATGTAGATGTAGATGTAGATGCGTATTCAAATACAGAGATATGTAAACAGGCGGAATACGGCGCTGCGGTCGGCAACCACTATATAAGACAACAAGTGTCTGGCGCAGTTGTTAGATCGGTTACTGCTGCTACAATGCAGCTTATTAAGATTTATGTGAGTTGGAACATGCTGTTATAGTTGGCGTACGAACCACCGGACACAGCATCTCAGAGGTGGCGATGAAGTGGTGATTTTCCCGTACGAGCATTTCACGAGTGTACCGTGAATATCAGGAATCCGGCAAAACATCAAATCTCCGACATCGCTGCGGTCGGAAAAAGATCTTGCAAGAACGGGACCAACGACGACTGAAGAGAATCGTTCAACGTGACAGAAGTGCAGCCCTTCCGCAAATTGCTGCAGACGTCAATGCTTGGCCATCAACAGGTGTCAGCGTGCGAAACATTCAACGAAACATCATCGATATGTGCTTTTGGAGCCGAAGGCCCACTCGTGTACTCTTGATGACTGCACGTCACAAAGCTCTACGCCTCGCCTGGGCCCGTCAACACCGAAATTGGACTGTTGATGACTGGAAACATGTTGCCTGGTCGGACGAGTCTCGTTTCAAATTGTATCGAGCGGATGGAAGCGTACGGATGAGAAGACAATCTCATGAATCTATGGACACTGTATGTCAGCTGGGGACTATTCAAACTGGTGGAGGCTCTGTAATGGTGTGGGTCGCGTGGAGTTGGAGTGATATGGGACCCCTGATACGTCTAGATACGACTCTGACAGGTGGCACGTACGTAAGCATACTGTCTGATCACCTGCATCCACTCATGTCCACTGTGCATTCCGACGCACTTGGGGAAATTTCAGCTGGGCAATGTTACACCCCACACGTCCAGAATTGCTACGGAGTTGTCCCAGGAACACTCTTCTGAGTTTAAAATACTTCCGCTGCCCACCAAACTGCCCAGGCATGAACATTAAGGGCATATCTGGGATGCCTTGGAACGTGCTTTTCAGAAGAGATCTTCAATTTAAATAATAAATTTAACACAAATATGCTAAATAAACTACCGAATTATGACTTTTATGAAAACAGTCGTCTTTTTATTTCTAATTAAGTATCGCACACAAATATACAGATTTTATTGCAAATATACACTGAGGTAACTAGTCATGGGATAGAGGGATGCACCCATACAGAGGGCGATAATATCGCGTACACAAGGTATAAAAGATCAGTACGTTGGCGACCTTGTCGTTTGTACTCATGTGATTCATATGAAAGCGTTTCCGACGAGGTTAATGGCCGCACGACGGGATTTAACAGACTTTGAAAATGGAATGGTAGTTCGAGCTAGACGCTTCAGGGTGATTTCGGAAATAGTTAGGGAATTCAATGTTCCGAGATCCACGATATCAAGAGAGTGCCGAGACACTAATTTTCAGGCATTACATCTCACCACCGAGAACAAAGACGACGATGGCCATCACTTAACGACCGAGAGCAGCGGTGTTTGCGTAGAGTTGTCAGTGCTAACAGACAAGCAACACTGCGTGAAATAACCGGATAAGTCAGTGCGCGACGTACAACGAAAGTGTCCGTTAGGACAGTGCGACGAAATTTGGCGTAAACGGGCTATGACAGCAGACGAGCGATGTGGCTGCCTTTGCCACCAGCACTACATGGCCTGCAGCACATCTTGTGGTCTCGTGACCGTATCTGTTGGACCTTAGACGACTGGAGAACCGTGGCCTGGTCAGATGAGTGACGATTTCAGTTGGTGAGAAACGACGGTAGGGCTCGCGTGCAGTGAAGAATCCACGAAGCCTTGGACCCAAGTTGTCAACAAGGAATTGTACAAGTTAATAGTGGCTCCATAATGGTGTGGGCTATGTTTACATGTAATGGACTGGATCCTCTGGATGTTCGGCTAATTGGAGACCATTTACAGTCATTCATTGACTTCATGTTCCCAAAAAAAAGATTGTTTTGGGTTGGCAGGAGAGCCAACACCGGGTACTAGAGGAAGCCGAAAGGCACGCGTTTTAGCTCACGCAGGCTGGCGTGAGGTCTGGAACAGGACAAGGAATTAAGACTTTAGAAAAACGGACGCAGCTGGTGGAATACTTAACTTTAATCCATTAATGATGAGCGTCGCTCTTGACTGTACATGACTCAGTATCAATAGTAACTGGTAATGGAGCCTTGCTAGGTCGTAGCTGTGGTGTCACCGCCAGACACCACACTTGCTAGGTGGTAGCCTTTAAATCGGCCGCGTTCTGGTAGTATACGTCGGACCCGCGTGTCGCCACTGTCAGTGATTGCAGACCGAGCGCCGCCACACGGCAGGTCTAGAGAGACGTCCTAGCACTCGCCCCAGTTGTACAGCCGACTTTGCTAGCGATGGTTCACTAACAAATTACGCTCTCATTTGCCGAGACGATAGTTAGCATAGCCTTCAGCTACGTCATTTGCTACGACCTAGCAATGCGCCATTATCATTTGCTATTTATCTTGTGATGCATGTACCGTCAGACCGATGTTCACCAATTATGGATTAAAGTTAAGTATTCCAGCAGCTACGTACTTTTCTTGCTAGTATAACTCCTTTAACTGTTCCAGACCTCACGCCAGCCTGCGTGAGCTTAAACGCGTGCCTTTCGGCTACCCGTCACTGTGGATTGGCTGTCTTGCCAGTCCACAACAGTAGCAAATGACGTAGCTGAAGGCTATGCTAACTATCGTCTCGGCAAAGGAGAGCGTATTTTGTCAGTGAACCATCGCTAGCAAAGTCGGTTGTACAACTGGGCTGAGTGCTAGGAAGTCTCTCTAGACCTGCCGTGTGGCGACGCTCGGTCTGCAATCACTGATAGTGGCGACATGCGGGTCCGACGTATACTAACGGACCGCGGCCGATTTAAAGGCTACCACCTAGCAAGTGTGGTGTCTGGCGGTGACACCACAAAGATGTAATTTTTATGGATGACAGTGCGCCAAGTCACCGGGCCACACGTATACGCAAATGGTTTGAAAAACATTCTGCACAGTTGGAGCGGATGATTTGGCCACACTTGTCGCTCGACATGAATCGCATCGGACATTTGTGGGACATAATGGAGAGATGAGTTCGTGCACAGAATCCTGCAACGCGAACAGTTTCACAAATATGGACGGCTATTGGGGCAGCATGGCTCAATATTCTAACTACTTGTTGAGTCCATGCCACGTCGTGTTGCTGCAATACGGCGGCAAAAGGAGGTCTGACACGATATTAGGAGGTATTCCACGACTTTTGTCACTTGAGTGTAAATTATTAATTACCGATGTGTTAAAAAGTTTGTTAATAAAGTTTTTTTAAATTAAAGAAAACATTATAATTTATTTTTGTCACTTTACGCATCTTATTCTTCACATAAATGCACATAGACCAAGAATCTTTGTTTAAAAATTTGTCACTGCTGGCGGTCGCACCGGGCTGCCCGCGTGGTTGACAAGAACTTGATCAGAGTGCCACTCTGCCTGTCGAGAACTCGGTCTTACTTTTGAATGTTAAAGATGCTCGGAGAAACTTCAAAGTCTATTTTCTCGACAATTTTTGAGAATTCCATGTAACTGCTTTGTGGGACTGGTATTTGAATTCTGAACCTCACGAACCATAAATATAAAAAAATACGAAAATCCGATTGCTATGTGGTCTGCTTGTAAGATAAAACATTAATATCAGGCTTTTTATACTAATGTTTTGAATCATTTCCGAAGTATGATTTTCAGACTCTGCTAAGAACATACCAAAGCGGACTCTTAGATTTGTCAGTACATTAACAGCACCACATATTGTTACTCTGTAGATGGGACTGATAAAACGTATGGCCGCTTTGTTTTAATGTAAAGGAAATAACTAAAAATGAATACAATTAACAATAAAACAATTATTTAGTAAAGGTTCTATCCTCCTATGTATTTATAAATACAATATCAAATTAAGAACATGATTTTATAAGTTCTATTCTAGTTAAGAAAGGCTCTTTAATTTTAGAGAAAGAAACGGAAGGAAGGTGATATACTTTCGATATGAAGTCATGGGCTTCAATAATTTCGTAATAAAAACCACCGAACTGTTACAGAAAGATTAAATACGGGGACGTAGAGAAAGTTAACATACAGCCTCTACGTCGTTTTCTTCCTCTACAGAAGCACTTTTGTAGCTTATGTTTAATACATGATGTAATTGGTTATAATTGAAACTGAAATTAATATTTTCTTTAACTGTGTGAGAACATTAGACTGTGAAGCAGTTTAATATTGGATCTTTCACCAGTTTTAATTGTATGTTGTTGTTTTTTTTCTTGTTTTGCAAATTTCGACGAATAATGCGTCAAATCTTTCACAGTCATACGAAGTACTATCGCGTTACCGATAAGCGAAGGAAAACTGCGTCGATGTGCGGATGTTTAGAAATTTCTGTTACTTTGAGAGGTTGTGACGAATATTGACTATGTCTAGAAATATACGATTTGACATTTGTAACATTAAAAAATCAGGTCAGTTATGTAAATTTCGCAACTGCGGCTGAGTCACAAACTGTTACATGCGTGAATCCCGCACTCGTAATAGCACAGGATGGCGGCGCGTGTTCGCACACTGCACGCGCAGGCAGACGTGATCTCGGCCGAAGATTCGGCAGAAGATGAGTAGGACGGGGCGGCCCAGCTGTTTGGCCTCCGCGGTCGCCGGATTTAGCTGCGGGCGCTTTTTTCCTTGTGGAACGGCACGAATAGTCTAATTTACAAGAGACCGGCAGAATGAGACGATCTGCTCGCACGAATCCCAGCCGCGGCCGGCGTGCTTCGACTGAGCAGTAGCGGGGGAGTTCAAAACCGAACTTAGTTTTGATTTATTCACTACAAAGAAAGACACGTTTCCACTACTTGAGTCACGTCTGGACATTACGAGCTTTGTAGCCCTTTCAATAATATAATGGGAAAACTATGCAGTTGTGAAGGAGTTTGCTGCTAATAGTTCATTCAACGAGACAAAACTTTCCTATTGGTCACTACATGGTATTTTATACAGTCTGTTTCGAGTTATCTTGGGCATCAGTCCTTAAATTTGCTGTTCAAAATAAGGAATACTGACAGCGATCCAAGAAGAAAACGTCAGTTGTGTCCATTTCACTGCTTGTGAAACCGGTGGTGCTCATTACATTAAAAGATATATGACAAAAACAATGAGAAGGTGCAGTACATAAATGTCGTGTCCGTCGGCTAGACCGTTCGCCGGGTGCAAGTCTTTCGATTTGACGCCACTCGACTTGCTCGTCGATGGGAATGAAATGGTCATGATTAGGACAACACAACACCCAGTCCCTGAGGGGAGAAAATCTCCGACCCAGCCGGGAACCGAACCCGGTCCCTCAGGATTGACATCTTGTAGCACTGACCACTCAGCTACCGGGGGCGGAGGAGGTGCGGTGCCCAATGTTAAGAGAGGCTACAGAACACCAACACAATATGAAAGCAGACAAGACTGGTACGTCCTTGAAATTGTCAGTATTAACTTAACGCTGTTCACGTTATTAGAATGGTGAACTATTCGTACAAAAACATCCAAGAAAAACTTCATAAACTCGTCGCCTAATTACTTTTGAAAGTTTACATTATGCAAAAGAAGGGTCTTCCTATAGGTGTCCGCAAAGGACGCGTGGAGGACGGGTGAGGGGGTGAGGGGGGCAACAGGGGTCACTCGTACCCATCCCCTCCTGGAATTTAAAAAACAGGGCTTTTTATTCATTACAGAATCCTCATACACCTCCAGAAGTGATTTCCAGTTATTCTGCTACACCTCTCGTTTAGCCAGTTGTAGAATTAGGTGACTGATCGCAGTGAGATAATACTACGGATTTAGCAGCAGCTGTGTAACTTATGTATGAAATTTTTTCGGTCTCGAACGGATTAAAAACAATAGAGATGCCCATGCTACCAGGGACTCAATAATATAAAACAATCACATCAAATTAGTTGTTAATTTATAGTTGTGGCATATAACTAAACACTGGCTCAAGCGCCAAAATTATGATTTAGAGGTAATCAACAATATATAAATATATATATATATATATATATATATATATATATATATATATATATATATGTGTGTGTGTGTGTGTGTGTGTTTCTTCTACGTCATTTGGTTTAAGAACAAAATGATACCTTATTCGAAGAAACTGAAACGTAACATAAATAACGACACAAGTGCCATCATACCCATATTCATTCATTTTACAAAGTTCTCATAAAACAACTTAGTCTCCTCTTTTGCAAATAGGAACATTTTAGCTAAATCCCTTCTCTTTTTTTCAGACAACCTAGGTTCACAGTGTAGTGTTTCCAGTGGCACCTGTTGAACATCACAAGGCACACCGTTCCTCTTTCCTTGAATTCTTCAACTGCATTGAGATTTTACCAAATTTGTAGTACCCCTATCCATTCAGCACTTAGTCCGATCCACTGTTCGCATGGAATATGCACGGTGGTGAAATTCATATTTTTTCAGCAGCTGACTTATAGTTCGTAAAAATCTCTCTCTTGCGTACCAGTCGATGTGAATGACGTTGCGGGCGTAGACTCAATGATGAGGCTAACTAAATCTTTCGAACTCCACACATACTTAGACTCTTTCGGTTCTCAATGGGAGCAAAATCAAGATCGCAAGACAAGAGTCTCCTTTCACCAGAAATATATGTTCTGTTTCCGTAAAGTAACCCTTTTCTGTTAGGTAAGTAAACGATTTCATGCAAATGGTTAATTATAACCTCATAATCAGAACGATGCTTGTTGTCGATACAAAATTCGTTCCAATAAAAAATCAAACGCATTAGAAAAATTTACTTTGATTCCAACCCTTACAATAAATGTTAAAGTGTCAGCAAAGGTCTACCTGGTGCTTGAGAGCTTCTTTAGCTGGAACCCCATTATTGTCTTTTCGAGTATATTCCTTACCCACGCGGCTCAGTTTCTTTCTTTCATTTTGAGCACTACCTACACCTCTCTTCCTCCGTGTTGGCACAGTTTGCCTTTCCTTTTTGCTATACTGTGTATTATTTACAAGTAATGATTACTTCACCAATGCGCTGTTGTTCCAAACAAGCCACAGAGTTACGTCAATAGTCTGCAGCTCACACAAGTGCACACCAAGACACTAACAGAGAGTTGGCACGTGACTCATTATCTGAAAGTCGATGTTGGTCTTAGACACGAATGCCATCTCTAGACAGTTGTATACTCTGTTTCCAGCTGTTCTGGCACTTACGTGAGAATATATGGAAATTTCTCTTTTTTGGTGCTTGATCCGCTATTTACATACATGCCACAATTACTGATAAAGATAATCACAGACTATATTTTGATACGAAATATTTTTATTCAGCTAACATGCGCATGATCCACGTTGTGGAGATTAATAAATATCGTTTTTCCTCAATACTCGGCTTATCCTTACCAAGGAAAGTTTCACCCTTGGTGTCATAAATCAGTACCGTAACGTTCATCTAAAGTATGTGTTTCTTAGCATACACGCAATCCCTACTGTACTGGAGACGGTACACAATGTTCCCTAGCGGTAAGCAGGTTAGCCCTCGTTAAGAACACAGAGTTCTGACATCTGTAAAAGCTATTCAGCTGTAAGTTACTTTGTTTAATCACAATTTATTCTTATCCCTTCCGTTTCTAACTAGTTCAACTAAACAGGAAGGAGAAGTGTATTTATCTACGGTGATCGCAAATAGAACCGATCGTTACTCCAAACGCTACAGGATCCAGTTCCAGACAGCAGGGGCTAGGTATTTTTTTTAGGGGTCATCTTGCAACAGTTAAAACAAACGTTCTGCAGCCGTAATGCCGTGTGCGAACAGTGAGTTCATGTCGAGACGAAACAGCTCACCATCAACAGGGAGAAAATAAAAGAAGTCGCGATTCCCGAGAACAATAATAGAACTCTAGAAACCTGCCGTTAGCCACTAGCTTCCAAGACAGAGAGGGAATCTTTCAGGCTGCTAATTAACAGTAAAAAGTATAAAGAACAGTGAAGCTGGATTGTGGACTGGTACCATACGTACGAGGACTAGGTATGTCAACAACCAAAATCTGACATTTTGGATATGATGCTTTCTTAAATTATGTAATTTGCCACGACTAGAATGACAAATACACCCCGTTCCTTTATCGGAGTAGAGCCTTCCTCTTGCTAGTAATTATTCACTGAGGAGACAATGCAGGAAGATGTGCAGCGGATAGGTACTTGGTGCAGGGAGTGGCAACTGACCCTTAACAAAGAAAAATGTAATGTATTGCGAATACATAGAAAGATGATCCTTTATTGTATGATTATATGATAGCGGAACAAACACTGGTAGCAATTGCTTCTGTAAAATATCTGGGAGTATGCGTGCGGAACGATTTGAAGTGAAATGATCATATAAAATTAATTGTTGGTAAGGCGGGTGACAGGTTGAGATTCATTGGGAGAGTCCTTAGAAAATGTAGTCCATCAACAAAGGAGGTGGCTTACAAAACAGTCGTTCGACCTGTACTTGAGTATTGCTCAGCAGTGTGGGATCCGTACCAGGTCGGGTTGACAGAGGAGATAGAGAAGATCCAAAGAAGAACGGCGCGTTTCGTCACAGGGTTATTTGGTAAGCGTGATAGCGTTACGGATATGTTTAGCAAACTCAAGTGGCAGATTCTGCAAGAGAGGCGCTCTGCATCGCGGTGTAGCTTGCTGTCCAGATTTCGAGAGGGTGCGTTTCTGGATGATGTATCGAATATATTGCTTCCCCCTACTTATACCTCCCGAGGAAATCACGAATGTAAAATTAGAGGGATCCCAGCGCGCACGGAGGCTTTCCGGCAGTCGTTCTTCCCGCGAACCATACGCGACTGGAACAGGAAAGGGAGGTAATGACAGTGGCACGTAAAGTGCCCTCCACCACACAGTGTTGGGTGGCTTGCGGAGTATAAATGTAGATGTAGATGTAGAACAGTCATGAGATTCTAACGTCGTGCCGGACCCTCGTTTACCCGGCGTAGCGCTCAACGCGCCATGGCATGGATTCAACGAGCCGTTGGAAGTCCCTGCAGAAATAGTAAGCCATGTTGCCTCTATAGCCGTTCATAATGAATTGTGAACGTGTTGACGGTGCAGGATTTTGTGAACAAACTGACCTCTCGATTATGTCCCATAAATGTTCAATGGGGTTCATGTCGGGCGATCTGGGTAACCATATCATTCGTTCGAATTGTCCGGAATGTCTTTCAAACCAATCGCGAACAATTGTGGCCTGATTACATGGCGCATTTTCATGCACAAAAATTCCATCGTCATTTGGGAACATGACTTCCATGAATGGCTGCAAACGTTCCCTATGCAGCCGAGCATAACCATTTCCATTCAATTGAATGTCCCATGCGTCTACCTTCAGCCACCATTGCGCGTTCACCAAGTCCGTTAAATCGCGTCGTGCGGCTGTAATCAAGTCGGGAATCTTTCCACACGAATTACCTGAGTACAGTTACGCCAATGCACTGCCCTTTTACACCTTGTGTACGCGATACTACCACCATCTGTATATGTGCATATGGCTATTCTACGACTTCTGTCATCTCAGTGCGAAATCTAAGCATATGGCACTATTTTCGAAGAATGTAATAGCTTAATCGTAGCTATGAGGGCCACATTTAACTATGAGTAGCTCTTTCCTCCTAATCTCTGTACGTCCATTTTTATACAGGTGGTTGTGGGACCTCGGCTGTCCATTATGAAAAGTAGAACCAGAACACCTTCAGCCATCCAGATTTCCAGTTGTTATTTTATTTGAGAAACCAGTTTCAGAGCTACATTAGTTCATCTTACGGCCCCTGATCGACGTGTAGGAAGAATCCCACCTCTGGTCCAGTCAAAGTTCAGTGAGTGGCATCACGAAGATCTCTTCTTGTCATAGCAATCCCTTCGATCATCACTTGCCAAGTATTCGGCAAGTGACGATCGAAGGGATCTCTGTGTCAAAGATCAACGGATACCAGTCACTGGAGTCTGTCACTATTTTGGAGGGACCAGAGGTGTAATTCTTCCTACACGTCGGTCAAGGGGTCTGAAGATTGCGTAATGTGGTGCTGGAACTGGTTGCTCAAATAAAGTAACTGGAAATTTAGATGCCTTATGGATGAAGGTTATTATTATTATCAACAATAATAGCATTGTTCTTTATTGAGTAATTCACTTTAACATGATACATAATTTAAACAGCACGTCATTACTATGTCAGTTCTCCAAGAACCTTTTTGCAAACGTTCAGCGCAACTTCCTTCTAGATTTGCCAGCAGAATGAAAGATACAGAATTAAATACGAGGGCTACTTTTTTCCAGCCTCCGATCGATCGCAGGATGGAAATCACAGCGAAAATCAAAAGTGTTTATTGGCACCTATTAGCTATACCTTCCAGCAACTCTCTTCATAGTCGCCCTTCTGAATCGGACATTTGTCGTTGTGTTGTTTCAACTTTCCAATGTCCTCGTCACAGAAGCCAGCCGCCTGTGCTTTTTGTCAGTTCTCTACGCTGTTCTGCAGCTCGTTGTCTGTGCCAAAATGCTGTCCTCATAAACAACTGTTCATATGACCGAATAAATGTAAATCAAAGAGAGCCTGGCTGTACGGTGGATGATCAGACACTTCCCATCGAAAACGCTACAAGAACGTCGTTGTTCCACCTGCATTGTGCGGCCGGGCGTTGTCATGAAGAAGGAAACTCGTGACAGTTATTTTATGTGGGCTGCATGAAATTATGAAAAATCAGACGCTATTCTACTAAGCATCTCTATATGCTCAGTGTGCGCTCAGAACTCAAAAGTACGACGTGAATACGATAGATAAGCATACTAGAGACACACATGTTTATAAGACAAACAATTCAGTCATGACTCTCATTCACGATGAAGCACCAGAAGACATATAGCGGGTACAAAGTAGCAAAATAAAAAAGATAATAGAATAAATTGGGATGAATAAGAGCCCCTTATGGTTCTGTTTAGTGCTTCATTCACTGTTATCAATGCTCCCTTCAACCGGATATCGGTTTGTAGTCAAAAAAGCTTCAACGGACTAAGCTATTAAATCAGCTGATGTACACTCCTGGAAATGGAAAAAAGAACACATTGACACCGGTGTGTCAGACCCACCATACTTGCTCCGGACACTGCGAGAGGGCTGTACAAGCAATGATCACACGCACGGCACAGCGGACACACCAGGAACCGCGGTGTTGGCCGTCGAATGGCGCAAGCTGCGCACCATTTGTGCACCGCCGCCGTCAGTGTCAGCCAGTTTGCCGTGGCATACGGAGCTCCATCGCAGTCTTTAACACTGGTAGCATGCCGCGACAGCGTGGACGTGAACCGTATGTGCAGTTGACGGACTTTGAGCGAGGGCGTATAGTGGGCATGCGGGAGGCCGGGTGGACGTACCGCCGAATTGCTCAACACATGGGGCGTGAGGTCTCCACAGTACATCGATGTTGTCGCCAGTGGTCGGCAGAAGGTGCACGTGCCCGTCGACCTGGGACCGGACCGCAGCGACGCACGGATGCACGCCAAGACCGTAGGATCCTACGCAGTGCCGTAGGGGACCGCACCGCCACTTCCCAGCAAATTAGGGACACTGTTGCTCCTGGGGTATCGGCGAGGACCATTCGCAACCGTCTCCATGAAGCTGGGCTACGGTCCCGCACACCGTTAGGCCGTCTTCCACTCACGCCCCAACATCGTGCAGCCCGCCTCCAGTGGTGTCGCGACAGGCGTGAATGGAGGGACGAATGGAGATGTGTCGTCTTCAGCGATGAGAGTCGCTTCTGCCTTGGTGCCAATGATGGTCGTATGCGTGTTTGGCGCCGTGCAGGTGAGCGCCACAATCAGGACTGCATACGACAGAGGCACACAGAGCCAACACCCGGCATCATGGTGTGGCGAGCGCTCTCCTACACTGGCCGTACACCACTGGTGATCGTCGAGAGGACACTGAATAGTGCACGGTACATCCAAACCGTCATCGAACCCATCGTTCTACCATTCCTAGACCGGCAAGGGAACTTGCTGTTCCAACAGGACAATGCGCGTCCGCATGTATCCCGTGCCACCCAACGTGCTCTAGAAGGTGTAAGTCAACTACCCTGGCCAGCAAGATCTCCGGATCTGTCCCCCATTGAGCATGTTTGGGACTGGATGAAGCGTCGTCTCACGCGGTCTGCACGTACAGCACGAACGCTGGTCCAACTGAGGCGCCAGGTGGAAATGGCATGGCAAGCCGTTCCACAGGACTACATCCAGCATCTCTACGATCGTCTCCATGGGAGAATAGCAGCCTGCATTGCTGCGAAAGGTGGATATACACTGTACTAGTGCCGACATTGTGCATGCTCTGTTGCCTGTGTCTATGTGCCTGTGGTTCTGTCAGTGTGATCATGTGATGTATCTGACCCCAGGAATGTGTCAATAAAGTTTCCCCTTCCTGGGACAATGAATTCACGGTGTTCTTATTTCAATTTCCAGGAGTGTATATGGACCACATTAAACTGTATGCTTCTATAAGTTCATAGGTGAAACATCTTCCACAAATAATAAAAGCATTCTCTAAGAACACATCATTTGCCAGAGACAAATGCTCGAAACTGAATACAACGACGGACAAGACCTAAACTACTTGATGTGAGATGGGTGATGGTACCATTACTGAGCTTATGAATACGACGCATGCAATTACTTAAGCGTCATTAAGCGAGAAGTTTAATGCGTATCAAAACAACCCAATATTAAGTTTTTTAATTTTTTGCCAATCGTTTAGTTGTCTAATGTAACAGATCACTTCTTTTCACTAATGAAGAAATATGGTGGTACATTGTGTGTGTTCTTGCTCGACAAAAGAGTCATTATTCTAGCCATATGCAACGAAACTTGTAAATCTGATTCTGAAACTGGCATTTAAGGCACATATTGTAGTTAGATTTAGAGGTTTTTGCAAGATCCGAAGTACATTCACAGCGTGTAAAAAATTGTTTCTTTTAACACTGTCAAACCGTTTTTTGAAGTCGACAAATCGTGAGTGTACTTCCTGATCATGTTACTGTTTCTTTCCTTTGTGTATATATGTCAACCATAAATAGGACTCTTCGGAAATTGCTTGCGGATTATCAAGAATATGTTCAATATGAATTGTGAGTTAAGAGTTTTGTTCGCTGTGTGTAGCAGTGAGGTACTTTTGTACTTGGCAAATACGGTAGGATTGCGTTTTTGTTGATGTACTGGGTATACGAGAACTTCCTTTTAGTCTCTAAGTAGTCATACATTTTAAATATTTCTTGCTACAGATTTTCTATAAAAAGGAAATTCTGAGTTTTATAAATTTGCAACTATATGAAATTAGTGATTGTAGTCTTTTTTTTATTTTTATCTTGTACTGAGTATCACTTCATCAGTGGGGGTGCCTCTACAATTGGATCAGATGTTTTGATTTTCAGTTTGTTACTTTGATGTATTGGCATTATTATACTTGTTATTATTATAACTGTTATAGTAACTACCACTGAAGTACACGCTGTCATTTTGTCATTTGAGTAATGACCCTTTTTAAGGATTACAAGTATGATGTAGTGATTAATTGGTCTGTATCGAGATTCATCTGATCAAAAGACTCCGGACAGCTATTTGTGGACATTAATATGGGTGTGTCGACCCTTTGCACTTATTATTACTTGAACTGAACAAGAGACACTTTCGATAAGATTTCTGAATGTCTATGGAGGATTGGCAGCCTATTCTTCCTCAAAAGCCCAAACCAAAGAAGACAGTGATGTTGGACGCTGGGATCTGGAGCGAAGTCAACGTTCTAACTCATCCCAAAAGTTTCCCGTCAGGTTCAGTCGGCGCTCTGGTGAAGCCTATCCATTGCAGGAACATTATTGTCCACAAAACCATTGCCCCACAGATGCTGTTGTGTGGCATGATGCATTCTCATGCCGATATAATCATCGTCTTAGAAATGTTCCTCTGCTTATGTTGTGCAACAGTGTTGTAAAATATGTTGATATCCTTCCGTATTCACCGTTCTCGTAAGTGGAATAAAGGGATCATCCCCCAGGAGATACATCCCCTTACCGTAACCCAACCTCCTCCGTAATCCACCGTTGATACTAAACATGAAGGCAGGTAGAATTCTCCAGGCGCTGTTCCAGCTGATTGCCACAAGGTACAGCGCGATTCATCACTCCAGATCATTCATTTCCAGTCATCCACTATCCAATGGCGTCTTTTTACGCCACCTGAAGCGTCGCTTAGCAATGAGTACATGAATGTGTGGCTCACGAGGAGCTGCCCGACCAGTGTATCCCATTCTTTTTAACTTCCTGCCCACAGTCACTGAGCTAACTGGACTTCTGCTAGCACTTTGCAACGCACTCCTTCCGCTGAATTCATGGGAATTTTTATTTTACAACCTCACTCCACAATGTTCGACAGTCCCTGTCCATTAATGCGCGAGGTTTGCAGGTCTACCTGGTCATGCTTTAACTATGATTGTTCATTCGCTTCTCCTCTTCATAACCACTTCACCAACAGTCGACTTGGGCAGCTTCAGATGGGTTGAAACGTTTTGTTGCTCAGGTAGACATCCAATGACTAGTCCACGTTCGAAGTCACTGAGCCCGCCTGTCGGACCGATCCTGTGCTTACTGCTTCTCTACTGACAACATAATTCTCCCACACCTACTTTTATACCGGCAGGTCCGCCTCTCGTTACATCTATCGGTCAGTTCCGCAGAGACTTGTCCGATCACTTCTGATCATAAAAGTGTTCGTTGAATAATTCACATCCCGAAAATTTGCACAAGACCTTAATGTGACATGAATGTATGTTGAGCTGGTTGCGGTTGAGTCGCAGAGTGTGAGACACCGCTTTCCTTGTGTTGCAGGAGGACCTCCCACCAGAGCAGATCGCCGGTGAGTGGCTGTCGCCGCCGGGGTGGAAGCTCAGCGGCGCTCCCTGATGGTCTGCCCCCTTGGCTACTCGACTCACCCCTCACGCAGACCGAAGTCCTTGGGCGATTAACACGTCATGCGCGTCTCTCCAGCAAATATTACAACTGTGACATCTGGTATCGCTGTATCAAAACTACACTGAGGTGACAAAAATCATGGGATAGCGATATGTACATATACAGATGGCGATAGTATCGCGTACACAACGTATAAAAGGGCAGGCTATTGGCGGAGCTGTCATTTGTACTCCGGTGATCCACGTGAAAAGGTTTCTTCCGCCACACACCGTCAGGTGGCTTGCGGAGCATGGACGTAGATGTAGATGTACATGTAGATGATTATGGCCGCACGACGGGGATTAACAGACTCTGAACGCCGAATGGCAGTTTCAGTTAGCCACGTAAGTCATTCCATTTCGGAAACAGTTAGCGAATACAGTTTTCCGAGATCTACAGTGTCAAGTGTTTGTCGAGAATACCAAATTTCAGGCATTACCCCTCACCAGGCACAACGCAGTGGTCGACGGATTCCACTTATCGACCGAGAACACCTGTGTTTGCGTAGAGTTGTCACTGCTAACAGACAAGCAATACTGTGTGAAATAACAGTCGAAATCAATGCGGGCCGTACGACGAACGTATTCGTTAGGTCAATGAAGCTAGTGGGCTGTGGCAGTAGACCGTCGACTCGAGTGCCTTTGCTAAACACACGAAATCGCCTGCAGTGTCTTTCCTGGGCTCCTGATCATGTCTGCTAGACCCTATACTACTGGAAAACCGTGGACTGGTCAGGTGAGTCCCGATTCCAGTTGGTAAAAGCTGATGGTAGGGTTCGAGTGTGCCGCGGACCCCATGCTGCCATGGACCCGATTTGTCAACAAGACACTGTGCAAGCTGGTGGCGGCTTTGCAATGGTGTTGGCTGTATTTACGAGCAATGGACTGGTTCCTCTGAGTCAAATGAATCATTAACTGGCAATCTTTATGTTCAGCTGCCTGGAGATCATCTGCAGCCATTCATATCCTTCATGTTCCCAAACAACTGTCATATCACCAGCCGACAATTGTTCGCAACTGGTTTGAAGAACATTCTGGACAATTCGACCGAATGATTTGGCCACCCAAATCGCCTGTAGTGCAGCAACTCGGCGTGGCATAGAGTCAACAAGTCATTGGAACGATCCTGCAGAAATATGGAGCCATACTGCTCCTATCGCCCTCAGAACTGCAAAAATGTTGACGCTGCAGGATTTTGTGCATGAACTGACCGCTCCATTATGTCCCATAAATGTTCGATGGGGTTCATGTCGGACGATCTGGTTGGCCAAGTCATTCGCTCGAATTGTTCAGAATGTTCTACAAACCAGTCGCGAACAGTTGTGTTCCAGTGACATGGTGCACTGTCATCTATAAAAATGTAGTCCATGAATGGCTACAAATGGTGTCCAAGTAGCCTAACATGACCATTTCCAGTCAGTTATCAGTTCAGTCGGACCAGATGACCAAATCTATTCCATGCAAACACAACACAGACCATTATGGAGGCACCACCAGTTTTCTCATTGCCTTGTTGACAACTCGGGTCCTTGCCCTCGCTTGGTCTGCGGCACACTCGAACCCTACCATCAGCTCTTACCAACTGATATCGGGACACATCTCTCCAGGCCACGGTTTTCCAACCGTCTAGGGTTCAATCGGTATGGTCACGATCCCCGTAAAAGGCCCTCGCGTTGGTCGTCTGCTGCCACAGCCAAATTTCGCTGCACTGTCCTAGCGGATACGTTCGTCGTACGTTCCACATTCATTTCTGCGGCTGTTTCACGCAATGTTGCCATCTTTTAGCACTGACATCTCTACCTAAACGCCGCTGCTCGTCGGCCACTGAATTGACCGCAGTGAGAGGCAATACCGGAAATATGGTATTCTTATTTTTACTCTCTTGATATTTTGGATCTCGGAGTATTGAATTTTCTAATGATTTCCGACACGGAATGTCGAGCTCCAACGACGACTCCGCGCCAAAGTCTATTAATTTCTATCGTGCGGCTATAATGTCGTGGGACACTTTTTCACGTGAATCACATGACTACAAATGACAGCTCCGCCAATGCACTGCTCTTTTATACCTTGTGTAGCCGATTCTGCTACTATCTGTAAATGTGCATATCGCTATCCCATTACTTCTGTCAGCTGAGTGTATACGCAGGAGATGGAATCAACAGTAAAGTAACGTTTCAATAAACATTAAGTTCAACAAAAATATGGATTTGCATGGGATGTAGGCTACAGATTTGAATTTTAAAGAGAACAAACGAAGTCAACCGTTTTCATAACTAAATTTTCAGAGCCGTCGGAAAGGAAGCAATGAGTATACTAAGTAATGGGTGTTTTCTAAATGTGAACGTTAGGTACGAACAAAATAACAGACCAGCACACTAGTAGAGGCAACGGCCTTGCCGCAGTGGATACACCGGTTCCCGTGAGATCACCGAAGTTAAGAGCTGTCGGGCGTGGTCTGCACTTGGAGGGGTGACTTTCCAGGCCGCCATGCGCTGTTGCCATTTTTCGGGGTGCACTCAGCCTCGTGATGCCAATTAAGGAGCTACTCGACCGAATAGTAGCGCTTCGGTCAAGAATACCATCATAACGACCGGGAGAGCGGTGTGCTGACTCCACGCCCCTCCTATCCGCATCCTCCACTGAGGATGACACGGCGGTCAGATGGCCTGAAGACGGAGTGGAGTGAGCACACTAGTAGAGCTCCAAAACTTTAATTACAGGACGTGGCACACGATATACATTACTGAATAGGACTTGTAATGTACATACAAGGTGGTAATAATAAAGACGTTTAACCTAAATGACTACATAAAATTATGAATATCAAGAATGAAGTACATTGGAGGTACGAATAATGTTAGAAAGCCAGAGACATAGCTGAAATAAACTTCAGCATTGTTTTCAGGTCTCTCGACTTCCGAATAATTCCCCAATGACATGTCTGCAATTCAGATTACGTTGTCACGAAATCCCCGAAAACGTATTACAAGTCATTTTTATTTAGGGTAACCTGAACGTGCATGTCCTACAGTTTACATAAAACCACTGTGAGACAAAGCGACCAGTGGATGCACTTAAACATTCTGAGAGGTCTTGACCACAGTTTTATTATTCGAATCACAAACTTGTAGTCAAGACATCTCAGAGTGTTTAAGGCACCGGTGGGCAACCGGCGGCCCGCGGGCTGCATCGGGCCCGCGGTTAGTTTTAATCCAGCCCGCGGAAGAAATTTGAGCATGGCGCTGCAGAATCTTGCAACTGAAGTTTACAAGACAGCTATTGTAACATGTAAGTAAAGAAACAATGTTCACGACGCGTAAAAAAATGCAAACATCTGAAAATGAGTTGAACATAAAGTGAATGTACTCTCTATGGCGCGTGTTTTGAGGCGTAATTTGTTGGCGAGGCGTATCGGGAGAGAGGTGCCATTCAAGTCGCTGTCTTACCCTATAACAAACTGTCAGGGACGCTATACTTTTGACTTCATGCGCTATGAGCGCTGCTGTAGCATCACGCGACGAGGCGGCCCGCAAGCTGAATTAAGTACGCGCGTCCACCGAAGTTTGCACGTGCCTGGTTTAGGGTATGTGCACGTATTTCTATTTGTTTATGTGAATAACATCCTTAAACATGCACTATGTGATCAAAAGTATCCGGACACTCCCAAAAACAAACGTTTTTCATGGTACGTGCATTATGCCGCCACCTAATGCCAGGTACTCCATATCAGCGAACTCAGTAGTCATTAGACATCGTGAGAGAGCAGAATTGGATGCTCCGCGGAACTCACGGACTTCGAACGTGGTCATCTGATTGGCTGTCACTTGCGTCATACGTCTGTACGCGAGATTTCCACACTCCTAAACATCCCTAGGTCCGCTGTTTTCGATGGGATAGTGAAGCGCAAACGTGAAGAGACACGTGCAGCACAAAAGCGTGCAGGCCGACCTCGTCTGTTGACTGACAGAGACTGCCGACAGTTGAAGAGGGTCGTAATGTGTAATAGGCAGACATCTATCCAGACCATCACACAGGAATTCCAAACTGCATCAGGATCCACTGCAAGTATTGTGACAGTTAGGCGAGAGGTGAGAAAACTTGGATTTTGTGGTCGAGTGACTGCTCTTAAGCCACACATCACGCTGGTAAATGCCAAACGACGCCTCGCTTGGTGTAAGGACCGTAAACATCGGACGACTGAACAGTGCAAAAACGTTATGTGGAGTGACGAATCACGGTGCACAATGTGGCGATCCAATGGCAGGGTGTATGTATGGCCAATGCCCGGTGAACGTCATCTGCCAGCTTGTGTAGTGCCAACAGTAAAATTGCTGTGGTCGTGTTTTTCATGCAGGGGCTTGCACCCCTTGTTGTTTTGCGTGACACTATCACAGCACAGGCGTATATTGATGTTTTAAGCATCTTCATGCTTCCCACTGTCGAAGAGCGATTTCGGGGATGGCGATTGCATCTTTCACCACGACAGAGCACTTGTTCATGATGCACGGCCTGTGGCGGAGTAGTTACACGACAATAACAAACCTGTAATGGACTGGCCTGCATAGAGTCCTGCCCTTAATCCTATAGAACAGCTTTGGAGTGTTTTGGAACGCCGACTTTGTGCCAGGCCTCACTGACCGATATAAATACCTCTCATCAGTGCTGCACTCTGTGAGTAATGGGCTGCCATTTGCCAAGAAACCGTCCAGCACCTGATTGAATGTATGCCTGCGAGAGTGGGACTGTCATCAAGGCTAAGGGTGGGCCAACACCATGTTATTCCAGCGTTACCGATAGAGGGCGCCGCGAACTTGTAAGTCATTTTCAGGCACGTGTCCGGATACTTTTGATCACGTAGTGTAGTTCTCAGAACCCCATGTTTGCTTTTATTCCCAAACGGCTGTACTGAAAACATTCCTTTCGAATTGCTGGTATGGATACAGAATCAGTGAGCGTTGCGCACAACACTGTTATAACTCGGCATTGGCTTCGTACATAGCGCTCGCTATTCGTCCACCGGGCATTTGCGTACAGTAGGCTGATTGACAAATAATTTATAGGTCACTGTGCATTGTGGAAGTATTTTACGGTACCGTGTCGATCAACTCCGGTTCAAACTCTTTTAGCGAGATATGTTTATATATTTGTTTATTTATTCAACCTGATCTGAATAGGGCCATCAGACTCTCCCTTAACGTCGACCAGGGTTTCACACAAACAGTTTATTACATCACTGTTACCCAAGAAATAAGAATTTTAATATGACAGTGTTAAAATATTTATATTTGGAGTGTCTGAAGTAGCAGTGTGAGTACATTATACTGACTGTGAACTAACAAAGTTAATATTGGCATTACTTGTGCCACTGCAGCTGCAGTCACTAATAGTGATAATAGTAACAATAATAACGACAATAATTGTGACGTCAGTAACAATAATGTTATGTAATGTTATAAAAGAAGAGTTCATAGGTCTACAAAATAGATGTTTTTTGATATAGCGAGTTTTCAGAAAAAGGAAATTTAAGGAGGCTGTCTCGGCCGAGAGTACTGGAAAATGAGGAAGATCAGTTTCGAAAGAGGGATGTAGAACGGTAACGTGTACGTACAGGGACAGTGGTAATTTTATTGGTGCTTTAGTAGATATGCCGTTACCTGTCTTCTGAAGCTGGTGATGTTATTTAGTTCTCTGAGGTTGTTCCAGAGTCGGGTTTCTGCTACTGAGAAGGACTCCGAGAAGGTGGCTGAACGATGGAGTGTAACGTATAGGATTTTGCTCTGATGGGAACGTGTGTTTCTGTCGTGTTGTTCACACAAGAGCGTTAAGGTCAAACAGAGATATGAGGGACAGTATTCGTTGATAAGACGGTAGAGAAGGTAGAGGGTACGTAAATCTCTGCTCTTGTCTGCATGCAGACAGGATAGCTGTGCATATGATTAATAAAACAAGGATAGCATATGTTGTTGTTGTTGTTGTTGTTGTGGTCTTCAGTCCTGAGACTGGTTTGATGCAGCTCTCCATGCTACTCTATCCTGTGCAAGCTGCTTCATCTCCCAGTACCTACTGCAACCTACATCCTTCTGAATCTGTTTAATGTATTCATCTCTTGGTCTCCCTCTACGATTTTTACCCTCCACGCTGCCCTCCAATACTAAATTGGTGATCCCTTGATGCCTCAGAACATGTCCTACCAACCGATCCCTTCTTCTAGTCAAGTTGTGCCACAAACTTCTCTTCTTCCCAATCCTATTCAATACTTCCTCATTAGTTATGTGATCTACCCATCTAATCTTCAGCATCCTTCTATAGCACCACATTTCGAAAGCTTCTATTCTTTTCTTGTCCAAACTATTTATCGTCCATGTTTCACTTCCATACATGGCTACACTCCATACAAATACTTTCAGAAACGACTTCCTGACACTTAAATCTATACTCGATGTTAACAAATTTCTCTTCTTGAGAAACGCTAACCTTGCCATTGCCAGTCTACATTTTATATCCTCTCTACTTCGACCATCATCAGTTATTTTGCTCCCCAAATAGCAAAACTCCTTTACTACTTTAAGTGTCTCATTTCCTAATCTAATTCCCTCAGCATCACCCGACTTAATTCGACTACATTCCATTATCCTCGTTTTGCTTTTGTTGATGTTCATCTTATATCCTCCTTTCAGGACACTGTCCATTCCATTCAACTGCTCTTCCAAGTCCTTTGCTGTCTCAGACAGAATTACAATGTCATCGGCGAACCTCAAAGTTTTTATTTCTTCTCCATGGATTGTAATACCTACTCCAAATTTTTCTTTTGTTTCCTTTACTGCTTGCTCAATATACAGATTGAATAACATCGGGGAGAGGCTACAACCCTGTCTCACTCCCTTCCCACCCACTGCTTCCCTTTCATGTCCCTCAACTCTTATAACTGCCCAGACTATTTTTCTGATATAAAGAGGCCTTTACATAAATGTTCCACTACAATGAAAGGACTGTGTGATACAATTAATACAGTCATACGGAAACTTCGTCTCTTTGAAAGACATCTTTGTAAAGGGTATATAATTGTTGCTGATCGTTTTGGATCCTGCAACTGCCTCCAGATAAAGCTTTGCTTCGTAACCACCAAAACGATCTGTGTTTTTGCAACAGAAGGTGTCGATATCCGTGTAACATGGAAAACGAAATGTAATTAATTAGCACTGCACTTTCAGTCACAACGGATGTTCTGCCTGTCGAAAAGTATTTAGAGGTAACTGATTTACCAAATTCTGTGTTACCAAAGAACCGGAAATAAAGTGCCACAAATTTATCATGGCAATGTTGTGACTGGCATGCAGGATTATACAGAAGTGCAGCTGTCCTGTGCGTATAGCGTAACACACAGTGTGCCAGCTTGCGAGAAGATGATGGTGTGTCACACCCCTTTCGAATCTGCACGGCGGATCAGCGACGTAGTTGGTGCATCGGCCACCTTGAGCCTGTTTTTTTGGGCTGTTTCCCAGGCTCGTTTAGGCGAATACTGGGCTGGTCCCAATTTTCGCCTCAGAAAATGCAATACGCACCAGTGAAAGTACGTTCACAGGCAGAACAGAGTTCAACAATTCAGAGAAGTGACGCACATAAAAACGTTCCTTCATCGGTGATGCTGTAGTGCCACTGTAAGTATATTTGCATTTCCTCATAATAAAAATACTAGTATAAAGTCTTCTGAGCCGAAGGCTTCAATCCCCTGCTCTTGATATTATACTGTTGTTCTTTCGAGTTCATAAAGTAACAAAACTCCTTTAATAGAACATGCTGAACTGAAAGTATGCATGTAGGACTCTGGGTACAATAAAAAGTGTTTCTTCGCTCTTGAAAAGAAAATTAAGTATTTTTGTGGACAAAATACAAGAAAGTAAAATTATTTATTTCCTCTAATTAAACAAAAGCAGCCATCTGTAGCTGATAATCGCGAAATAACTTCCATTAATCTTTTGTTGGGGATATCAATGGAGATATGTGTCCATGTATTTCATAAGGGTAACAGGTGAAAATGAATTTCTTCCTCTGAGCAGGTTGTTGTTGTTGTGGTCTTCAGTCCAGAGACTGGTTTGATGCAGCTCTCCATGCTACTCTATCCTGTGCAGGTAAAATATCTCATATGTGGTACACAGTACTAGAGCACAGAAGCACCAGACCAGAGAACTTCACGAGTCTGTTGGGTAACTGACTACCGACGTGAGTGGCATCCGGCCGCGATTTTGCCAAATCTTGCGTACAGTGATCCCGTACGACACAGGGTTATCGCTAAGAAGAAGAAGATACAGAAATTCCGCTGAAATTCTATTTTCATCTGGTCTGATGTTTTTGTGTAAAACGTTTTTGCGCACAACTCTTTCTATCACGAAGAGAATAAAAAGCAAGAAGGTCCCGCTTTTGTCATATAACACAAAAAGCGTTCTCTTCTTTCGGTAGCCGAGAGTCTGACATCAAGTGGCTAGTCTCTCAGACAGGAGCACAGATGTCGCAGTTCACAAATGTATTAAAACGTGTGTCCTTTCGCGCCAGTTTGTTGCATTAACCGATACTTTTGCGTGCACAACAACTACTGCACGCGCACAGACTTTTTGCCTACAATAGCCTGACGGCGCACTCCATCTACAACGTCCTGCCGAATAGATATGAGCTGGCATCTGACCATTTAATGCACTTGACTGTAAGAACGGTTTGCAAATTGTAACGTTGTTTATGATTTGAAAATGGCTATAGAGAGGGGAAAACACGTTACCCAAATCAAAACTAGACGTACGAACTTCCAGCATGCTGGAATGATTGGTAGTTAACGACTTCTGTTAACCAATACAACGAAAAGGCAGCTGAAGTTGCAAAATTCACTTTTTTTTGTTTACTCGATGACTAGTTTTGGGCCGGGACCCATTTACAAATAACCGTAATAGATAGTCAAAATGATATTTCCGGAAATACAAAAACCATTGGAAAAATATATACATGTTATCAAGTTTAAATGACCAGTTTACGCGCTATAGCTGTCCATTTGCACTTCATAATACGTACAGGGTGGGTCAAATAGTAGTGGCCCGGAGAGCAGAGTTCCAGGGTACAACGAAACACAGCAGAGGAAAGGAAATACAGTGCTAACTATAGCAGACACTGGAAGTGACCACCATTCAACTATTGGCACTTTTGGGCCCTGGTCAGCAGGTTGCTGAAGGCGGATCGAAGCTAGACTGCTGTAATTGCTACAATCTCATCCGAAATATTCTGCTACAGTACTTGAAGACTATGAGAGTTGTTGCGATTCACCCTAGACTTGAGGACTTCCCACACTAAGTAATCGCACACTGACAGATTAGCTGAGCTGGATGGCCAGCTAGGGCCGCGACCAGACTGGGCTCCGCTAACAAATCTGTCACGCGTGAAGACTGTGTAAATGTGCTCCAAGATTCGGGCGGCTATATGGGCAGTTGCTCCATCCTGTAGGCGTGCGCACCACGGGGTGTGGTTAACTGCACACGTCCACGTCCTATCATATCCACTCGTCCAAGCCACTTTTATTTGCCCCACCCACAATCTGTTTTTGATACGGTTTTGTATTTTCGGGAATAAAATTTTGACTATCTGTTACGATGATTTGAAAATGGGTCCCGGCGAGAAACTAGGCTCCGAATAAATAAAAAGGTGAAATTTGTAACTGTGGTTGCATTTTTGTTGCACTGAAAACTAGACGTAGTCGTCTTGACGCATTTACCGCGACCGTTAGTTATAAAAAAGTGTCCAAATGCAGTCTTAAGATCGCTGTCCTTTATCTCCATATCATCAGTTTCGGGCAGCTGCCCATCTTCAGATCTATTACAAAAAATCATTTTATAATTACAAATGGTCCAAATTACAAATGGTTTAAAATTTAGGTTTAGAGATCAAGATTCTTAAGAAATCAGTTATAATGCAAATTTGTGCAACATATCATTTGTCACAGTTACAGAGTAACGTGTTGAATGTGGAACCTAGAGTTCACTGTCATAACTAACCACGCACTAGCCTACTGCCTCTTTATAAAAAATTTCTTGAGAATCTGATCGGTGCATCGTCTACAGCGCAGTAGTAAATCTACGAGCGCCAAATAAGAGTAAAAGACGAAAATTTTATTACTTTCTACATCGCTTTTAAAGTTTAGTGATATCAAAGCCCTGATTTTTTGTATGCTATGCTTAGCAACATTTTTATGTATGAATTATTTCTTTCTATCGAGGGTACTCCTGAGCGCCACACTGGACTCGCATTCGGAAGGACGACGGTTCAATCCCACGTCCGGCCATCCTGATTTAGGTTTTCCGTGATTTCCCTATATCACTTCAGGCAAATACCGGGATGGTTCCTTTGAAAGGGCACGGCCGATTTCCTTCCCCATTCTTCCCTAACCCGAGCTTGTGCTCCGTCTCTAATGACCTCGTTGTCGATGGGACGTTAAACACTAATCTCCTCCTCCTCCTCCTCCTGAGCGCCACTTGTTCTATGATCGCCAGATGGAAAAAGCAGAAAATATTTTTGAATATTCTGAAGTTCTTTCAAAGCTTTTAATGATAATGTCCTCATCGACATTTCATTTGTTAAATTTGGGAATATCTTTTATGTATAATACCAGTCCACAGAGGGCTCTTTCGAGCGCTACAAACTTTGCACCAGTATGGTTTCCTATAAAATAATTTAATTTCTTTCTTTTATAAAGTTCTTTTAAAATATTTTAATACCCTTAAATTCCACATCAATGCTTTATGCTGTACTAAGGGACATTTTTCATGAATTAGAGCGGCCCACTCTCTACAAATAGAGGGCGCTTTTCAGCGTCCTAGCACTCGTTGCAGGTGATGGAGATCGTAGTCGTTGTCATGCATAATCGTTCTTTGGCTAACACCATGTTGGCAGGCCATTTGTCTGGAGCCTGTACCAGGGTTCGATCCAATATTCCGTGTCTGTGCGTACCTGGTGTACGCACAGACCGCCGCCTCCCTGGACATTCGTCTGTCTGAAAAGATCCATGATCACACAGACGCCCAAAAATGGCTTGAAATGTTGTGTGATGTGGTTAGCGCCTGTGAGGGTACTCGTTTTGATACAGACATGCTGCCTCTCTACCGTTTCCATCTGCTTATCCACGCACAAACACCACCTCGGCTTGTTCCCGACTCGAATACCGGACCATTCTGCTGCTTACAGTACGCTGCGTCAATCGCACAGCCTGCAACACTCAAGGAACACTCGGCACGTGGTCAGAGGAACTGTCTTTCGTCTGTGTCATCTGCCGTGGCAACGATGCGTTTCTGGACACATGTTCATAGGATCTTCTTTCCTTCATTTCCAGTCAGGAATACGTCTCTGCAGTTTGTCGGTTTTATTAATGTTCACCGGAATCTACTGATCAAGATTGTGCCGATGACATTTTTCCGAAAGTCTGATGATATATCTGTTCACATGGCTCTAAGCACTATGAGACTTAACATCTGAGGTCATCAATCCCCTAGACTTAGAACTACTTAAACCTAACTAACCTAAGGACAACATACACATCCATGCCTGAGGCAGGATTCGAACCTCCGACCGTAGCAGCAGCGCGGTTCCGGACTGAAGCGCCTAGAACCGCTCGGCCACAGCGGCCGGCGATATGTCTGAAATCTCATGTATTCTATACACCAACTGGGATAATCGCTTCGTTGCTGTTTTCGCCAGTGGTTTCACAAATTTTGGAAGAATGTTATCTATGTCTTCCTTCTTATTTGACCACATGTGTTCCAAAGTCTGTTACACTCTGACTCTAAAACTGGATCACTTGTGACGTCTACACTGCCTAAAAAAAATTAGTACACCTTTTAGAAGTATCCAATTCACTTAAGATTTATTGCTGCAACACTGCATATGGAGCACATGAAATGATTACATTTGCAGATCAACAGTACGAGCGGTTCAGAGGTACCAGGTATCGTTCCATGCTTAAACACCCATATTAGTACGCAGTGTAGCCCCCACCAGGTGGCAATGCAGGAGCTGACTTTGGCGTCCAGTCGATCGTACAGATCGCGAATACTGTCCTGGGATACGTTATGCCACGCCTGCTCGACCTGTTCACCTAGTCAAGCAAGCGTAGTTGGTTGCACGTGCTCGGTTAGAGACACTGCTAATAATCGGTTCGTAAAAGTTCGTGTTGACACCTCTGGGCTCACATGCCCTCTATCTGTACTGTGGTAGCTGTACGATCTGCCACTGCTGCCCTTACAAAAGGACTGTCCTGGGTGTCGTCTTTGCTGCGTAGACCTCCAGAACCTCGTTCATGGGTGTGGGAATGTTCACGTGACCACTGATACCAGCATCGTTGCGCAACTGTCGCAGCAAGTCAAACTTGAGTATCCATTCGGAAGGCCACAAACTGATCCCTCTCAAGCTTGCTCAGTTGACAGTAGGAAGCGCGAGTGTATCTGTGTGGCATAGTTGCCTGCTTCCTTCTCGAGTTTGCACCAACACTGAGGCTTTTGGCTGTGAGCGTTCCCTGTTAAAGGGTAGACGCAGACGGAGATCTGATAGCTACGCTACGATGTACCCTGTTGGCAGACGACGTTGGAATCATTATCATTACATCTACTATCCCCCAGTTGACATTTAGGGTCATGGTATCAAAATCGACGTCATCTTTCCAGATGTACTAATTTTTTTCCGGCAGTGTACGAGGGTGAGTCAAATGAAAACCTTAAATATTATTTATTGTGCAGAAATGGTACAAAGCTGTATCACTTTTCAACATAATCTCAATGCAAGTCCCCAGCGCTTACCAAGTGCATAAATGCCTTTAGAAAAAAATTCTTTTGGTAGTCCGCACAACCACTCATGCACCGCGTGGCGTACCTCTTCATCAGAACGGAACTTCTTTCCTCCCATTGCGTCTTTGAGTGGTCCAGACATATGGAAATCACTTGGAGCAAGGTGTGGTGAGAATGGTGGATGAGGAGGACACTCAAAATGCAGGTCTGTGATTGTTACAACTGTTGTACGGGCAGTGTGGGGCCTTGCATTGTCATGTTGCGAAAGGACACCTGCTGACAGCAATCCACGTCACTATGATTTGATTGCAGGCCGCAGATGATTTTTTAGGATATCTGTGTATGATGCACTGGTGACAGTGGTTCCTATAGGCATGTAATGTTCCAAAATGATGCTTTTTTCGTCCCAAAAGAGAGTCAGCATAATCTTCCCTGTTGATGGTTCTGTTCGAAACTTCTTTGATTTTCGTGATGAGGAATGGCGCCATTCCTTGCTCGCTCTCTTCGTTTCCGGTTGGTGGAAGTAAACCCAGGTTTCGTCCCCAGTAACGATTCTTGCAAGGAAGCCATCACCTTCTCGTTCAAAGCGCCGAAGAAGTTCTTCACAAGCATCAACACGTCGTACTCTCATTTCAGGAGTCAGCTGCCTTAGCACCCATCTTGCAGACACTTCGTGAAACTGGAGCACACCATACACCCATGACTAATCTGTAAACATGCTGCAATGTCATTCAGTGTCACTCGGCAGTTTTCCATCACTATGGCTTCAACTGCTGCAATGTTCTGTGGTGTCACAACTCGTTGTGCCTGACCTGGACGAGGAGCATCTTCCACTGAAGTCACGCCATTTGCGAACTTCCTACTCCATCCGTAGACTTGCTGCTGTGACAAACATGCATCACCGTACTGAACCTCCACTCGTCGATGAATTTCAAGAGGTTTCACACCTTCACTACCCAAAAACCGAATAACAGAACGCTGTTCTTCCCTGGTGGAAGTCGCAAGTGGGGCGGCCATCTTTATACTGCGACAGTATGTGTGCGTCTGCACTATGCTGCCACCTGTAGTCTATTCTGCACGCTGTTTGTGGCATGCTTACCAACTTACAGGATAACAGCGAAAAATTCCGATTTGTTATTACAAATTTAAGGTTTTCATTTGACTCACCGTCGTATATGTATCGAGGAAACACATCAGGTCGTCACGCCTGATCTAGTGTACCTGAGCTAGCCGACTGTCCATTCGTCCGCCCGCATCGGCTGCAAAAAGACAAGTAACCTTCGGCGGTTGGCGAGCCCGCACTCTCGCTGCATCGGTTTTCGCTCACCGAGTTTTACCGTTACGTTTTACTGCAAACCCATGGCAGAATAAAGCGTCTACAGCTCCTCAAACTTCTGTTCTCGGAGACTTGTGTGTACAAACACAGAATCGAAGATACAATGCACAGTTCCTTTGAAAAGTTGTCGGGATAACTAAAGCTCGCTGTGAGAGGAAATCATCTACCATTAACAGTCTGATTTAAGAAGAAGAATGGGGAACATGCGTTCAGGTCCGCCAAATACTATCAATTTCTCCAACTTTATCTCCTTCGCCTTTTATAGTACAGAGGAGCTTACTGGAGCTCAAGTTACGATAAATCGTAATGATGTGTAACAGTAGCCTAGTTCACACTATAGTAGTGCCACGACCAGACATAAGCTTTCAGTCGATACTAGACATTTTAATTAAATGAAGGAAGTAGTAAGGAGGAAGGAAGATTGGGTTTAACTTCCCGTGGACATTCAGGTCATTAGAAACGGAGCATAAGCTCTGATTGCGTTAAGGAGGGGGGAAGAAATCGGCCGTGCCCTTTTCAAAGGAACCATTCCGGAATTTGCCTGGAGTGATTTAGGGAAATCAGGGAAAGCCTAAATCTGGATAACCGAATGCGCGTTTGTAGCGCTTTCCTCCCGAATGCAAGTCCAGTATGCTAATCACTGGGCCGCCTCGCTCGTTTTTTTAAAGTGAAAGATGCATGAGTAGAATCATTTGTAGCGTCCATTACGCAGAATGTGTTAAGCTAATGTACAGAGAGGAAAAATAAGCATTTCTGACAGTGGAGTAGATCTTGGGTCCCGAAGTCTTGATCTCGGCCCCTACCCAATGAAAGAATATCGACACTTACATGTCGACACAGTTTCTGCTTTTAGCCGTTAGCAACTTGGAGGATGGGAAATTCATGAAAACCTATAGTTTGAAGCGCAGCTGAATAACAGTTTTGTGGTGATGAAAATTTTTGTTGGAACTACACTCATGCTCGTAAATTAAGGATAATTGCAGAATGTAGTGCCACACAACGTGGCACTACACAAAACTGGCGCTAATATCATACGCGCATACGGAACACACACGACACAGATCTGTAAGTCCACGGTATTGGTGACAAGTTGGGAAAACCGTCCAGATACACATGTGCTACAAAACGCCACTGTTTCCTGCGCATGTATCCCGACATCAATATGGGATATGATCACCATGCACACGTACACATGCCACACAACGGGTTGGCATACTCTGCATCAGGTGGTCGAGCAGCTGCTGGGGCATAGCCTCCCATTCTTGCACCAGTGCATGACGGAGCTCCTGAAGTGCCCTAGGGTTTTGAAGACGTGCAGCGATACCTCGACCGAAAGCATCCCAGACGTGCTCGATGAGGTTTAGGTCTGGAGAAAAGGCAGGCCACTCCATTCACTTGATATCTTCTGTTTCAAGGTACTCCTCCACGATGGTAGCTCGGTGGGGCCGTGCATTTTCATCCATCAGGAGGAAGATGGGACCACTGCACCCCTGAAAAGGCTGACATACTGGTGCAAAATGACATCCCGATACACCTGACCTGTTACAGTTCCTCTGTTAAAGATATGCGGGGGTGTACGTGCACCAATCATAAATCCACCTCACACCATCAAACTACGACCTCCATACAGGTCCCTTTCAAGAACATTAAGGGGTTGGCATCTTGTTCCTGGGTCACGCCAGATGAAAACCCGGTAATAATCACTGTTCATACTATATCTGGACTCGTCCGTGAACATAGCTGGGGACCACTGTTCCAATGACCATGTACTGTGTTCTTGACATCAGGCTTTACTGGCTCTCCTGTGACCAGTGGTCAGTGGAATGCACCTTGCAGGTCCCTGGGCGAATAAACCATGTCTGTTCAGTCGTCTGTAGACTGTGTCTGGAGACAGTCGTTCCAGTGGCTGCTGTAAGGTCCCGAGCAAGGCTACCTGCAGTATTCCGTGGCCGTCTGCGGGTAATGATGATGAGATATCGGTCTTCTTGTGGTGTTGTACACTGTGGACGTCTCATACTGTAGCGCCTGGACACGTTTCCTGTCTGCTGGAATCGTTGCCATAATCTTGATATCACACTTTGTGGCACACAGAGGGCCCGTGCTACGACCTGTTGTGTTTGACCAGCCTCCAGTCGCCCTAGTATTCTACCCCTCATAAAGTCATCAACATGTGTTCTTTGGGTCATTTTCAACACACAGTCACCATTAGCACCTCTGAAAACGTCTGCACACTTACTCGCTGCACCGTACGCTGACATGCACCTACACACCTCTGCGTATGTGGACTGCTGCCGGTCCGGCCGGGGTGGCCGAGCGGTTCTAGGCGCTACACTCTGGAACCGCGCGACCGCTACGGTCGCAGGTTCGAATCCTGCCTCAGGCATGGATGTGTGTGATGTCCTTAGGTTAGTTAGGTTTAAGTAGTTCTAAGTCTAGGGGACTGATGACCTCAGATGTTAAGTCCCATAGTGCTTGGAGCCATTTGAACCTTTTCTTTACTGCTGCCGGCGCCACAATGCAACGACCGCAGGTCCAGTGCACCGCATGGTCATACCTCGAGGTGAATTCAACCCGCAAACCGCCCACCAGAGCGCCGTTTCATCATATATCAGCATTATCCTTAATTTATGAGCATGAGTGTATATTTGTCGGCAGGAAATCGTGAAGTCAAAGATTCGTGGCGCGGTGTTAAACAAAACCCATGGACTTTTTCTCCTTCATGAATGTACCCGTTTCAACCGCAAGGGCAATGTAAAAGATAACTGCAACTAAATTATTTAAAAGAATTAAAATTCCTGTTGATGGTCCCTGCTACTAATTTCCTCACGGCAACTGTTTTTACGATTACCTACAAATTCTTAGACGTGGGCTATCGTTCCCTCGACAATAAGTATTCGCCATCCTTCCAGATCTGGTGACCAGTGTGAGTTAATTACAATTTTTCCGATATTATAATTGATCTGCCATTTTTAGCTTAAATGCAATTATGATGGTGCACATTACATGTTATATTTACATGTCATAATTCTCGATGCTGTTGCTAATATTGTGGTCATTCGCAAGTTCTGATTGAAATGTACTATTCTACAACACAAGCTACGGAGGAAAACACATGGAATTAATTGTGTACTCGGGACCGATGCTAAATGACACACAAAGTATAATTCTTCACAAAATCTGCATTTTTCTCCTCTTGAGACAGTAGGGATACAACAAGATCAACAACAAAGGCGCCCTATGCAATCTGCACGGCAAACAGAACCAAACGCAGAGCAGTTCTTCTAGACATTCGTTTCCGTGATCGTGCTACATGCCTGCTGGTTAAGACCGTTTCTCTCAAACCTCGATTCACAAACTGTTGACCTTGCTTCAGCAGACAATATGCGCCGTGTATGCAGCTATTGTAAATCTAGTCACATCTGTCGGCTAGACAGAAATCTACAGCGCTGTTTTGTTGTATACCACTCCTGCATGTAGTCTCCTACGTCATATCCTGTAGGGACACGACGAGGCAGTCATGGGAATACTTGCGTGTGATTGTTCGTGCTCGAATCCATGATTGCCTCCTTGTGTTCACACTACCTTGCTTTGCTGCCATCATCCCCTGCCTAACGGATGACAAACCACATTACTTACACCACTTCCTGTTTTGCTTGCAGTGCTGAAGAAGTGCTTTGACGCCTTCGACCGTGAGAAGAATGGCAGCATCTCGACCAACATGGTGGAGGAGATCCTGCGCCTTATGGGGCAGCCCTTCAACAAGAAGATCCTGGCCGAGATGATAGAGGAAGTCGACGCAGACAGTAAGTGCCACATCTTCACTTTCATCGACGGCTCCTAAAGGACTGTTGGCACGTTTCATAAACAATGTTCATGATTTTTTTTAATTTTATTGTAAGTAGTTTTCATGAAGTTGATCACTAGATTGTGTTACTGCTTTGCACACTTCAAGTTCGACATAGAGAAATTTTTGTTAAGAGCCTTATGATTAAACAAGTAATGTACATCAGCTTTAATTGATTTGAAAATACGAAGAGTGTCCCTGAAATACTAATTGTGGAGTTACACAGTTGCGGTTGTGGACATCGGAGAAAAACCTGTTATCCATGGGCAGAATCTTAGAAAACGCTTCACAACGACGCACCACTCATTCGTTTCGCAGTGATTTCATTTCAGTTGACTGAACCTAAGTTATTCATTTCTAAGGTAAGTTGTTGGTAATCAGTACGTCACTACTTGGAATAGCCATGTGAAGAGCGAAGTACTGAGCGTCTACAGTCGTCGTCTATGAGGTTCGCAGTGCACTCTCATCTCGCGGCAACTATCGACTTTAATAACCATAATATCATGCAGGTCTGTCAGAAATTCCACATCAACCTTTGGTTCAATCCTTTATCAATGTTAACACATCGAGTGAAAGACGTTCTGGCTTTGTCTCTACAGGGTATTTTTAAAAAAATCGTCACTCTGAAAATCTATAATTCGCATCCCTCCATTGTATTTATAGATAAGGCACGATTCATAAGAAATTATGGTGTTTATTACCACAATATGGACGTGTGGGGAGATACAAATCCTGGAACAATCATGGACGTGGCGCATCGAGATCGCTTCAGAATCAACGTATGGGCAGGAATTCTCGGTGAGAGACACACAGGGCCATACACTTTACCAGATTGATTAACAGATTTCTGCTCGGTGAATCACTAGCACTGCTGGAGAGCGTTACCCTCGCGGAAAGACATCGACTGTTGTTTATGCATGACGGGGCACCATCCTATTTCCCACGGGTCGTGTGGCAGTACCACGCCGCAACGTTTCATGGGCGATGGATTGGGCGAGGATGTCCTGTAGCATGACCTCACCGTTCACCGATCCTGAATCCGTTGGATTTATGGCTATGGAACATTATAAAGAACTGGAAACTCGTCGACGGAGCGGGTGAGCAGTGCATGTGACGCAACTCAAATGGAGCCAGATGTATCTGAAGGTTCACTACGAAGAAGGGCTGCAGGATAATTCAGGATGTGTGGTAATCACATGCAGCACTCCCTATAGTGTCTACTTCTACGTAACAGACAGACGGAAATGAGAGGACAAATTGGTTCATGTCTCAATAGGAATTAGTTTCCAGACAGATCATTATAGAAACTTTTCTTCTACATTGAAGCGCAAAAGAAATTGGTATAGACTTGCGTATTCAAATAAAGAGATATGTAAGCAGGCAGAATATAGCGATGCGATCGGCAAGGCATATATAAAACAAGTGTCTGGCGCAGTTATTAGATCGGTTACTGCTGCTACAATCGTAGGTTATCAAGATTTAAGTGAGTTTGAACGCGGTGTTATAATTGGCGCACGAGAGATGGCACACATCATCTCCGAGGTAGCGATGAAATAGGGATTTTTCCTGTACGACTATTTCACGAGTGTACCGTGAACATCGGGAATCCGATAAAACATCAAACCTCCGACGTCGCTGCGGCCGGAAAAAGATCCTGAAAGAACGGGACCAACGACGACTAAAGAGAATCGTTCAACGTGACAGAAGTGCAACTCATCCGCAAATTGCTGCAGATTTCAATGCTGTGCCAGCAGCAAGTGGCAGTGTATGAACGATTCAGCGAGACATCATCGATATGAGCTTTCGGAGCCGAAGACCGACTCGTATGCCCTTGATGACTGGACGACACAAAGATTTACGCCTCGCCTGTGCCCGTCAGCGCTGACATTGGACTGTTGATGACTGGAAACTTGTTGCCTGGTCGGACGAGTCTCGTTTCAAATTGTATCGAGCGGATGGACGTGTACGGGTATGGAGACAACTTCATGAATCCATGGACCCTGCATGTCACCAGGGGACTTTGAAGCTGGTGAAGGCTCTGTAATTGTGTGGAGTGTGTGCAGTTGGAGTGATATGGTACCCTTGATACGTCTAGATACGACTGTGACAGGTGACACATACGTAAGCATCCTGTCCACGTGCATCCATTCATGGACATTGTGCATTCCGACGGACTGGGCAATTCCAGCCGGACAATGCGACACCCCACACGTCAATAATTGCTACAGAGTGGCTACAGGAACGCTCTCCCGGGGTTTAACACTTCCGCTGGCCACCAAACTCATCAGACATGAACATTATTGAGTACATCTGGGATGCCTTACAACGTGCTGTTCATATCTCCACTCCCTTGTACTCTTAAGGATTTATGGACAGATATGCAGGATTCATGGTGTCAGTTCCCTCCATCACTACTTCAGACATTAGTCGAGTCCATGCCACGTCACGTTTCGACACTTCTGCGTGCTCGCGGGGGCCCTATACAACATAAGCAGGTGCGGCAGTTTGTTTGGCTCTTGAGTACAGTTTTACTAATACTACCTCCTATAGGAATATGTGGCACTTTTATTAAACGCCCCTGTGTAATGCACTAAATTCTCTTATGACTAATTCCACAATTGTCACTATAATATCAAGAAACTCTGCTCGGATTTGTGCAGGAAACGTTTGGCCCAATCCTTTGTTACTGTACCATAACGAATCAGAGATTACTGCCAATTTAAATCTTCCGTCTGCAAACATGACAGAAGTTATAACACTTATGTGGACAGTTTTTTAAGTCTTTTGTAAATTCGTTGAAACAAGTTGAGCAGAAGCTCTGTAACGTTATTGTTTCCAGACTTCTGTCAAGACAAATTTTACGTGCCCTCAGAGGAGACAGCTAACAAATGGCTCACGCAAGTAAAATATAGCCTGTCGTTTTTCTGAGCGGCGCGTCTGTCCCAGAAGAAACGGAGAACACGCAGTTCACTACCGAGGAGAAGGGCGTTTCTTCTGTGACTGGTAACCAACAACAGTAAATGAAATAGAGCGGTCCATTATTTTCATATTGTGCAAGTAATTAACTGAACTGGAGGAAAAAATTGCCAATGGGGTAGCAGATGCTTCTTTGTCTTTGAAAAGATAACAAAAGAACTAACTACAAGGGGCGAGACAGCGGCCGTCATACTTAAGTATCGTCTTTTAGCAAAAGTGATAAGAAGCAGCCAGAGCGCGTGTTTCGCTGCGCTCAGCCAAGACAAAGGACGTAGCGAGGTGGAATGAAAGCATTCTTTACTGCCGGTAGTGTTCCCACTGGAGTCTCCGACCCGTCACCACCACCGCTCACCCCTCCTAGTATACTCATCAATACGCTGCAAAACCGCCACGCTGTCTGCACCAACATGACTATGGATGCGAAGAAGATGTATAGCATCTCGAGAACTCTCTACCGGAAAATTTTCGGTGCACCTTGAAAGAGCGCTCCCGCTATATATTATGCAAATCACTGAGAAGCGCGTGGTACTGGGTATTTTCAATGGATAACATGGATCTTCTCGATCCTATCGTGTATGTAACGCGGGAACAATTGCTGTTTAAATTCCTTTGTGTGTGTGTGTGTGTGTGTGTGTGTGTGTGTGTGTGTGTGTGTGTGTTGTAATTAACCTGATTTTGTTTTCGCGGTCTCTACGGGAGCGATTCGCTGGAGGATGAAGATTGTCTCTGCGTTCTTCACTTAATTCTAGTTCTTGGATTTATGTAAGCAGGCTTTTACGGGATAATTTGCGTCTATTGTCAACTGTCGGTCGATTCACATTTTTCAACATTTCTGAGAGTCTCTCCTGTGAATCAAAGAAACCTGAAAGTATCCGTGACGCCCTTCTTTGCGTACGTTCAGTAACCCCTGTTAGTTCTATTTGGTATGGGTACCATATATAAGGAGCAATCTAAAAGTTTCCGTACAGTCCAGAATCAGACAAAATCTCCGCCAGCATTGTGGCAATCATCGTACCGACTCCTCAAGTTAAAGGTACCCCTTTGCTAAGACACTGTGTCCTGCTGCGTGAAGAAGTCCGTAACTGTCTGATGCACATCCTCGTCCGACAGGAGTCTTCGACACTTCAAGGCTTTTTTAGAATCGAAGGCTTGATAATTGCATGCAGAGAGACCAAGACTATAGGGCGTGTTCTCGAAAGTCTCCCTCTAGCGTTGGCGTAAATTCTACGTTACGATATTTGCGATATGGGGACGTGCGTTATCATGAAGCAAGCAGCACGCCTTGTCTCCATCAGGCATGCTGCCCCACACACATTCATCATTCTCCAATGGATGCCTGCCGTTGTTTGTCCTTTGGCAGCCAAGAAAAGAATAACAGCACGTTGGTCATGTTCGAACGCGTCTGGTAATAACATTACCATAGTGTCCGCCCCGACAGCTGAATGGTCAGCGTGACGGATTGCCGTCCTAAGGAGCCCGCGTTCGATTCCCGGCTGGGTCGGAGATTTTCTCCGCTCAGGGACTGGGTGTTGTGTTGTCTTCATCAGCATTTCATTCCCATCCGGCTTTCAGGTCGCCCAATGTGGCGTCGAATTTAATAAGACCTGCACCAAGGCGGCCGGACCCGCCCCGTAAGGAGGGGCCTCCCGACCAATGACACCAAACGCTCATTTCCATTACCATAGTTCACGTTTCTGCATTTACCGCACGCACGTCGGAAAGTCACTAATGTCGTACTTATCCCTTTCCAACATGTCAGTGCCTATATAGCCACACAAGAGTCGCCCTACGTTGCATGTAAGCTGCAGAAACGCCTTGAAACGGAGCTTTTTTATCGCCCTTTATACTTAGGCAGTATCCTAAGACGGCATGCACAAGTGATTTGTAAGCATTCCCCTCTGTCGAATGAATGCATTTTCTCAGTGCCCTGTCAGTTAACCGAATTCTGCCACCTGCCCTACCGACGACTGACCCTATGTAATCATTCCATTTCAGATCACTACAAATTGTTATTCCCAGGTATTTGTATAAGTGGACTTATTCTAGCTGTATATCATTGATATTGCACTAATATGATACTATGTTTTTTAGTTTTTTGTAGTGCATAATCTTATATTTCTGCACATTTAAAGCAAGCTGCCAAACCTTGAACCAATTTGAAATCTTATCAAGATCTCATTGATTATTTCTGCCTCTTTCTTCAGACTACTTCATTATAGATAACCGCATCATCTGCGGAAAGTCAGAGATTGCTATTAATATTGACTGCAAAGACATTATTGTACAACAATAACGATCACACCACACTTCCATGGACGACTCCTGACATTGTTTCTACTTCTGTAGATTAATCTGTATCCAAGGTAACATGTTGCATCCTGCCTACCAATAAACCCTCGACTGAGTCACATAATTTATCTGATATCCCGTATAATCGCACTTTGCTTAATAAACATTGGTGTGGCATCGTGTTAAATGCTTTTCGAAGGTCAAGAAATATTCCATGTGCCTCACTTCCTTTATCCACGGATTTTATTATATCATATAACGAAAGCACCAGTTGGGTTTCACATAATCCAGGCTGGTTGTAACGGAGGACCTCATTACGTTCGAGATACTTCATTATGTTTGAGCACAGAATATGTCTATGATTCTACAACAGATGGATGTCAATAAGACTGGACGATAGATCTGTGGATCACTTCTGTCACAGTTCTTGTAGGTATGTGTGACCTGTGCTTTTTTCTCTATCAGCACGTTTAGGTGTTTCTCAACGTCATTGACACTAAATTCGCTATCACTTATCTTTTTAGTGGTGCGAGAAGTGAAACTGGGAAATACATATGTATCTTCTTTAGTAAAGCTACGTCACAGTTGCTAAATACACTGCACAACAAAATTAAGGATCACCTTTTCGAAACCCCGTATTTCCCATCCATTGCGACGTTTAAGTTTGAAACTTGGTTCAAAGGTGCGTAAGACCTTCTTCTGTAATGATGCAAAAGCATGGTGCCTTGCGACGTCACCCTTTGGTCTCGACAACGCTTCAAACACTCGAAAAAAAATCACGGTTAAGAAGATCATGTGACGTATAAGGTGGGTTCATTGGCATCAAATTTCACCACAATTCTGCGCGGCTGCGACCTTTCTCGTGTCACTCGCTTGGAAGGTCGTCACATCTCCTCTTACCCAAATTTCACCCCTTTTTTTGACGCTTCTGCAAAGGAGGTCAAAACCGCGACGCCCAGCGTTTAAATCACACGGTTTTCTTGTCAAGTGGCCGAAGAAAACGTTCCAGACACACTGCAGAGAGTAACGGTGGCTGGCATAAATGGTGTCTATAAAACCATTCCTTTCCCTGGGACGTTGCTTACACACGTTCCGCGGTAGAAAACGACTATTCGCAGTACTACGAGCGATAGGAAGACGTTCTTCACAGCCTTTGACTTTCAACCCTCCTCTAAGGACATTTCGGACCTGCATCGCCACCGGACGTGATCGCACCCATTTGGAGGAGCACAGTGAACAAGCAGATTTTTCTGTCGCGTACTAAGTGGAACTACTAGGGACAGTTAAAAAGCATTCGACGAAATTTGAATGTGATCCGAAACAGCGAAAGTGTTTATACTTTTTCAGCCCTCCGATTTTGTGTCCTTCTGTGGCGTGATCACAGAGAGACGTTACATTGACTCATGCGTCAATAAACCCCCCATGTCGGCAAAACCCTCGGTGGCACCGTCCTCCCTTCATTGAGAATTTTAAAAATATACCTGTACAGACGGAACCGTGACAGAGTCCTGGGCAGTTACAGACCGGCAGTCCCTTCGACATTCTCCGATTCAGGACGGCCCACTAACAGGTGTAAGTGCAAAAGCGCAGCGGCGAAAGAGCAGCAGTGTAGCCTAGCTGCAAGCGCTTGATACTGTCGCCACGGGTTCTGTCTATACAGGTGCGTTTTCAAGCTGCTCGACAAAGGCGGGTGGATGGCACAGAGAGTTTTTCCGAACTGGGGGATTTTAGGAGGACACTTTGCCGTTTTATTCACCTATGTGTCAGTGTCATCACATTTCCCCCTCCCTTCCCCTGCCAGTGATCACGCCACAGGAGGACGCGAAATAGAAGAGTTGAAAAACAATAAGCACCCTTTTCTGCTTCGGATCACGTTCAAATTCCGTCGAATGGCGTTGACTTGTGCATGTTGATTCCAATCTGTACCAGAGAGAGAAAAAATTGCGTTTGCACTGTCCTCCAAAGAGGTCAGATCACGTTTACAAGGTCTACAACTTTGCATCAGCCGTATGCCGATAGGTGGCGATAACGGTAAGTAGCGGTCGAAAGAAACAGATCGCAGATGTCAGGCAGTTATCTTAGACCTCGGTCAACATAATCTCATTCAAACATTAGTCGATTTGTGCTTGCATCATAAAGTTGTTCTTGATTGAAAATGTCAGTTTATGAGCCTAATTCTCGTCATTTGCGGGAGGTGTTGGTATTTTGTTTCAGTATGAAGAAAAGAGCGGCTGAGTCTCATCGAATGCACTCAAGTACGTATGGCCGGCCGAAGTGGCCGTGCGGTTAAAGGCGCTGCAGTCTGGCACCGCAAGACCGCTACGGTCGCAGGTTCGAATCCTGCCTCGGGCATGGATGTTTGCGATGTCCTTAGGTTAGTTAGGTTTAACTAGTTCTAAGTTCTAGGGGACTAATGACCTCAGCAGTTGAGTCCCATAGTGCTCAGAGCCATTTGAACCAAGTACGTATGGTAAGGACACTATTAGTCAGAGAACGTGTCGTGAGTGGTTTCAACGCTTCAAGAACGGTGATTTTAACGTCGTAGACCGGCATAGTGGTGGAAGAGAGAATGTTTTGGAAGATACATAATTGGAAACATTGCTGAGTGAAGACTCACATCAAAGTCAAGAAGAATTGGCACGATTAGTGGGACTGACACAGCAAGCCATTTCAAAACGTCTCAAGGCTATAGGCATGAGCCAGAAAGAAGGAACTTGGATCCCGTGTGAGCTAAAACAAAGAGACATTGAACGATGTTTGTGCGATTGTGTACAGTTGCTTTAGAGGCAAAAACGGAAGGGATTTATGCATCGCTTTGTGACTAGGGACGAAAAACGTGTTCATTATGATAACCCTAAACGCAAAAAATCATGGGGATATCCCGGCCATGCTTCCACATCGACGGCCAAACCGAATATTCACGGCTCCAAGATAATGCTCTGCATTTGGTGGGACCAGCTTGGCGTCGTGTACTTGACGTCTTAAAACCAAGTGAAACAATCATTGGTGCTCCTTATGTAACGCAATTAATGCGTTTGAGCTGAGCATTAAAAAACAAACGGCCGCAATACAGCGAGAGGCACGATAAAGTGATTTTGCAGCACGACAACGCTCGACACCACTTTGCAAAAGAGGTCAAAGCGTACTTGGAAACGTTAAAATGGGAAATCCTACCTCACCCGCCGTATTCTCCAGACATTGCTCCCTTTGACTATGGTTCAAATGGCTCTATGGGACATAACTTCTGAGGTCATCAGTCTCCTAGAACTTAGAACTACTTAAACCTAACTAATCTAAGGACACCACACACATCCATACCTGAGGCAGGATTCGAACCTGCGATCGTGCCGGTCGCGCGGTTCCAGACTGTAGCGCCTACAACCGCTCGGCTACACCGGCCGGCTCCCTCTGACTATCACCTGTTTAGATCAATGGTGCATGGCCTGGCTGACCAGCACTTCCGATCTCATGAAGAAGTCACAAATGGATCGATTCGTGGATCGCTTCAAAAGATAAACAATTTTTTGACTAGGGATTCGTACACTGCCCGAAAGATGGGAGAAAGTAGTCGCCAGCGATGGAAAATACTTTGAATGATACATGTGTAACCAATTTGTTTCATTAAAGCCTTAAATGTTTGGGAAGAAACGGTGGAAGCAAAGTTGTACACCTTGTAGTTGAGATGCAGCCACACAATGTCGTTAGAGAAGGGTATCAGCAGTGTCAAAGTTTGTGAAGAACGTCTTCCTAGTGGTCACTGCACTGCGACCTGCCCTTTTTGACCGCAAAATTTGCGGGAACCGAGGCCCCAGGGGAAGGGATGGTTTTACTGAGATCCTTTATGGCGCCCTCTAAGGCCTTTCCGTATCGATTCTGAGCGGTGAGGTGTCTGAAATCTTTTCCTCGGCCAATCATAAGAAAAACCATGTAATTTCAAAGCTGTGTGCCGCGGTACTGACCATCGCAGACGCATCAAAAGAAGGGGTGAAATTTGGGCAAGAGGGGCTGAAAATATGTTTCCATCGTGTGCCACGTCCTCAAAGACTTGGAGAGTTTTGGTACCAATGTGACATCATTAACCCATTGCACACGTCACATGAACGTCTAGGCTTCGGCCGTTTTTTAGCATATGTCGATACCCTGCAGTTTCGTTGAGCCCTAGGGTGACGTCACACAGCGCCACGCTTTTGCACCATTACAAACGAACGTTGTACGTTAAAGCCAAATTTCAAAATTAAGCCTCGCAATGGGTGGGAAGTACTGAGTTTCGATAAAGCGGTTCTTTAATTATGTTGCGCCGTCTAAATGTCACTGTGATGTCTGGGACGTCGTCGAATTCGTTTTCACGCCGTTTGGTGCTCGAACTGCAAGTTGGAGCATTATGATGGACTACGCCTACAATATATTGCTTAGAAATTGCTTTAAATTGGATTCGTGTTGCTGAATTTTCCTGGTTTGTTCTGGAGTTATTCTGAACTGCAGATATGTCAAATACGTAATTATTAATTGGACATATCTACAGTGAGCATGCTGCAGAGTACCAGCGATACAAGAGGCTTTCTTATCTGCCTTCATTCCGGGTTTTTAATTTACTATTTAGCATACAAAGTGTTTTGGATCATTCAGATTCAGAAAACTAGTCACAAAATGGATATGTGAAATCAAAAGTTGTGGAGCTGATAACACGAGGGTTACTGAGAAAGAAAGATCCGATTGGTCGCGAAACAGAAACCACAGTGAAAATGCAAAATGTTATATTTGCGACAATCAGCTACACCTTCCAGCTACTTCTCTGCAAAGTCGCCGCTCCGACTGAATCATATATCGTGGCACTGCACCAGCTTTCCAATACCCTCGTCATACAAAGCAGCCACGTGTGCTTTCTGCAAATTCTTTACGTTGATTTGCAGCTTGTTGTCTGTGCCAAAATGTTGTCTTCGTATCCAGGGGTTCCTATGAGCAGAGATGAAAATCAAAGGAGCCAAGTTCGGGGTATATGGTAGACGGCCAAACACTTCCCACTGAAAACGCTGTAGGGCCGTCCTCATTGTCCTTGCTGTGTGCAGTCAGGAATTGTCATGAAGAGGAATGTATGACAGTTACATTATGCGGGTTGCTTAAAAGCAGGCGAAAGCTCTCACAGGCACTCATACTTGGTAGACGACACTATTTTCTAGGCATGTTTGCATGCTCACTATGCATTCTGATCTGAAAAGATCGACTTGACGCGATCTACGAGGCACACTAGAGACGCTGTCCAACATATCCATGCAAAGCTTCATTAAATTTTCAGTGTGGTTTCCATTTCTCGATCGACCGGACCGTACTTCCCAAATAGCCCTCGCATTTCTCAGGGGGTTAACCTGACATTTGTTGCAATATTTGCTCTAAAAATGTTCCGAATGTCTCAAGAAACAAGACGCATATGACTCGCCACCTAAAAATCGACAATTTATGGAGCGTGTTGTTGAATCATACGTACACTCGTATGCACGAGAAAAAGCCATCCATCTCACGCTCCACCCGCGAATGGATGTGAATGCAACTTGAATATGCGATGTGAAGCACCAAGACCAACCCTCTTAAGGTGATGTATAATGTGTCCCAAGGCCTTAGAATCAAAATTATATAGACCGTAGACGATTCTCAGCAGAGTAGACTGTGATATAGAGATAAATAGTTTAAGCGGTTCAAGATCTTGAGTGAGCAAAGCGTTTTAGGCACTAGTTTCAAACTGCTTTGTGGTCCATAGCAAAGAACTGCCCGACGTATCGACATTGTTATCGCCTCCTTTAAAAACGATGTGTATATGGCGGCAAAATATCATGTGTCGTAAAGCACGCGTGAGTGGCAGCCAGTACATTCTGCTATGAGCTTATGTCATTCCTGTCAAGTGTAAATAAAAAAAAAATACATGTTTATTTTTATCATTAGTTTCTTATTCGCAAGTTCTCAGTTTCTAATCTTCTACGATGTGTACATTTTTGACACTATGAGTTTGAGGCACCCTGTAAAATGATGCGTCGTGTACAATTTTGTTATATTTCAGATGTTGTTATGTAAAATGTAATAAGGAGAAACGACAGAATTCTTGCATTAGCATTGGTATATTTGTGATTAAAAAAAACACTAAGTTGTAAATTCTCTGTTTGATTCTGAGATTTTCTTAAACTGTAGTAACAAGCAAATTATCTCACCTATGTTGCTCTGTCTATCTCAATAAAGAGAGTTTGTTTCATAAACAGTACAATGAATTCTGCTGTCACTGTAACCTACGCAAAAGACGGGTCTGTTTGTTTGCGGTGTATATGGCCAATTTTCTCATTTGCCGTGTTTGGTCAAGGCTATATGCCAACAACCGCTACATGACGTGTTCGAAATCACCAGGTTGTTTACAAAGTGTGTGTAACTCCGCAGAGTCCGGCCGCCTTGAGTTCGACGAGTTCGTGACGCTGGCGGCCAGGTTCATCATAGAGGAGGACGACGAGGTCATGGAGAAGGAGCTCCGCGAAGCCTTCCGTCTCTACGACAAGCAAGGTGAGCTGCGCATGTTCCTCCTCCTTCAGTGTAACATCGCAATCATCAAAACACTGTGCAGGCTCACCTTCAACATCCAGATTGGTGCGGATCCCACTGGGGATCGTCTCACATGAAACCTAGAGATTATATTGTGGCATTCTACTAACAGAAGCTTGTCCAAATTCTTAGAGATATTCTGCAGGAGGGTTAAGAGTTAATAATTGGTTATAGAGCATGCACAACAATGGTTGTGCACTTTTCAAATCCAATCACCTTTCAAATCCAATCATTGTGTGGAGAAGAGAATACGCTGTGTCATCCTCGTGCTAAGTAAACAGGTTTTGGACATTTATATTACTTTTAATGGGATGATTATCAGTTTGGAAGACCTAGTTTCCTCTTGCTGACAACGAACGGACTATGGATCGAAGATCTTCACTTTAAAATGATTCCATACATCTTACCAGTTATCTGTTCTTTCAGTGTGACCGTAGGAATCGTGTGATAACCATCCAAACTATTACAAAAACAACCACTTGATGTTACAGTTGAAAGAGAGAACAGGAGATTTCAGGTTTTTCATTTTATCTGGTGTTCTCCATACCCAATAACGTCCTGCGGTAGAGAATAGTATAAATACAGACCATCTTATAGATTTCCATAGGTCTGGAGTCTCTCCTTTGAATTCAGTTAGATTATAAGAACTTTGATAATGTCTGCTCTACGAATAATGAATTTTTGAAGTTCCCGACATGTTGTGTTCTCTGAACAATGTGTTCTCTACACTTACATTAAGCTCAGTAATCACTTCTTCCCGACGGTCGTCTGCTTACTAGTGGTAACATACCTATTTAATTTTTTCGTATCTCTGTCGGTAAGATCACTGATCGCATGACTAGTGTGTTTAGCATTTGAAGTTTTCCCTTGTATTATAAATTATCCCACCGCTATGTACCTCTAGAAGACTTACGATTGTTATGGAGCATTGGGCAGATTGACCTCACTGGATGTCCACGAGGACTGACATGGCAACAGAACACCACAGCACCACCACGACCACTGACGAACCTCTAGAGATGTTACATACAGTATTCCAGATAGCAAAATGCAGCGAATCATGAGTCCAGACGTGGAACCTCTGTCTTGCGCTTTTCTTCATAGCAGTATCCGTTAGTTGGTATCTTCTTCTCACTCTCACTGTCTCTCCTTTTACCAACTATTCAGTTCGTTTCTGGATAAAATACTACCACCTCAAGATGTAACCTGGCCAATTTTCTTTCCTTTCCTTATGGCGTGTGAGAGGTTTCTGTTCTCCCCAGATATCTTTTTCTTTCCTTTCCCTCTCAATATCATTTTGCACTCTTTTTCTCATTTATTTTCATTCCTAATTTATCGCATTTTGTATTTAAGTCTTCCACCATTTATTAAGCACTTTGTTGAATTCCGCCAACACCACCAATACGCCAGAGAAACGTGAACATTCCAGCATGTTGCCTTCTCCACCCGCTCGCTCGTCTCGTGTAGTGCCAACCTTTCCCTCTACACAGATCTCTTCCAGAGAGGCGTTAAGAAGCGTAGGTTAACGGCAACACACCAGCCTGACTCCTCTTCCTATTTCTGTTCCCTTCGTTTCTTCTCCACCAGTTTTGACCGGGTTTTGCTGAAGATATAGCTCCTTAATCAATTTTATTTCTCTCCAGTCGATGGCTTGTTTTCTTAGGATAAGCATGAACCCATCCCCCCTCAGCTAATAGAAAAACTTCTTCCACATAACCAAACACAATATAAAATTTCCCTACTCTTTTCGATGTACCCCTCTCCTGGGACTAGTAGTAAGCCTACAGCATCTCACGTGCCTATCCGCTTGTCTGAAACCATAATCCTCTTCTCCGATGATGCTATTCAGTTTCTAGACATCCCTCTAGTCATCATTCTAAATAAAACCTTTCTCACTTGCCGTATCGGACTTAAAGTCCCTCATATTTTCTTGTGCTGCTTTTCTTTTTGATTGGTGTTTCCTTGCATCTTCTGAATCGCGTATTCCCACAGCGTATGTGTGCTAGAAATAAGTTAGAAAACAGGCTCCAGAAACGAACGAGGTGTCTATACTGTTTTTCACGCCCTGCACATTGAATAGTTTGTGGCACAACTTGACAAAAAGAAGGGACCGGTCAGTAGGACATGTTCTGAGGTATCAAGGAATTACAAATTTGGCATTGGAGGGCAGCGTGGAGGGCAAAAATCGTAGAGGGAGACCAAGAGATGAATACACTAAGCAGATTCACAGGATGTAGGGTGCAGTAAGTACTGGGAGATGAAGAACTTGCACAGGATAGGGTAGCATGGAGAGGTGCATCAAACCAGTCTCAGGACTGAAGACCACAACAACAACAACAAACATTGAATAAGAATGAAACATAACAACGAAAATATATGTTAAACCGGCATATGTAAAAAAATAATTATTCCAAAATGACACGCTTTACTCTTTCTGCAGTGCACCCTGTGCTTAATATTCGTGATTATTAAAACTGTGTTCTGGAACGCAGAGGAATGGAAATGAACTGGTAGCAAACAGTCGCTTTTTTTGTCTGTCAGAGAGGCCTGTTTGGATATCTTGAGTCCTGGTACATCACGAAGTTTTAACTTTCCGCAAATATGCCAAACCCAAACTGATCTTCCCGCCCACTATTCAAGAGCGTAGATAAAGAGGGTGTTAGGTTAAAGTGCAGATTTTGTGGTTACTGGTACCTTAACATACGCCAAGTTCAGTGTGTTAGTTATTTTTTCTTTGTGTCGAACAGTCTTCCCACAAACTCGTCATAAATTTTTCGACCTGATGTTTTGTGCACGGGTGTTAAGTGTACTACAAAATGGGCAACACCTGTCAGTATAGACTACCCACTTTGCGTCCACACATTCACGCTTCAATATCTGACCAGCTGCCCAGGGGAAAATAAGCATTAACGGCTTGTTCTTGCTACATGTACCTGAAGGTACTAATCAACCTAAAGATAATATTCCTAATAGCTATAATTATTCGTTTGCAAATGAAACAAATACTGGTGCAATGTTGTTCAGTGCACTATCAAGCTCCATATACTGCTCAGGAGCGTACAACTGGCTACAGCTAATGCTAAGTGCTAATTTTCGTCGCGACCTGAGCAACAAATGTTTTGGGTTGGCCATGTGTCCCTGGCGAAACGATTCGTGCTAGATGTTGCCCGCGTCTGCAGGTCTGCTGCAGACATTTGCGCCACACTCCAAAAGCTAACTGGACTGCCAAGCCAACCACTCGACCCAGTTCGTCGCTCTTGTGCCCCCTATTCTCAAAATGGAACAAGAGCTACGTCTTTCTGTCTCTCCACTCCTGCCCCCTTCCTCTTCCGACGCTCTCTCTTCTGACTGTTCACTACGGGGCGTAGCTATACTTGTCTTCGCCTCCGTCACTGGGTCTCTCTTCCATTGCCGGTCAGAGTCTGTTGAGAACTGACATTGTTGTCTACAAAACAAACGGCCTAGCAGGCTTAACCCTTAAAATGATTGATCGTAAATCAATGAAGAGAAACCAATCGAAAGACTATTTCGCTACCTACTGATAACATGACGAGGAATGCTTCCTCACTCGCTTCATAATTTTGTTGTGAGCTCTTGAAGATTAACGCTACTTCCGGCAGTCGTAACTAAGACAGAGATCTCAGAATCAGGGAGGTGCCGGAAATTGTGGAAGTAATACACAGAGTAACAATTATCGAACTGTATGAAAAAAACGTAAATTAGTTACAAAATACGGTGTGCACACATTTTATTCAACATATAAACGTCATTACAAATATTTGGGTTTATGTTATGACATGTTCGATATGCCTGCCATCATTGGCGATGATGTGGCGCAGACGAATAGCGAAATTCTTCATGACCCGCTGAAGTGTCGGAACATCGATGCTGTCGAGACCTACTGAATGGCTGTTTTCAGCTCAGAAATGATTCTGGTGCTATTGCTGTACACTTTGCCTTTAATATAGCTCCAAAAAAAGGAGGCGCATGTGTTCAGATCCGGAGAATATGGCGTAAAATTGCGGTCCATGCCAGTGGCCCCTGGATACCCCAGAGACAGAACGCGGTTCCCAAAGTGCTCCTCCAGGACTTCAAATACTCTCCTATTTCGATGGGGTCGAGCTCCGTCTTGCATGAACTACTATCGAAATCAGTGTCACTTTGAATAATGGACATGAAAACATCTTCCAAAACATTCACGTACCGTTCGATAGTCACCGTGCCATCAAGAAATATCGCACCGATCATTCCGTGACTGGACATTGCACATCACACAGTCACCCGTTGAGGGTGAGCAGATTTCTCTATCGCGAAATGCGGGTTCTCAGTCTCCTAAATGCGACAATTTTGCTTATTGACGGACCCATCCAAATGAAAGTGAGTTTCATCGTTACACCAAACCATACTGCGCATACTTAATTCTAATCATGCCTCGAGGCCAACCGTGCAATTTGAACGTCCTAACGGAAGACGTTCAGAAGTTATGACGATTTTATTTCACATGGTTCAATAATTGTCGCCCTGTACGTCACATATTCTGTTACTCGCAAACTCACTCACTGAAACCTATATGGTAGTTCCAGTTAACCTAGAATCACGAAATTTGGCAAGAAGTAAAGTTTCGCAGTAAACTAAAGAGAATAATCCGAAACTTTTTAATTTGTTATTATATCACACGAAAAAAAGTGTTTGTGATTTTTTATCCGACATCAAAATGGAAATTAAAGCATTCTTTAATGTCTTAGAATTCCTGGGACTAATATCTCGTCAGTATCAATGTTAGTAACAGGCAAAAATGAAGAAACAGATGGAAGTCCGAGGGAGCCAGATCTGGGCTGTAGGGTGGTGAAATAACGATGTCCAACCTAATTTGGCGATAGGTTCCCACGTTCTGAAACTTGTGTGTCGGAGTGATTGTCGTGTTGGAGCGTTGTCAGACCGAACACGGGGCGTAGCTATGCTTGAAAAATGTTCTTGAGTTTGTTCATAGTCTTCATCTATGCCTCTGTACTAAACGTTGACCCTTTTGTCAACGAATACAAGATATGATCATGATCGCTATCCCAAAAGACTGTCAGCACTAGTTGGTGAGCAGAAGGAGCTGTGTTGAATATTGGCATCCGCACGACTCATCGCGTCGGGAGCGGTGGCTGTGACAGGACGTTCGGATCGTGACCGATCATGGAGCTCAGTTCCTGTGTTTCCTGAGATGCTTTAACCTCTTTTACTCATCACTCTACGCACTCCTAACAACTGCTTGATTACCTAACGTTGCACACAAACGTTTGAGGACTGTAGTTACGGTTTCTCTTTCCGAAATCAAGAATTCAATTACAACAGGTCATTTCTAATGAATATTTAGCGTAGATGCCATTTTGATGGTTTGCTTTTGCTCTGCCGTCTGTCGGAATGTTTCAGCTACGCGCACGTGCAGAAGAAGCATCTAATTTGAAGCACTTGAATGGACGGTTTGCTATATTTAGTAACACCTATGAAAAAGGAGCATTATCTCTGACCCGAGTATTTCGTATTTGCTTACTGGAGTTTCGACTCCTTTTTCCGGATGAGCTGCCACAACAATATCGATTTGAGTTTCTCAGACCCAAAAGACATATGCTAGTTTATTTCTTTTGAAGTGGTAAACGTGTTTTGAACATTTAGTATAGGAATCTCTGGAGACTTTCACCAGACAAGACGTATCTTACGGCAAATAAAATTTGTCCAGAGATTGTGAAGATTTTCAGTGCAAATGTAATTTAAACAATTTCTGCCTAATGGAGAAGGTCCATTCCTGAACCTGCAGCTGTTCTTTTAACGCTGTGTCCAGTTCTACAGACTACCCTACAACCACTAAAGTTATCTGGTGATCTGTTGCAGGCAACGGCTACATACCAACCACCTGCTTGCGGGAAATCCTGCACGAGCTGGACGAGCAGCTGACGTCGGAGGAACTGGACATCATGATCGAGGAGATCGACTCCGACGGCTCCGGCACCGTCGACTTCGATGGTAAGATCCATTTTCGACTTATTGTCTTACGTCCCGCAGCAACAGTCTCAAACATTTAGGAACTGGGTTCTCTTAATCACTGTGGAAGATTTAGTGATTCCCACACACGTTGACAATCGTAGCCAGACAATTCTTTTCATCTCCCAAACACAACATACCAGAAAAATAATTATAAAGACTTAGCACGGTGTTATTGGGAAAAAGAGATGAAGAAATGTCTACGTAAACGTGTGATACAAAAAATATTTATTTCATGAAAACAGCTCTTTGTTCTCCTGTGATATGATGTTAACATGCATGACGAAAATACTGTACAGAAGAGTGATAAAAGTAGGACCAAGAACAGAAGTTAGATGGGAAAATGTTCCGATGTGTATAGTTTGACAGCTACCACAGCACCACGTTGACTCAGATTGAGACGGATCGTATACTATTGGCGGGAACACAGCTAACATGGTCGACAGGAGTTTATAGCGTATACCGTAACATCACAGCCGCGATCATCCCACAGAAACCTACTATACGTTTCCTTATGAAGCGTTAGGAAATAACAGGTGTTTGGTTTAAGCTAGAACAGTGAAAAGTGTGGATGATTTGCCAAATCCATCTACTCGTACAGAACACGTACGAATGTTACTGAGAGGAAACAGTCAACGGAGCGCCGTTGTGAAGATCATACCTAAATGGATGGAATGCTTTTAAATCAGATGTTTTCAAATAGTGCAGATAGTGAATGTGAAAGATATAGAATGTTTCAATCACGTTCGAAAATGTAAAGGATTTAGATCAGCAGTTTGTATAGATCTATATTCTGCTCTTGGTCACAAATATTTCCTCCAATCGCATCCACCGATATTTGTTTTATAGCTTCTATACCTGCACCTCCTTTTGCATATTCTTTAATTTTCTATTCCTATATTATCTAGAGAAACACTTGATCCCCCGCTAGTCGAAACGTTCTTTGACTCCTAAGACGTTATAAGTCATTGAACATGAAGCTTCCCATCATAATAACATGGCAGATAAATAAATTAAATAACAATATAAAAGCGAAAGCTCTTTTATTCTGATTCAAGATACCTAATGTGAGAGTCCAAGCGACCAAAGAAACATAGCATAAAGACAGATAAGTAATGAATGAACATGTTAGCATTAAAGTGAACACAAAAATTTCATCTGGTTACGAAACATCGAAATTTCAACCTAGTTAGGGAAATAGAACTGCGGCTCTGTGATTGATTATGTCATATAATGGAAGTATTGTGATATTAAGCACCAAGTTAAATTAATTTTTGAAGAAGATAATAACCGCATTAATTTTACTGCCGCAAAGTAAGGCTTTGAAAAGTCTCCTACTTTTCACTGCCCACGTCCACTGAAAAGACGTCTATCTCTTCTGCTGTTTAACACATAGACCCATGACCAGCCCATGAAACAGGACAGCCGTTTCTTTACGTAATCTGATGATACAGATATCTCCATTCAGGACAAAATTTTCGGAGAGCTAGAAAAGAAACTAACGGGAGTGCCTGAAATAATTAGCTGTTTGTTGCAATAATAATCACCAAAAGCCCAACACTAAAAGAAACACAAATCTGTGCTTTTCTTTTGCGTAGCATACAGGCAAAGAGAGCAGTTAATATAACGTGGAATGGATATCGCCTCTCACATTGCGTTAACCAGAAATATCTAGGAGTCAAACATGATCACATCCTTACCTGTAACGAACACAGTATGTATCCGGAACAACATATTACGGAAGCTGATAAACAGTAGATTAGGAGCACAACCCTCTGTCCTTCGTACTTCTGCTTTGTCTTTTTTGTTTTTCCGCTGCGGAGTATGTGGCCCCCGTCTGGCGAAACTCTACCCACGCAAAACAAGTAGATGTGCCCTTGAACGAGACAGGACGTATCATTACAGGTTGTCTTCGCCTTATCCCTGTAATTCAGTTCTATCAGCTTCTGGGTTTATGGGCTCCCCCAGAACAATGGAGAAGAACAACTGCAGAGATTGAAAAACGAAAACAAACCCAAAGTATGGACATATGCCTCAGTCGCTGAGACTGAAATCAATAAAGAGCTTTTTGCAAGCAACCAAAGCAAGTTCATTACCACCCAATAAATGTCGTGTAGAACCGTGGAGGAACTTCCCCTAATAGGCCCACGGAATAATCCGAATTTTATGAAGGTTTCTAACATCCTTATACTACTTTGAATGTCCTGAAAAACCTAAGGACGGGCGTAGCCAGCTGTAGAGATCATACGAAGAAACGGGGCTACATTAGTGCTAATAAACGCTGTGAATGTGACGAACTACAAGATCTATCCCACCTGTAAATGTGCAGAAAGTTGGATGTACCGTGGTCCTAAGACAACTTGGATGCAGCAAGCTACAAATCTATTCCGGCTGATATTTTCTGAACTAATTTTGGAATTTGAACACCTGAGACCTTGGTGTACACCATTTTCGTTATTACATGACATATAATAGTATTACGTAATATATTTTCATGTGGTGGCTCTGTTATGTTAACTATGTTTGTTTTAATTTTGTTTAATAATTTGATTGTTTCTATTCTATGATGTCTTGGGCAACAATAAATAAATAAAATGGAATGGGGATAAGAAATAAAAGAGGTAGCCGCCTGGTAGAATTTTTTACAAAGAGTAACTTAATCATAGCTAATACTTGGTTTAAGAGTCATGAAAGAAGGGCTGTTCACGTGGAAGAGGCCTGGAGACACTGGGTGGTTTCAGATAGATTATATAATGTTAAGACAGAGATTTCGAGACCAGTTTTTAAACTGTAAGACATTTCCAGGAGCAGATGTGAACTGTGACCACAATTTACTGGTTATGAACTGTAGGTTGAAACTGAAGAAGCTGCAAAAAGGCAGGAATTTAAGGAGATGGGACTTGGATAAATTGAAAGGACCAGAGGCTGTAGAGAGTTTTAGAGAGAGCATTAGGGAACAATTGACAAGAACGGGGGAAAGAAATACAGTAGAAGAAGAATGGGTAGCTTTGAGAGTTGAAATAGTGAAGGCAGCAGAGGATCAAGTAGGTAAAAAGACTAGTAGAAATCCTTGGGTAACAGAAGAGATATTGATTTTAATTTATGAAAGGATAAAATATAAAAATGCAGTAAATGAAGCAGGTAAAACGGAATACAAACATCTCAAAAATGAGATCGACAGGAAACGCAAAATGGCTAAGCCGGAATGCCTAGAGGACAAATATAATGATGTAGAGGTATATATCACTAGAGGTACGATAGATACTGCCTACAGGAAAACTAAAGAGACCTTTGGAGAAAAGAGAACCACTTGTATGAATATCAAGAGCTCAGCCGGAAAACCAGTTCTAAGCAAAGAAGGGAAGGCAGAAAGGTGGAAGGAGTATATAGAGGATCTATAAAGGGCCATGTACTTGTGGGCAATATTATGCGAATGGAAGAGGACGTAGATGAAGATGAAATGGGAGATATGATACTGCGTGAAAAGTTTGACAGAGCACTGAAAGACCTAAGCCGAAACAAGGCCCCGGGAGTAGACAACATTCCTTAAGGTTGTACATGTGGAAGAGGCCTGGAGACACTGGAAGGTTTCAGACAGATTATATAATGGTAAGACAATATTGGGAGGGCCATCCCTGACAAAACTCTGCCATGTGCTGAGCAAGATTCATGACACAGGCGAAGTACCCTCAGACTTCAAGATGAATATAATAACTCCAATCCCAAAGAAAGCAGGTGTCAACACGTGTGAAACTTACCGAACTATCAGTTTAATAAGTCACGGCTACAAAATATTAACACGAATTCTTTACAGACGAATGGAAAAACTGGTAGAAGCCGACCTCGGGGAAGATAAATTTGGATTCCGTAGAAATATTGGAACACGTGAGGCAATACTGACCCTACGACCTATCTTAGAAAATAGATTAAGGAAAGGAAAACCAACGTTTCTGAAATTTGTAAGCTTAGAGAAAGCTTTTGACAATGTTGGCTGGAATACTCTCTTTCAAATTCTGAAGGTGGCAGGGGGCAAATGCAGAGAGCATAAGGCTATCTATAATTTGTACAGAAATCATATGTCAGTTACAAAAGTCGAGGGACAGGAAAGAAAATTAGTAGTTGCGAAGGGTGTGAGACAGTGTTGTAGCCTATCCCCGATGTTATTCAATCTGTATATTGAGCAAGCAGTAAAGGAAACAAAAGAAAAATTTGGAGCAGGAATTAAAATCCATGGAGAAGAAATACTTTGAGATTTGTCGACGACATTGTAATTCTGTAAGAGACAGCAAAGGACCTGGAAGAGCAGTTGAACGGAATGGACAGTGCCTTGAAATGAGAATATAAGACGAACATCAACAAAAGCAAAACTAGGATAATGGAATGTAGTCAAATTAAATTAGGTGATACTGAGGGAATTAGATTAGGAAAAGTGACACTTAAAGTAGTAGATGAGTTGTGCTATTTGGGGAGCAAAATAACTGATGGTGGTCGAGGTAGAGAGGATATAAAATGTAGACTGGCTATGATAGGGAAAGCGTTTTTGAAGAAGACAAATTTGTAACATCGAGTATAGATTTGAGTGTCAGGAAGTCTTTTCTGAAAGTATTTGTATGGAGGTTAGCCATGTATGGAAGTGAAACATGGACGATAAATAGTAACGACAAGAAGAGAATAGAAGCTTTCGAAATGTGGTGCTACAGAAGAATGCTGAAGATTAGATGGCTAGATCACATAACTAATGAGGAGGTTTTGAAGAGGATTGGGGAGAAGAGAAATTTGTGGCACAACTTGACTAGAAGAAGGGACCGGTGGGTAGGACATGTTCTGAGGCATCAAGGGATCACAAATTTAGCATTGGAGGGCAGCGTGGAGGGTAAAAATCGTAGAGGGAGACCAAGAGATGAATACACTAAGCAGATTCAGAAGGATGTAGGTTGCAGTAGGTACTTGGAAATGAAGAAGCTTACACAGGATAGAGTAGCATGGCGAGCTGCATCAAACCAATCTCTAAACTGAAGACCACGACAACAACAACATTTATTTTCACCGTATAGAGCTAGCGCTCAACTTCTTCTTGTTAATATACTCCTTGAAATAACATCACAATTTCTGTTAAAAGACTAGTTATCCTTATTTAAGACGCTTGTTTGGCAACTTAAAATGCTACGGCAATGCCTTGATGGAATAATCAATCCCCGATTCATCACTTTTCATCGTTGTCATCCCAAGTTAACGGGCATCAAAATTAGTCTGCTTTTATATTGATTCACTGATCAAATCAAGACCCAACAGTATTATGAACGAGTATGTCCAGTAGCTAGGAAATATTATCAGTAGCATCACGGCGACACACGTAACAGCAAATTGCAGAAATGTTGTTAATCGTTTCTTTCAGAATATTTCTCAGAAATATCCAAGCACTCGAGTGTCAGAAACTTTGTCGTTATGAGATCTCAAACCATATAACACAATATAATGAGTTGTCTTTTGCGAAGCTTATGTGTGGAAAGACGAACTGATCTTACCTTTTTGTCGTATCTTGCACTACTCCTAACTATTTGGCATCTAATACACAATCTGTACATGAAGCATACCTTCCCGCTGCGTCTTCCTAACGACTTAGGAGAGAAATATGATAAAAATGCCATATCAGGTTCAGCACAGCATTTATCGTCCGCTGCCAGAATGCCTTGTGGTACACTGCGTCAGATAGGCTCTTTATAATCACTCATACTGGAGAGTCAAAACATAACTTCGTTTCATTGACCTGAAAAGATTGAGACCATACATTATAGGCAATGATAGATCACAACGAAGAAGCTCATAATTTTATCGAACATAAGACAGTACTTTAAACACGCATCTGAAAGCAGCATTTTGAAAAGAATGCAGCAAAAAACTGGAAGCACCTAGAGTATCTACATAGTATTATTTTTGCGTCATATATTATACTGAGGCGTTCCTCGATTACAACCAAAATACTCGAATTACATATCGGTGAACTTCACATTTGACGACGTTTTTGGTAAAGAAATAAATTATTGTCACTTCTCATTTCAGTTATTTTAAGCTCAGTCATTACTTTTTTATTACGACTGAAATATTTTCACACTTTTTTCATTAATATGTTTCACTGATAAAAGGAAAACTAACTTTACATTTCCTTCCTTTCGCATAAATCGGTAACTGAAAAAAAACCTCCATCTGTACGTTTAAAAAATTGGAAACACCAGTATATTCTTCTAGGTGACGTTGCTCTGACGTATCGTTACCTGCAGTTTTCGTAATGTCAACAATTTACCAGGAGTTTCAAGTGCATCGGGTGACTATCAAAACATCCTTGATTTTCATAACACTTGCTCGAAAACTAGTAGTTACTTTCATGACATTGAAACCATACGAGGCATCCTGCTTATGACACCTAGCGAGGTGGCGCAGTGATTAGCACACAGGACTCGCATTCGGGAGCACGACGGTTCAAACCCGCGTCCGGCCATCCTGATTTAGGTTTACCGTGATATTCCTAAATTGCCTCGGTCATGGCCGACTTCCTTCCCCATCCTTTCCTAAACCATTGGGACGGATAACCTCATGGTTGGGGCACTCCCGCAACTCAACAAACCAACTAACCAATCCTGCTTATGACACTCTACTGTGCTGCGATAGTGAACCGATTCCTTTCAATTCGTTCGCAGCTCTAGTTATCAGAGACACAAAATACGGACTGTGTGAAAGAGATTTATCGTTACAGGGCTTCTGTTTAGTTAATAGAGATGTAAGAAAATGACATAATCCCTGTAACAAAGAACGTCCTTCTCCTAGTTTGCATAGAGAACCCCTGGGTCGACTTACCCCCTTTGGGCCCATGTAGCAACACGTCATTCACTTAAGGATACGAAAATGTCATGAAACCTGTATACAGGAATCCTTAGACGACACACATTCCCATATAAGCGACTTGTCATTACTCCCTCTCTCCTCGCCCCTTTTCCCTTGTACAGTTTCACACGAATTAGTTTTCACAATTAATTGTTTTAAACATACAAATCTTGCATTTTGGTAGCCCTCTCTCTTGCGCATCAAGCGGCGGTTACTACTTCTGATACATCCTGTGTAGAAACCTTTACAGTTATGGCGCCCCTGTCTGCTTGGTGCCCCAAGTGGGGCTTGTATCGCTTAAGCCATAAATCGGCCTTAGCTGCATATTGCTTTATAGTCTGTGAACGTTCCTGATATCTGTGTTATATCAGCAACAAAGAATAAACTGTTGTATGGATAGAAACACTTGCTAAGAGTTTTAACATACGAGTTCAAATTATATCATTGATTTTATTTTTTTCGCTGTGAAGCGGGAATGGATCGAACTTTCAGGAGGAATCAATGAGGGACAAAAATGGCCATTAACAGCATTTGCCTGCCCTATTTTTATACGTAATTCCAATGTACGATTAACATTGGCAGCAAAAAACAACACAATTTTTCTCACAGTATCCTAAGATATATAGGGTGGGCCAGGTAGGTGATCTGCACATTAACCTACGTCCGTAGACGAACCGTTGTGGTGTTTCATGAATAAAACAAGGAACACAATGTGCTCCAGAACGCTTGACAGCTAGGTAGAGAGGCGATAGCATTTGTAATCAGCTATCTATTGTTGTAACAATGCTCAGTGCTAAGGCACGAGTCCAGAAGTCATCTGACAATTACAATCACAGTTAGTGTTGGTTAGAATTCCGCTAGCTGCAAATGTAATAATTACGAGAGTCGCAGTTGATTACCACCGATCTTTAACTCATCACACACTAAGTTTTGTAGATATGGGCTCTTATTCAAAATAATATCTGCTCCATCATCCGCTACATGTCGAAAGAGTTAGTAAGTGGGATTTCAAGCGGCGTTGTGTATCTACAGCAGTTGGAGAAAAAATTGGAAACACCGTGAAAAATGCATCCTTTAACATAAATGCAGATGGTAGCCAAGCCTCCTTGTTGCGCTGTTGTACTGGACCACGAACGGCACCGATGCAATGTCCTCAGTACGTTATAGGTGTCAGTCGCGGTCAGAACAGAGTCCTGTATAGTTGTGAGAGCAGCCTGTCACAACACGGTCGAAAGTGTATTGAATGATCGTGACAGGCAGTTGTTGAACAGGCTTGTGGCCAAAAATAACAGCATGAGTGCTGCAAAAGTCACTGTAGAACTTAGTGTCACGCTCACGATCTTTGTCAGCACCAAAACAATACGTGGGAAACTCCACGAGCAGGGAACTGCAGGGCGAGGTGGAATTCCAAAACCACTCACAAGTGATGTAAATGCCCGTAACACGAAAACGTGGTGCCGACGCCATAAAACCTGATCTATGGAGCTATGGAAGAAAGGCATTTGGTCGCCTGAGTCTTGTTTCACACTGTTTCCAACTTCTCCCCGAGTTTACGTCCCAAGAGTGAAATATGGCGGAGTTTGCCGGTGATTTGGGTAGCCACATCATGGTATTCCATGAGCCCCATGGTTACACTGCGAGGTCGCATTAGTGCCAAGGATTCCGTGACCATTTTGGCTGATCACTTCCATCCCATGGGTCAATGTTTGTTGCGCAATGGTGAAGCTGTGTTCCAAGAAGGCAGGACCCTGTTCACACAGCTCACATCGTCCAGGACTTGGTTTTTGATCAGCAGGATCAACTGTCGCATCTGCCGTTGCACCACAGTCAGCATACCTCAGAGTTATTGAGACTTCGTGGTCCACTTTGCAGAGAAGGGCGTGATCGCTATCCACCTCCATCATCGTTAGCTGAATTTGTCATTGTTTCGCGGGAAGAACGGTATAATATACCGTTGAAAACCATACATGGCCTGTATTTACCCATTGTGAAACGACTGGGGGTTGAACTTTGAACATAGCTGCTAAGGTTCAGTGACCGTGTCAGAATTATATTAGAACAAATAAGTCCTCGGACACAAATATTAAGTCAAAATTGACCAGGTTTCGACGCTACTATGAGCGTCGTCTTCAGAATTAAACTAACTGTTCTAAAACATATTAGGTATATAATACATTAATAAAATTAAAGTTTGTACTGACTGGAAAGAGATGCAGTATTTACAAGTCACATTTTAAAAAATCTAAGCCGGAAAGGCGACGTCATGAATAGTTGTAAATAAGATGGCGAGCCGCTAAGGGCTGCTCGTACTTGAGTGAACAACGCCTTAGATTTTTTAAGATGTGACTTGTAAGTACTGCATCTCTTTCCAGTCAGTACAAACTTTAATTTTATTAGTGTATTATATACCTAATATGTTTTAGAACAGTTAGTTTAATTTTGAAGACGACGCTCACAGTAGCGTCGAAACCTGGTCAATTTTGACTTAATATTTGTCACAGAGGGCTTATTCGTTCTAATATGACTGGGGGTTGCTTTGAATGCCTAGCGTTTTCCTGCAGCGTTTTAGGCATGGTAATGTGTTCCGTTTTTGGTGTTTCTGTATTTTTATCCACCCACTTCATATGTACAATCCGACAGAGCTTTCTTACCACATGTCAGTAAAGTGCAAAAGTTAAATATTATCTGCCTCGTCATATGTGAATGCTCGAGGTATCCATCTTGTAGCGATTCAGTATTTGAAGAGTTTTAAAACGTTACTATTGAATTAATTTTGATTAAAGTTAAAGTACTCATTGTAGCCGACGATCTGTCGCAGCGGAAGTCCTGGAAAACAGCGGCAGTGGGTTTTTACTATAAAGTTAAAACAATATTTAATCCAGTATAGTGTTTCAGCTGAATATTTATTACAGTCTCAAAGTAAATAAAAGCATCTTGACAAATCTGAAATAAGATGTATCATACTTACAATAATGAAATGAATTGTGCTCAACAAGGTACATGCTTATTGTCCAAATACACACAAATTACTGACTCCCTATGCCAAATATGGCTGTAACTATTTATACTTTATTAACAATCCCGAACAATCCTCGGCATTGTTTAAAATGGTTTTATAGGTAAGTAACAATTAAAATTAACATATAAAAATGAAAATACATATATAAACTTATATTTGCTCCAGAACACAAGTACAATTCTATATTAGTTTATGTTCGTTATTTTATTCAGGTATAACTTCCCGAATACGAAATTACAATAATACATTTTCATATTTTATTAATTACTAGAGGGTCCCTTCAAGGAAAATGTTCCCTTCATTTACAGAGCTTCTATACTTTAACGTAATTTGTGTGCAATAATTAGTTTAGTAACAACAATTTTTTAGACAATTTACATATTTTGTTTACATGCGTGTTCCTGAATTAGACTGGAAAATGTTCGTTTTAAGTGGGTCTTATGGGCTGTTACGTTTCAGTTTCCAGTGTAGTTCATGGGGCAATTCCATTTTCATTATTAATAGGTGCGTGTAACGCTCACAGTGCTATGATATGTCCCCATTGGATTTTCAACATCCAATACACTCACAGTTTGCTTCAAAAGCTGAATATCTTTTATTCAGTTTTCTTCGTCAGCAATATACAGTTCGTCTTGTGACAGTCCCGCACGGTCGGGCATTACCTCCCACAAAATTACAGCTACCCACTGTGGCATAAACGACATTTAAGAACAGCTATTATCATATAAAATTCTGTACACAAATGACAGCTCCAGTTTGAGTAGTAGTTGTCCGACTCTACGCAACGCCTAAAAGTTATTTCGGAAGTGTCAGTATGATGTTTAAGCGAGAACTAAATAATTCTGCTTGGTTTTCTCTCCCACAGGACTCCTGTTGTGTTGCCGGTTAACCATATCATTACAACGCAGCTTTCTCTGTTTCAGAATTCATGGAGATGATGACCGGTTAAATCTGCCACCGCTGTCCTGCCGAATGCGTCCTGCTAAAAGACATTCTTCCACTTTCATGTTCAGTGCACTCAGTGAAACACTTAACAGTTTTTTACTCGCATCACTCTATGTCTGGACTTTATTCTGTCAAATAATTGTATCAATATTTCACTACTCACAATAAAACGTTGTCAAAATTAAATGTATTTCATTTAGTTTTAAAAGCCACAGGGAATGGTGCGTGTTGTAGTGATAGTTTCTTTTTAAATCTTATCATTATAAAGTCACTGAAAGTCTTTAGAGATTAAAGCATAGTTGGAGTAAGAGCGCTGTTCACGTGAGAAGTTAAGATGGTGATCACATAGTCTTACAAGAGTAAACCACACGACTATACTAACGTGCAAATGAAATATTGAACACTCTTTACGGCACTGGACTCTTAACAGTAATGTGCAGACGTTAGTATTCTGTGTGATACGTTCCTCGCAATGTTCTCTACTACTTTATTTGTTCTTAGACTGAAAAACGAGTGAGAAAGGGACAACCATGACATGGAGGTTCTAAGGAGTGTGAACTATTAAAACTCACGAATCTCTACATTTAAAGTATGTAGAAGAATGCAGACAATAAAACTGTGCCTAAAAAGAGAAAACTGCAATGGGCACTACTGACCTGCAAAGAACAGCTCGTAATAAATCTAAAGTGAAAACTATCTACTGTTGAATTGCGCAGGCGATATCATGCACTGTGGCCCGCATGTCTTTCCAGCTTAATAATTACAGCCACAGAAAATAAAGAATATACCGTAAGGATAAATGGAACACCTGCTAATCATGCTACATCAATGTTGAAACATGTTTGGGTTCTAAATAACAAAGAGAATGAGACTGTAAGAATGAGACTCATCGCAATATGAATAAATAATTGTTGGACGTAATGGAAACATCGAAATTATGCCAGTTTTGATTATTGTCCGAATCAGTTCCCTCTCTATACAAGCAAACACAAAGAAAAAGGAAAGGTAAGGCATCCTTTTTATACACTACAGTGAATTATTTTCGTTTCTTTCGGTAATACAGAATTTATATTTGAAAGGAAGGGGCATTTTCTACCACCAGTTTTGCCATACTCTTGGCAGACGGAAAACAGAATCCTGAAGTACACGCACACTGTTTGCTGGGCTAAGCCCTGAATACTGACTGGCTCTTTTTCCAAAATTCTAAGAGCCCTATCAGAAGATGTGGAGGCTGCAGTTAAACCGACACGAAGATGGCCAACCTGATGGCGCTAACCAGGTATTTTTCGGTAACACTTTCTGACCCCACCTGCTTTAGAAGTGGTATATTATAGAGATCACCGAAGAAGTCCCCATCCAACATTCAACAAAATTGTTGGCTAGTACAAATAAATTCCAAAATGAGATTGAAATTAAACATGTAAAACACACGCTTTGGAATTTTTCAGTCATAGATTCTCCCTATCCTACTCACAGCTACAAGGAATATAAACATTGCTGTAAAAACAACACTTTATTGCACATACATTAATCAAATCACTAAAACCAGAGACAAAACCGGACCCCACAGTTGACTACTGTTCCTTGATTTCCGTTTCTCCATCATTACAACACAGTTTCTCAACCCTGACACGTATGGATGGCAGTGCTTTGTTTCCATTCACTAACAGAGTAACACTGGAATGTTTTTGCTGTACGTCAGCGACTGTGAGACAGAATCTCCTCATTTTGTTGTGTGACCGTCACTACTTCCTATTTCTAAACTCAGACCTTCGTTTCGGCCTTTTGAATTCGTTTAAACACCTCTGAGTTGGCTATTTCTCCAACCATTCCAATGTTGCATATTTTCACCTACATTCGCCCATTTCTATTAACAATATCGATACCTCTATGTCTCGTCTATGAAATCGACCGCGTTTTTGATAACCCTCCCAAATATCGTCTACTGTACCTTTTCGAAAAATTAAGAATACATAGAAAGTAACGCTGGAATGTTCTTGCTGTAAATTAGAGATTGCCAGTCATAAACTACTTTCCACTCTTAACCTGAAAGCCACTCCGTGGATATAGATACTCTCAAAGGTAAGTCATCCTCTAAAAAAAAATATTTTGTTCATCCAGCTTATTATCTAAGTAATTGATCTTGTTCATACTCTCCAGTTCAGCTACTGGCCAACAGAAATCTGTTACGTCAAGAGACCATCTGTATGCGTCTTCTACCACATATTCTTTAAGAAATTAATTATTTTCTCTACTAGTCCAGAGCACAGACAAAACAACTTTGAAGTCTCTCATAAAATCTACTAGATGCATATTTTCTCTAGGGTCAAATTTACAAAATACATCTTCAGTCCAAAGTGTTTCAACGCTGGATTAATAAGAACTGAGAAACATTAAGATGCCTCAGGTGTTCTACACAGTCTCCCCAGTGGAGTTCATACAGCCAAGTGGAACTGTCAGAAAACTCCTTCTTTAGGATGTTGTTCACCTTGGGCATCACACCGTCTTGAATGCCAGTTATATCATCAGAGCGTTAATCCTTCGTGGAAGTTTCTGCACTTTCTCGTTTGCAGTAGGTTCATATTAATAACACAATGGCTCATCATTCTGAAGAATGTCTTGAACACTTGATTTAGAGATATTGCTCCACTGCGATTTGTGGTACTACATTGATGCACTATGGCTGCACGTTCACTGCTTAACACTATCTGCTCACAACTGACAAGTCTAATGCACATTTGTTGTATACAGTTCTTAGTTCAAGATGCTACCGTAGTTACTACGCTGACGTCGCATACACATCATGAACAAAATGAGTCTCAGAACGTTTTGTTACGGGGTACTATTAGCATACACACTGCTATTAATTACAGGCACATCACACCTGTAGTTGACGTCAATTTGTATTCTACATATCTGCCTTGCAGTGTTGATTTATAGTTTTGCGTCAGGTCCAGCCGCAATGCAGTATCGTAAAGCAACAAAAAGCAGCGGGTTTGAATGCAGGACCTAGTTATGTTCATTACACTAGTTCAGAGTCGGCAGTACTTAGAGATATTTCCAGTAACCATTCTGCATCAGCTATATTGGTTGCTCAGATGCTTGAGTGGAGCGAAAACAAGACTCCTTATAAATTACACAATGCGTTTTTGTCAGAATTTTTATAGACAAATGAAGAGTGGGACATGGACAAATGAGGTATCAAACTGACCAGTGAGAAGTTTAGTATTGCAAAACATTGTTTACTTGCTTGAAAGGAATCAAGAAAATAAAGAAAAAATTAATAATTGATTTGGGTAAAATTTTTGTCTGAATTTTCGTAGCCCAACGAAGAGTTGGCAGTAGACAAACGGGGTATCAAATTGATACCGTATGGTGTATATAGCGTCCCTTTAAATGAACATAGAAATTATTCTAGTAATATAGTTCAATATAGTGACGATGTCACATCATGCTAATGCTAAGTTTCTTGAAAAGAGCGAAGAATCAAAAAGATTTAAATCTCATAGCAACTACTAATTTCGGCGAAGATTTCATTCTAGGGTCCCTCCAATTATGACAATAAAAGATTTATTTTTTCACACTATACTTTTCTATATGTCTACACTCAATTTCAGTAGTTACAGCCGAGCAGCCACAACGTGTACAAAGGACTGAATCTTAAACATTCAGTCAGATGCAAATATGGTGAGTGTATTCATGTATTAAATAGCTACAAATCAATTACATAAGAAATATATTTTACATTATTTTTTTAATCTTGCTTCTCAGGACATGGCGTGCTATACGACAGATTCATTTACATCACCCGTGCTCCTGATGTAACTACATAGCGACTCGAATCAATTTACTGTACAATTAAATAGTCGCATAGACCAATGACGGAATCTGTACAGCTCGCTACGTTGCCAATCCAAGAAGAAGCTTAAGAAGGCAGAGGGAAGTGAACATCGAATAAAAACAAATGAAGAGCGAAATTCCTGCAGCAATTACATAAAAATTATCTACTTATCCTCTATCTTTCAAAATGAGTCTTTGGACGTTCAAAAAGTTTAATTAATTTTAGTGTTGATGTTACTATGCCCCTAAGGGATACATGAATCACATTTGTTATCCATGCAGAACTTCAATCTAAACTTAACACAGAGAGTTCTGTATTAAATGTTAACAGCTTCTGGTTAATGATTGAAAGTCAGACTTATCATACTCATTCTGAATTACAGTGTTCAAACACATTCGTTTGTCCTACAGGGAAATGGAAGACGTTCCTCATCGAAGCCAGCAATGTAGCAAGTGTTTTAATTTGTAGTGCATCTATGTATCTAGGCAGAAAAACAATCATACATGTTCAATACTTAATATCATAAATAACAAAACTGTAACAAGCAGTGTAATTACCTTGATTACCTACCCCAATAGCTAAACACACATGAAAAAACGTAAGTATAATAAAGAGGAAACATTTACGTTTTCTCTTTTTATAACACAAAAATATTTTGAATAGGGTGCAATCATTACCAACGTACTGGGTATATTTACAAATTTGCCTTTCGTCACTTAAAATACTTTGATTTTTTTTTTTTTATGAAGGTCTGTATCATATGAAACGTCTCTCAAAATGTCCCAGGAGACACTGGCAAAAATTTTTGTTATTCTTTTTTTTGTACTATACCTAAACTTAGGCAACCTAGATGCTACAAAATCGCTTTTTCTCATGCCGCCCAAATGGTGGGAATGTCCTGAAATGGTGGTTTAGCTACACCCCGGTATTTACCCGAGTCCCACAGGAAACCAACCGAAACTTGCGGAAAATGACGCTGGTCAGAAGATAAAGCAACTTTCGTCATTGCCAGAGTAGCAGTGCCAGAGTAGCAGAAGTGACATTAGACAGGTGAAGCAGAGCGAGTGAGCCGGATGTGGACAGTGGTTCGAGTGTGAACCAGACGTAAAACGTACCAACAACCCTACAAGAAACATTAGACGTATGAAATCAAGTGTTCTTTTTGAAAAGAGAGTTCATTTGGTTAAGACACAGTCCCTCATAATTAGAGGCGCTCAGAAAACATTGAACAATACGGTGCGTCTGTCTTAATTGGTGCACCATTACCCACACTATATTCAAAAAAATGTACATATACCAAATAAAGTTTTGCATCACCTCAGTTCCGAGAGTTCCGGAACCTGTACAGAAAATTGGAATAGGAATTAACATAAACATCATTTCCGCCCTTTTTATTGCTCGTGAAAACCACACATTGCATGTTGTACCACCATACAGCGAGACCGTCAGAGGTGGTCCAGATTGCTGTGCACACCGTTATCTCTAATACCCAGTAGCACGTCCTCTTGCAATGATGCATGTCTGTCTTCGTCGTTTCATACTATCCACAAGTTCATCAAGGCACTGTTGGTCCAGATTGTCCCATTCCTCAACGGCGATTCGGGGTAAATCGCTCAGAGTGGTTAGTGAGTCACGTCGTCCATAAACAGCCCTTTTGAATCTACCCCAGGCATGTGCGATAGGGTTCATGTCTGAAGAATGTACTGGCCACTCTAGTCCAGCGATGTCGTTATCCTGAAGGAAGTCGTTCACAAGATGTGCACAATGGGGGAGCGAATTGTCGTCTGTGAAGACGAATGCTGTTGTGTCTAGACAAGACAGCCTAGACACAATGAGAGGAAGCCGAAAGGCACGCGCTAAGTTAAAGCTGGATGGCGTGAGGTCTGAAACAGGATACGTAATGAATGCTATAAAGAAAAGTACGTAGCTTCTGGAATACTTAACTTTAATCCATCCTTTTGGTACATCTGGAGATTGTGGCGATACAAGTGAGACTCTTTAGATACATGCAATGTTACTAATGGCGCCTTGCTAGGTCGTAGCCATTGACTTAGCTGAAGGCTATTCTAACTATCTGCTCTGCAAATGAGCGAGGCTTCGTCAGTGTGCATCGCTAGCTACATCGTCCGTACAACTGGGGCGAGTGCTATTCCGTATCTCGAGACCTGCCTTGTGGTGGCGCTCGGTCTGCGATCACACAGTAGCGACACGCGGGTCCGACATGTACTAATGGACCGCGGCCTTTTTAAAACTACCACCTAGCAAGTGTGGTGTCTGGCGGTGACACCACAAATGCCTCGCCAATATGCTGCCGATATGGTTGCACTGTCGGTGGGAGGACGGCATTCACGTATCGTACAGCTGTTACGGCGCCTTACATGACCACCAGCGACGTACGTCGGGCCCACATAACGCCACCCCAAAACTGAAAGAAAATTTACTATTGGATCATTTGAATGATGTAAAAAAACAATCCATAATAGAGGTGTGTTCTGCATATTATGATATTTTCCATCTGCCAGGGGACAAGTTGATACATACAGAGACGCTTCGACATAAGATACAACTGATTCCTGAGGCACAGCGGCGAATTATTTGTTCCCGTCCATACCGAATCCCGGAAGCACAGAAAGAAGCGTTGCAACTTTCTTTTAACTATGATTCCAAAAAAGATGGATGCATCAGGTAAAAAGAAATGGCGAGTAATTTCGGACTTCAGGAAGCTAAACAGTCTTCCCACTTCAGCGTATCGATGACATTCTGGAAGGCTTAGGCAAAGTAAAATATTTTTCAATGCTTGATTTGGCAACAGAACATTATCAGGTGTTATCAGAAGAAAAAGATAAAGAACTTACAGCTTTTAGTACATCATATGCTCATTATAAAAGGATGCCCATGGGACTTCGTTCTGCACCTACCACCATCCAAAAATTGATGAATGCCGTATTAACGGGGTTGCAGGGTGACAAAATGTTTATTTATTTAGATGACATAGTAGTATTTGGTCCATATCTGGAAGAGCACAATTCCCAATTGGGTGAAGCCCTCGAGAGACTAAGACAACATAATTTGAAGTTGCAGGTTGCTAAATGCGAATTCTTAAGGCAGGAAGTCACATATTTTGGGGCATGTTTTGACTGCAGATGGGTTAAAAACGGACTCAAACAAGTTGAAAGCAGTGGCGGAGTTTCCGCAGCCACAAACAACAAAAGAATTGAAATCTTTTATTAGATTAATAGGGTATTATCGGCGTTTCTTGAGTGACTTCAGCAAAGTGGTAAAACCACTCCATGAATTATTAAAAAGGGTGTTAAGTTTTAACGGGGCACAGAGCAAGAAAATGCGTTCCGAATGCTAAAAGAGAAGCTACTTAATCCCCCGATATTACAATATTAAGATTTTTCAAAAACGTTTATCATTACAACTGACGTGATACATTCGTGATAGCGTCTGTTCTATCACAAGGAGAAATAGGCAAAGACCTCCCCGTGGCCTTTGCATTCAGAACCCTAAACAATGCAGATCTAAATTATAGTACAATTGGACGGGAATTATTGGCCATGGTTTGGGCTGTCAAACATTTCAGGCCGTATGTGTTTGGTCGCAAGTTCACCGTCTGTACTGATCATAAGCCATTACAGTGGATCAGAAATGTTAGCGATCCGTCCTCACATTTAATGAAGATGAGACTGAAATTAGAAGAATAAGATTACGAAATTATGTATAAAAAGGGGGAAAACAATCAGGTTGCTGACACACTCTAGAGAGTGAGAGAGCTCAGGGCGTCTGATATCCACCCGGACGGCGACAGTAGCATAGGTCACGGCACGGCCGAAGAGGCAGCCATAGAGCAGCTCCCGGACTCACAAGGAGACCGTGCACCAGCGGAGCCAGTTACGGCGGAAGATATAAACAAAAGTGAGGAAACACCGGAAGATGAGGCAGACGAACAACAGGAAATGACTGATGCAGAAAAGGCGAAAATTTTGCTAGAATTCCATGACGCACTCAACGGTGGTCATCAAGGGATCGTGACAACCTACGATAGTGTACGAAAATATTGAACGTGGCCCCATATGAAGAATGACATTGAGGACTATATCAGAAAATGCCCCAGTTGTCAGAAAAACAAAATGACACAGCAAAAATGTTCAAATGTGTGTGAAATCTTATGGGACTTAACTGCTAAGGTCATCAGTCCCTAAGCTTACACACTACTTAACCTAAATTATCCTAAGGACAAAGATGCACATCCATGCCCGAGGGAGGACTCGAACCTCCGCCGGGACCAGCCGCACAGTCCATGACTGCAGCGCCTTAGCCCGCTTTTTTTAATTTTGTTCGCTTTTGTTTGTTGCATCTGCTCGGGGTGGACGTCGTAAGACATCCGTTTAAGTTCGTTGTTAATGTTGTGGATTGGCAAGACAGCCAACCCACTATGAGAGGAGGCCGAAAGGCACGCGTTTTAGCTCACGCAGGCTGGCCTGAGGTCCGGAACAGGTCAAGGAAATGAGACTAGCAAAAAAGGACGTAGCTGTGGAATACTTAACTTTAATCCATAAATGGTGAACATCGCTCTTGACGGTACATGTTTTACAGCATCGATAGTAACTGGTAATGGCGCCTTGCTAGGTCGTAGCAAATGACGTAGCTGAAGGCTATGCTAACTATCGTCTCGGCAAATGAGAGCGTATTTTGTCGGTGAACCATCGCTAGCAAAGTCGGCTGTACAACTGGGGCGAGTGCTAGGAAGTCTCTCTAGACCTGCCGTGTGGCGGTGTTCGGTCTGCAATCACTGATCGTGGTGACACGCGGGTCCGACGTATACTAACGGACCGCGGCCGATTTAAAGGCTACCACCTAGCAAGTGTGGTGTCTGGCGGTGACACCACAGTTAATCGATTAACTCAGTTTTTTTTATTACAGAGGGCAGTTAAACCCTCTGACCGAACACGCTGAGCTACCGTGCCGGCAACTGCTCGGCTAATCCCGCGCGGCAATAATACAGAATAAGACAAAAATGCCTTTGGTTATAACACCAACGCCGCAAGGCGTATTTGAGCGGTGTGATATTGACATTGTCGGCCCATTAACGGGAACCGAGAAAAAAACACATAAATACTGACATTTCAAGACGCGCTAACGAAGTTCATTGTGGCCGAACCCATAGTAAAACAGGACGCAGACAATGTGGCTCGCGTCCTCGTGGAAAAAAATAATTTTTGAAGTTTGGAATGCCTTCGGTAATACTCAGTGATAACGGCAGCAACTTCTTGAGTGACACGCTAAAGAGAGTGTGCAAAATGTTAAGGATTGACAGAGTACAAACTTCTTGTTACCACCCGCAGTCGAAAGGCGCATTGGAAAGGTCGCACCGCACCATAACAGAATTCCTAAGACACTATATCAACAGACATCAAACAGACTGGGACGACTGGCTTCAATTCGCTGAATTCGTGTTCAATACCACGCCCCAAAGTGCAACCAATTATATACCGTACCCCATGAGTTGTTTTTCGGTAGAGAATGCAACATACCTGGAACATTGCAAAGAGATCAGACAGGTGTTAAAAAATGGTTCAAATGCCTCTGAGCACTATGGGACTTCTGAGGTCACCAGTCCCCTAGAACGTAGAACTACTTAAACCTACCTAACCTAAGGACATCACACACATCCATGCCCGAGGTAGGATTCGAACCCTCGACCGTAGCGGTCGCGCGCTTAGACAGGTGTTAAGTCTAATTACGATGATTATGTTCTTGAATTAAAAGGGAAAATGAGGCAAATGCACCAGTGCGCAAGGGATCATAACAAACAGTGTAAACATAAAAATAAGAAATACTATGATAGAACGAAAACGCAAAAGACCTAAAAACAGGTGATCAGGTTCTGTTGTATGATGGAAGTGTCAGAAGAGGTAGGAGTCGTAAGTTTGGCACCCAGTGGCGTGGCCCCTTCACTGTACTAAAGACAAAAGGCCCGAATGTAGTTTCCTGTTTAAGAAGAAGCAAATTTTTAACAGTACATGCAAACAGACACCGCCCCCCCCCCCCAAGTTGGTACAGTGGATAGGCCTTGAAAAACTGAACACAGATCAATCGAGAAAAAAGGAAGAAGTTGTGTGTAACTATGAAAAAATAAGCTAAGTATACAAACTGAGTAGTCCATGCACAACACAGGCAACATCAAGGATAGTGTGAACTCAGCAGCGCCGTGGTCCCGTGGTTAGCGTGAGCAGCTGCGGAACGAGAGGTCATTGGTTCAAGTCTTCCCCTCGACCGAAAAGTTTTTCTTTATTTTCGCAAAGCTATGATCTGTCCATTGACGTCTCTGTTCACTGTAATAAGTTTAGTGTCTGTGTTTTGCTACCGCACCGCAAAACCGTGCGATTAGTAGACGAAAGGACGTGCCTCTCCAATGGGAACCGAAAACATATGATCGCAAGTTCATAGGTCAACCGATCCCTCCACAGGAAAAGCACGTCTGATATATTCTATACGACACTGGTGACGGCATGTGCGTCACATGACAGGAATATGTTGTCGACCCACCTAACTTGTACACTTGGCGAATGGGTAAAAAGATTCTTCTACGTTGCCCAATTTAGGTTTTCTTGTGGATGTGATAATTGCTCCCAAAAAAGTGATGAAAACATAAGAGTTTGTCACATAAACTACAACAAATGAATCCAACAGTTTCACAGTCGCACACATTTCCCTGTGCTCTGTCAAAACATGTTTTTAACGTTTTGAAATTTTTCCGTGTGTAGACCGTCAAATCCTGCATATGTCCAAGCAAATCTGAACATCTCCTGGAATTTTGGAGAGCGAAGTTGATTATGTGTGAGTGCCTGAACTTTGATAATTGTCTGAAAATAAAAATTAAACTTTTCGCTCGAAGGAAGACTTGAACCAAGGACCTCTCGTTCCGCAGCTGCTCACGCTAACCACGGGACCACGGCGCTGCTGAGTTCACACTATCCTTGATGTTGCCTGTGTTGTGCATGGACTACTCAGTTTGTATACTTAGCTTATTTTTTCATAGTTACACACAACTTCTTCCTTTTTTCTCGATTGATCTGTGTTCAGTTTTTCAAGGCCTATCCACTGTGCCAACTTATAACTAAATCTGAGGGGGGTGCGATGGGGAGGTTCCCTTGTAAGTAGAGAGGATATAAAATGTAGATTGGCAATGGCAAGGAAAGCGTTTCTGAAGAAGAGAAATTTGTTAACATCGAGTATAGATTTAAGTGTCAGGAAGTCGTTTCTGAAAGTATTTGTATGGAGTGTAGCCATGTATGGAAGTGAAACGTGGACGACCAGTAGTTTGGACAAGAAGAGAATAGAAGCTTTCGAAATGTGGTGCTACAGAAGAATGCTGAAGATAGAAGGGTAGATCATATAACTAATGAGGAGGTATTGAATAGAATTGGGGAGAAGAGGAGTCTGTGGCACAACTTCACTAGAAGAATGGATCGGTTGGTAGGACATGTTCTGAGGCATCAAGGGATCACCAATTTAATATTGGAGGGCAGCGTGGAGGGTAAAACTCGTAGAGGGAGACCAAGAGATGAATACACGAAGCAGATTCAGAAGGATGTAGGTTGCAGTACGTACTGGGACATGAAGCAGCTTGCACAGGATAGAGTAGCATGGACAGCTGCATCAAACCAGTCTCAGGACTGAAGACCACAACAACAACAACAACATGCCAACAGATTAAAGGAATTCTATTAAAACCGGGTTTCCTTGAAATTACAGATGAGGAAACTGACGGGAGTGTTGTACATGGTGAGCTGTATCGCCGCCGTGTGCACCCTCGGACAGTATCAAGATTTTAGTGTGGAAAAATTCCCTTCGTCCCCAGGCTTGTATTATGACAGCAATGGCAAGGTACAGATCTACAGTGTGACGTGGAAAATCGTGAGTTATATTCATTTAGGAGAACTCCAAGCTAAAGCTGATGAAACAGAGAGATTTGCACATTTGTCTATTAGTTATTGTAAACAGAAATTAACCAGTCTGGGAATTGGTGATCGGGATGCACAGCAGTGGAACAGGCTTTAGAATGGCATGTCCGAAAGATACGAACTGCAGAAGGTCTAATTGGGCAATTAACAAGGCATGAGACACGTAGAAAAAGAGGTGTCTTGAATTTTGTGGGAGAAATCAGTAATATTCTGTTTGGAACCTTAGACGAACAGGATGCCTTGTCTTTTAAATCAAAGATTGATTTAATTGAAAGCGAACAGAGGCAGTTGCTTAAGCTGGCAAAAGAGCAAGTTACCGTAGTCAAAGCCACTTTGACAAGTTTCAATCACACAATATCTAGTCCCGCATGTAACGAAGAAATTACTGTCAAGAACACGGAGAAACTTCATAGATACATGAATGAATATGCTACCAGCACAGGTCAAAAAATACAACACTTGGCTGTTCTTAATACTGTTAATGAACAACTGATAGAGTTGGTATCAATATTTATGGAATCATAACGGGAATACGAGTTGCTAATTGCTGCAATTGTAAACGCCCAAAAGGAATACTGGAACCTCATTTAATTAATCCAGTTCAAATAGCTAAATACTTACAATTAATACGGGATGACATTTAAGATAAGAAGTTTCCAGATGCACTCACAGAACGTAGTGGGTACCAGTTGCTACGCATATGTGATGTTGATGCTTTCTTGCCAGGCAATATACTAAGTTATGTACTAAATGTTCCATTAGTGGAAAATGAGTTGTTCAGTTGATACAAAGTGTTATCTTTACCTTCAGAAGTTGATGGAAATCGGAATTTATTCATGTACATACAGCTCGAGAAAGATTATTTGTTAATTGGTTCAAAATGGTTCAAATGGCTCTGAGCACTATGGGACTTAACATTGGAGGTCATCAGTCCCCTAGAACTTAGAACTACTTAAGTCTAACCAACCTAAGGACATCACACACCTCCATGCCCAAAGCAGGATTCGAACCTACGACCGTAGCGGTCACGCGGTTCCAGCCTGAAGCGCCTAGAACCGCTCAGCCACAACGGCCGGCATTTGTTAATTGACAAAACTAAGCTGCACTACGTCAAACTGAGTAGCGAACAACTATTGCGTAAGGAAATAGATCGTGTTCGAAAAATTTGTAAACAAAAGTTTGTTTTAATGTCCACTTACGAACATGAAACGTGTGAAGCTAGAATGTTGCAACCCTTAAGGGAAATTCCTAGCGATTGCATTAAAAAGTTTGTGAAACTGAATGATAGTATAAGGACTCTCCTGAGTCAAGATCAGTGGTTGTTAGTTGCCCCGAAAGAGGAAGGAGGAGGAGGAGGAGATTAGTGTTTAACGTCCCGTCGACAACGAGGTCATTAGAGACGGAGCGTAAGCTCGGGTGAGGGAACCATCCCGGCATTTGCCTGAAGCGATTTAGGGAAATCACGGAAAACCTAAAGCAGGATGGCCGGAGACGGGATTGAACCGTCGTCCTCCCGAATGCGAGTCCAGTGTGCTAACCACTGCGCCACCTCGCTCGGTAAAGAGGAAGGATTGACAGTTTTGTGTAACGATAACAAGCTCACAGATGTACTTGTAAAAGGTACAGGAAAACTGACCTTTTATGGGAGGTGCAAGGGATACGGACACAAGTGTTCATACAGTCTGAACAAATCATAAGAACTAAGGTGACCAGTGAGGATATAGTGCCCGCTATAAACATGCAGATTGATTGTTGTATAATTAACAAAGAACAAAGAAAAATATCGGAGCTGAAGTTAGACTTGCCGTTAGAGCATGTAGTACAGCATTTAAACGACCTCAAGGTCGCTGGTCATAAAATAGCCGAAATAGAGGAAACAGCACAGTTTCTCGGAAATCTCTTGGTATCGTTATATGTTCTGGTCTTACCTAAGAGTTGCAATACTGACTATTTTGTTTATATGTTGTTCGTACCGATATTGCAAATGTTTCCGAGATTGTTTGAAATACGTGTGGAAAGGCACTGGAGATGATTGTTGCGGCCGAATATGTTTGCGAACAACAATAGTAAATACGTGCGAAGGGTCAGAAATGACACGCATCCGGAGTAGACGATCCCTCCGAAACAGCGGGCGAAGTAGTGACGAGCGAAATGAGGACTCTGCTACTTCAGCACGCAATGAAGAAAGTATCCCGCTACCGATGCCAGTTCCGCGTAGGGATCAAAGATAAAAACCCCCTTAGTACGTAAGAAACCAACATGGTAATTCATGTCACTCTATGTAAACTGAATAATGTAAAGACGTATACTCTTTTGATATTGCTTATATTAAATGTAACATACAACTTCTGTATTCAGAATGAGTTTGGAAGGTAGGAGACGAGATACTGGCAGAAGTAAGGCTGTGAGTACCGGGCGTGAGTCGTGCTTCGGTAGCTCAGATGGTAGAGCACTTGCCCGCGAAAGGCAAAGGCCCCGAGTTCGAGTCTCGGTCGGGCACACAGTTTTAATCTGCCAGGAAGTTTCAACTTCTGTATTGTTGTGTATCTGCCAGCCTGAGTGGCCAAGCGGTTCTAGGCGCTACAGTCCGGAACCGCGCGACCGCTGCGGTCGCAGGTTCGAATCCTGCCTCGGGCATGGATGTGCGTGATGTCCTTAGGTTAGTTAGGTTTAAGTAGTTCTAAGTTCTAGGGGACCTCAGAAATTAAGTCCCATAGTGCTCAGGGCCATCTGAACCATTTTTTGTTGTGTATCTGTGATGAAAAAAAATGTTATGGAATAAACAAAAACAATTAACCAAGAATAGCAATTACGTAAGTAATACGTGATGTATTTGTAAAGTGAACATTTTGTACAAGAATGTATGACAACGATGTTTTCATGTAAAGTGTATTGGACAAAAGAGAACCATTTTATAGTGATGATCTATGTGAGCAGTGAAAAGTGTTTTATGTTGTAACAAGACACTAAAGGACTGTTCATAGACTGAAGTGTTAAGCAAAAAGTGAACATAATTAATATCATTTCTAGAGATAAGATGTTTTAAGCACAACAGAAGAAAGTTTACAAATTTGTTGACAAGTGATTGTCAACAAATTTCTTCCACGAGGGGAGGTGGAATGTATTGATTATTCCTTGCTACTGTAGTGTTATCTTGAAGCTGTGAGAAAGGAGGACAGGCGCTCCAAGGCGCGGAAGCATAGACGATGCTGAGGGCAGACGAAACTAGGAGAGATATTGTTACATGCAGTAAACCGTAAGGGGAGAGCCTTGCGAAAATGCAGACGCCCCCAGACACGGTCTCAGGGCATTAGTTACTCTTAAAGGAATTAACATGCAACTTCATATGACATCTAGACGCTGTGGTAGGTTGCCACCGTAGAACTTTGTAACCAACAGGCACGTATTAGCGATAAAGCCAGCTTGATACCAGACCTGAGAACAGCAATGTCAGTAGGCTCACAAGGGTTAGAAATAGAGCTAAAACGCCAAAAAACTGTTGACCTAGCAGTCCCTACTCCGGGGAGCCCGAGGGGCGGGGCTAAATGGCGTATAACAATAATGTTGCAAGCCTTATTTACCAGAGCAGTTACGTTTAGCTTTCAGCTGCAGAATGTTGATACCAAATACGGACTTTGTTAGTGCAACTGCATTAACATCCCCTTCTTAGGAGCAGTAGAGGTGACCTAACTAAACTGATTGGCAGGCGCCTGCAAGAAATCTGCGGGATTGGCTGGGTGGCTTTAAGTGGGAAAAACAGTGGCCCCACGCGACTCTTTAAAACCCTTAGATTCCGCACTTTGGCGGAGTTCTCAGTCAGACGACCTGCGCGCCGAATCCGCCTCCGTCGACTCCAGTCTCGGTCCAGCTCCGTGTAAGTCTGCTCTCTCACTTGGAGTGCCTCAGTGAACAGTGTCTCATTCAGTATGTATTGTTTTGCAACTAAATTGTTGCCTTAAGATGCTGCTGGTGTTTGCTACTGTGGTTAGGTTCACTCCTGGGACTTCTGCACTGGCTTCTGTTGTAACAGTGTTATTCATGCTTCTTCTAACCCTAGCACTATCCTCCAGTGCCAGAATGAGATTTTCACTCTGCAGCGGAGTGTGCGCTGATATGAAACTTCCTGGTAGATTAAAACTGTGTGCCCGACCGAGACTCGAACTCGGGACCTTTGCCTTTCGCGGGCAAGTGCTCTACCGTCTGAGCTACCGAAGCACGACTCACGCCCGGTACTGACAGCTTTACTTCTGCCAGTATCTCGTCTCCTACCTTCCAAACTTTACGGAAGCTCTTCTGCGAACCTTGCAGAACTAGCACTCCTGAAAGAAAAGATATAGCGGAGACATGGCTTAGCCACAGCCTGGGGGATGTTTCCAGAATGAGATTTTCACTCTGCAGCGGAGTGTGCGCTGATATGAAACTTCCTGGTAGATTAAAACTGTGTGCCCGACCGAGACTCGAACTCGGGACCTTTGCCTTTCGCGGGCAAGTGCTCTACCGTCTGAGCTACCGAAGCACGACTCACGCCCGGTACTGACAGTTTTACTTCTGCCAGTATCTAGTCTCCTACCTTCCAAACTTTGCAGAAGCTCTTCTGCGAACCTTGCAGAACCAGCACTCCTGAAAGAAAGGATACAGCAGAGACATGGCTCAGCCACAGCCTGGGGGATGTTTCCAGAATGAGATTTTCACTCTGCAGTGGAGTGTGCGCTGATATGAAACTTCCTGGTAGATTAAAACTGTGTGCCCGACCGAGACTCGAACTCGGGACCTTTGCCTTTCGCGGGCAAGTCCTGCAGTGTATTAGTTAGTCCTGTCTGGAATAGAGAACTATTTCAAAACCCTGATTGCCCAAGAGTCTCCACAACGAGTTACCTACCAAGTCTCACGACCTGCATTTCTAGTAAATGCCTGTACCAGTGTTGGCTCAGATAGAAGAAAAGAATCAAATGTGAATTGTCCTTCTGCCTTCTGCTCTATACCGCTCGGGAGCGCAGACTGACCAACATACCCTTTCCCCCTCTCCCACCTATGTCAGGACACGACAACCAACACAACAACTTACGCTTATTATACATTTCTTCGTTACATGTTGCTTGAAGGCTCGCTTTTTTGGTTTCATCTCTTTCTGAGGCAACGAATCTGATTTGGGAGGCCTTAGTTCAAATGGTTCAAATGCCTCTACGCACTATTGGACTTAACATCTGAGGTCATCAGTCCCCTAGACTTAGAACCACTTAAACCTAACTAACCTAAGAACATCACACACATCCAGGCAAGATTCGAACATGCGACCGTAGCAGCAGCGCGGTTCCAGACGGAAGCGCCTAGAACCGCTCGGCCACAGCGGCCGGCGGAGGCCTTACTTCCTTACCGTCGTAGTTTTCTTTTCCGTTAGCACATACAGATTCAACAGAGTCCGTGTTGACACTACACACAAAAGCCGATTCCAGTACAATAAACAACTAACTCCAAGCTGCCCGTTGTGGGAGTGATTAAACTCAGGTAGTAATCTCTGCCAACATGTTCACTTCACTAGAATACAAATGAGGTGCCGAGGAACATAAGGACCAAAAGCTCAACGTCGTCGATCCCACATTTAAGTGAATATCAGAAAAACCAATGAGACACATTTTCGTGAATGTTTATATAATAGTGGGACTACAGCACAGATAAACCTGATCCACCATAAAGTCAACAGTTGTCAAAAGGATGAACAGATGCCACAATCTCAGACTCGACGATGATGTACTTTATGGTTCTCAGCGCCTCAAATGGATAACTGTATGATAAAATTCAGAAATCCACAAAATAGGTTTTTCTGTCAGTATAACTGAAACATATGCTAACATGCGATCTAATTTTACTATATAGTGACTGAATTAACATATCTGAGGTGTGTGATACCGTCTAGCGGGATTTATGCCAAGTGGATAGGGGTAAAAGTCTGGTGCAGTGGGCTACCACCTGGTGGCATTGATGTAAACTTGCAGCAAAGTTGTGAGGGCTAGCTGTGGACGCCGTGAATGTGCACATTGTTTATCAAATCCGTATGTATTTGGCTTGTAAGGCAATTACGTCACTCCAGTTGCGCATGCGCAAAAGTTCCTACAAATATGCACAACTGAAGGTGAGCTCGTGACACTGATGCCAAGTTCACGAAGTCTAGAGTAGCAATGTAGCATGGTGCACTAGGTTTATGGCCATTTACACTCCTGGAAATTGAAATAAGAACACCGTGAATTCATTGTCCCAGGAAGGGGAAACTTTATTGACACATTCCTGGGGTCAGATACATCACATGATCACACTGACAGAACCACAGGCACATAGACACAGGCAACAGAGCATGCACAATGTCGGCACTAGTACAGTGTATATCCACCTTTCGCAGCAATGCAGGCTGCTATTCTCCCATGGAGACGATCGTAGAGATGCTGGATGTAGTCCTGTGGAACGGCTTGCCATGCCATTTCCACCTGACGCCTCAGTTGGACCAGCGTTCGTGCTGGACGTGCAGACCGCGTGAGACGACGCTTCATCCAGTCCCAAACATGCTCAATGGGGGACAGATCCGGAGATCTTGCTGGCCAAGGTAGTTGACTTACACCTTCTAGAGCAAGTTGGGTGGCACGGGATACATGCGGACGTGCATTGTCCTGTTGGAACAGCAAGTTCCCTTGCCGGTCTAGGAATGGTAGAACGATGGGTTCGATGACGGTTTGGATGTACCGTGCACTATTCAGTGTCCCCTCGACGATCACCAGTGGTGTACGGCCAGTGTAGGAGATCGCTCCCCACACCATGATGCCGGGTGTTGGCCCTGTGTGCCTCGGTCGTATGCAGTCCTGATTGTGGCGCTCACCTGCACGGCGCCAAACACGCATACGACCATCATTGGCACCAAGGCAGAAGCGACTCTCATCGCTGAAGACGACACGTCTCCATTCGTCCCTCCATTCACGCCTGTCGCGACACCACTGGAGGCGGGCTGCACGATGTTGGGGCGTGAGCGGAAGACGGCCTAACGGTGTGCGGGACCGTAGCCCAGCTTCATGGAGACGGTTGCGAATGGTCCTCGCCGATACCCCAGGAGCAACAATGTCCCTAATTTGCTGGGAAGTGGCGGTGCGGTCCCCTACGGCACTGCGTAGGATCCTACGGTCTTGGCGTGCATCCGTGCGTCGCTGCGGTCCGGTCCCAGGTCGACGGGCACGTGCACCTTCCGCCGACCACTGGCGACAACATCGATGTACTGTGGAGACCTCACGCCCCACGTGTTGAGCAATTCGGCGGTACGTCCACCCGGCCTCCCGCATCCCACTATACGCCCTCGCTCAAAGTCCGTCAACTGCACATACGGTTCACGTCCACGCTGTCGCGGCATGCTACCAGTGTTAAAGACTGCGATGGAGCTCCGTATGCCGCGGCAAACTGGCTGACACTGACGGCGGCAGTGCACAAATGCTGCGCAGCTAGCGCCATTCCACGGTCAACACCGCGGTTCCTGGTGTGTCCGCTGTGCCGTGCGTGTGATCATTGCTTGTACAGCCCTCTCGCAGTGTCCGGAGCAAGTATGGTGGGTCTGACACACCGGTGTCAATGTGTTCTTTTTTCCATTTCCAGGAGTGTAGTTGGAATCAGGATTTTATGCATGAAACAGAAAGCAACGCATGGGTTAGTGGACAACAATAGAGTCCTTTTGTATGGTCGCCAATAAGGTATCCACGTAAATGAACATAAAAAAAATTCCAGTAATGCAGTTCAATTTAAAAATGGTGTCACGTTAAGTTAATGATAAGTTATTTGCGGAGAATGGATAACTAAAACGATTTAAATCTAATAGCAAGTACTAACTTCACTGAAGTTTGCATACTAGGCTATCTAGAATTACAGCAATGAATGGATAACTAAAACGATTTAAATCTAATAGCAAGTACTAACTTCACTGAAGTTTGCATACTAGGCTATCTAGAATTACAGCAATGAAAGATGACTTCGTGAACATTGATAATTCTTGACACTATGCCTACATCCCACCTCAGTAGTTAGACATGGACAGCCACAACATACACAAAGCACTGAATCTTAAACATTCGGTCAAATACATAACTCAGGTATTAAATAGCCACAAATCAATCACACAGGATATATTTTTTGAAGTAAGTGGTTGTAGCTCCGTCATTAAGTTGCATAGAGAAACATCTTTTTCGTCCATTTTCAAACCATCCGTAAGTGTGACAAATACAGGCGATAGTCTATGTACAAAAACGTCTCCTACAGTGATAAGAGTAGTACTATGGCCGACTGAACAGCAGTAAAATACATTACATAGGACGAACACAATAATAAAGTCCCTCTTGATTGTCCTATGTGCTGTGTTTTGATTTTGTTGAGTACTGCTTTTTTCACTGCTGGGGCAGTTTTTGTACATGGGCTATCGCCCGCATTTGTCACATTTACAGATAGTTTGAAAATGGACATAGGTGTCCGAAACTAGTAATCAAAAAATAAAAAAGATGCTCCCAGAATGAGATTTTCACTCTGCAGCGGAGTGTGCGCTGATATGAAACTTCCTGGCAGATTAAAACTGTGTGCCCGACCGAGACTCGAACTCGGGACCTTTGCCTTTCGCGGGCAAGTGCTCTACCATCTGAGCTACCGAAGCCCGACTCACGACCGGTACTCACAGCTTTACTTCTGCCAGTACCTCGTCTCCTACCTTCCAAACTTTACAGAAGCTCTCCTGCGAACCCGCAGAACTAGCACTCCTGAAAGAAAGGATATTGCGGAGACATGGCTTAGCCACAGCCTGGGGGATGTTTCCAGAATGAGATTTTCACTCTGCAGCGGAGTGTGCGCTGATATGAAACTTCCTGGCAGATTAAAACTGTGTGCCCGACCGAGACTCGAACTCGGGACCTTTGCCTTTCGCGGGCAAGTGCTCTACCATCTGAGCTACCGAAGCACGACTCACGACCGGTACTCACAGCTTTACTTCTGCCAGTACCTCGTCTCCTACCTTCCAAACTTTACAGAAGCTCTCCTGCGAACCTGCAGAACTAGCACTCCTGAAAGAAAGGATATTGCGGAGACATGGCTTAGCCACAGCCTGGGGGATGTTTCCAGAATGAGATTTTCACTCTGCAGCGGAGTGTGCGCTGATATGAAACTTCCTGGCAGATTAAAACTGTGTGCCCGACCGAGACTCGAACTCGGGACCTTTGCCTTTCGCGGGCAAGTGCTCTACCATCTGAGCTACCGAAGCACGACTCACGACCGGTACTCACAGCTTTACTTCTGCCAGTACCTCGTCTCCTACCTTCCAAACTTTACAGAAGCTCTCCTGCGAACCTGCAGAACTAGCACTCCTGAAAGAAAGGATATTGCGGAGACATGGCTTAGCCACAGCCTGGGGGATGTTTCCAGAATGAGATTTTCACTCTGCAGCGGAGTGTGCGCTGATATGAAACTTCCTGGCAGATTAAAACTGTGTGCCCGACCGAGACTCGAACTCGGGACCTTTGCCTTTCGCGGGCAAGTGCTCTACCATCTGAGCTACCGAAGCACGACTCACGACCGGTACTCACAGCTTTACTTCTGCCAGTACCTCGTCTCCTACCTTCCAAACTTTACAGAAGCTCTCCTGCGAACCTGCAGAACTAGCACTCCTGAAAGAAAGGATATTGCGGAGACATGGCTTAGCCACAGCCTGGGGGATGTTTCCAGAATGAGATTTTCACTCTGCAGCGGAGTGTGCGCTGATATGAAACTTCCTGGCAGATTAAAACTGTGTGCCCGACCGAGACTCGAACTCGGGACCTTTGCCTTTCGCGGGCAAGTGCTCTACCATCTGAGCTACCGAAGCACGACTCACGACCGGTACTCACAGCTTTACTTCTGCCAGTACCTCGTCTCCTACCTTCCAAACTTTACAGAAGCTCTCCTGCGAACCTGCAGAACTAGCACTCCTGAAAGAAAGGATATTGCGGAGACATGGCTTAGCCACAGCCTGGGGGATGTTTCCAGAATGAGATTTTCACTCTGCAGCGGAGTGTGCGCTGATATGAAACTTCTGTAAAGTTTGGAAGGTAGGAGACGAGGTACTGGCAGAAGTAAAGCTGTGAGTACCGGTCGTGAGTCGTGCTTCGGTAGCTCAGATGGTAGAGCACTTGCCCGCGAAAGGCAAAGGTCCCGAGTTCGAGTCTCGGTCGGGCACACAGTTTTAATCTGCCAGGAAGTTTCATATCAGCGCACACTCCGCTGCAGAGTGAAAATCTCATTCTGGAAACATCCCCCAGGCTGTGGCTAAGCCATGTCTCCGCAATATCCTTTCTTTCAGGAGTGCTAGTTCTGCAGGTTCGCAGGAGAGCTTCTGTAAAGTTTGGAAGGTAGGAGACGAGGTACTGGCAGAAGTAAAGCTGTGAGTACCGGTCGTGAGTCGTGCTTCGGTAGCTCAGATGGTAGAGCACTTGCCCGCGAAAGGCAAAGGTCCCGAGTTCGAGTCTCGGTCGGGCACACAGTTTTAATCTGCCAGGAAGTTTCATATCAGCGCACACTCCGCTGCAGAGTGAAAATCTCATTCTGGAAACATCCCCCAGGCTGTGGCTAAACCATGTCTCCGCAATATCCTTTCTTTCAGGAGTGCTAGTTCTGCAGGTTCGCAGGAGAGCTTCTGTAAAGTTTGGAAGGTAGGAGACGAGGTACTGGCAGAAGTAAAGCTGTGAGTACCGGTCGTGAGTCGTGCTTCGGTAGCTCAGATGGTAGAGCACTTGCCCGCGAAAGGCAAAGGTCCCGAGTTCGAGTCTCGGTCGGGCACACAGTTTTAATCTGCCAGGAAGTTTCATATCAGCGCACACTCCGCTGCAGAGTGAAAATCTCATTCTGGAAACATCCCCCAGGCTGTGGCTAAGCCATGTCTCCGCAATATCCTTTCTTTCAGGAGTGCTAGTTCTGCAGGTTCGCAGGAGAGCTTCTGTAAAGTTTGGAAGGTAGGAGACGAGGTACTGGCAGAAGTAAAGCTGTGAGTACCGGTCGTGAGTCGTGCTTCGGTAGCTCAGATGGTAGAGTACTTGCCCGCGAAAGGCAAAGGTCCCGAGTTCGAGTCTCGGTCGGGCACACAGTTTTAATCTGCCAGGAAGTTTCATATCAGCGCACACTCCGCTGCAGAGTGAAAATCTCATTCTGGAAACATCCCCCAGGCTGTGGCTAAGCCATGTCTCCGCAATATCCTTTCTTTCAGGAGTGCTAGTTCTGCAGGTTCGCAGGAGAGCTTCTGTAAAGTTTGGAAGGTAGGAGACGAGGTACTGGCAGAAGAAAAGCTGTGAGTACCGGTCGTGAGTCGTGCTTCGGTAGCTCAGATGGTAGAGCACTTGCCCGCGAAAGGCAAAGGTCCCGAGTTCGAGTCTCGGTCGGGCACACAGTTTTAATCTGCCAGGAAGTTTCATATCAGCGCACACTCCGCTGCAGAGTGAAAATCTCATTCTGGAAACATCCCCCAGGCTGTGGCTAAGCCATGTCTCCGCAATATCCTTTCTTTCAGGAGTGCTAGTTCTGCAGGTTCGCAGGAGAGCTTCTGTAAAGTTTGGAAGGTAGGAGACGAGGTACTGGCAGAAGTAAAGCTGTGAGTAACGGTCGTGAGTCGTGCTTCGGTAGCTCAGATGGTAGAGCACTTGCCCGCGAAAGGCAAAGGTCCCGAGTTCGAGTCTCGGTCGGGCACACAGTTTTAATCTGCCAGGAAGTTTCATATCAGCGCACACTCCGCTGCAGAGTGAAAATCTCATTCTGGAAACATCCCCCAGGCTGTGGCTAAGCCATGTCTCCGCAATATCCTTTCTTTCAGGAGTGCTAGTTCTGCAGGTTCGCAGGAGAGCTTCTGTAAAGTTTGGAAGGTAGGAGACGAGGTACTGGCAGAAGTAAAGCTGTGAGTACCGGTCGTGAGTCGTGCTTCGGTAGCTCAGATGGTAGAGCACTTGCCCGCGAAAGGCAAAGGTCCCGAGTTCGAGTCTCGGTCGGGCACACAGTTTTAATCTGCCAGGAAGTTTCATATCAGCGCACACTCCGCTGCAGAGTGAAAATCTCATTCTGGAAACATCCCCCAGGCTGTGGCTAAGCCATGTCTCCGCAATATCCTTTCTTTCAGGAGTGCTAGTTCTGCAGGTTCGCAGGAGAGCTTCTGTAAAGTTTGGAAGGTAGGAGACGAGGTACTGGCAGAAGTAAAGCTGTGAGTACCGGTCGTGAGTCGTGCTTCGGTAGCTCAGATGGTAGAGCACTTGCCCGCGAAAGGCAAAGGTCCCGAGTTCGAGTCTCGGTCGGGCACACAGTTTTAATCTGCCAGGAAGTTTCATATCAGCGCACACTCCGCTGCAGAGTGAAAATCTCATTCTGGAAACATCCCCCAGGCTGTGGCTAAGCCATGTCTCCGCAATATCCTTTCTTTCAGGAGTGCTAGTTCTGCAGGTTCGCAGGAGAGCTTCTGTAAAGTTTGGAAGGTAGGAGACGAGGTACTGGCAGAAGTAAAGCTGTGAGTACCGGTCGTGAGTCGTGCTTCGGTAGCTCAGATGGTAGAGCACTTGCCCGCGAAAGGCAAAGGTCCCGAGTTCGAGTCTCGGTCGGGCACACAGTTTTAATCTGCCAGGAAGTTTCATATCAGCGCACACTCCGCTGCAGAGTGAAAATCTCATTCTGGAAACATCCCCCAGGCTGTGGCTAAGCCATGTCTCCGCAATATCCTTTCTTTCAGGAGTGCTAGTTCTGCAGGTTCGCAGGAGAGCTTCTGTAAAGTTTGGAAGGTAGGAGACGAGGTACTGGCAGAAGTAAAGCTGTGAGTACCGGTCGTGAGTCGTGCTTCGGTAGCTCAGATGGTAGAGCACTTGCTCGCGAAAGGCAAAGGTCCCGAGTTCGAGTCTCGGTCGGGCACACAGTTTTAATCTGCCAGGAAGTTTCATATCAGCGCACACTCCGCTGCAGAGTGAAAATCTCATTCTGGAAACATCCCCCAGGCTGTGGCTAAGCCATGTCTCCGCAATATCCTTTCTTTCAGGAGTGCTAGTTCTGCAGGTTCGCAGGAGAGCTTCTGTAAAGTTTGGAAGGTAGGAGACGAGGTACTGGCAGAAGTAAAGCTGTGAGTACCGGTCGTGAGTCGTGCTTCGGTAGCTCAGATGGTAGAGCACTTGCCCGCGAAAGGCAAAGGTCCCGAGTTCGAGTCTCGGTCGGGCACACAGTTTTAATCTGCCAGGAAGTTTCATATCAGCGCACACTCCGCTGCAGAGTGAAAATCTCATTCTGGAAACATCCCCCAGGCTGTGGCTAAGCCATGTCTCCGCAATATCCTTTCTTTCAGGAGTGCTAGTTCTGCAGGTTCGCAGGAGAGCTTCTGTAAAGTTTGGAAGGTAGGAGACGAGGTACTGGCAGAAGTAAAGCTGTGAGTACCGGTCGTGAGTCGTGCTTCGGTAGCTCAGATGGTAGAGCACTTGCCCGCGAAAGGCAAAGGTCCCGAGTTCGAGTCTCGGTCGGGCACACAGTTTTAATCTGCCAGGAAGTTTCATATCAGCGCACACTCCGCTGCAGAGTGAAAATCTCATTCTGGAAACATCCCCCAGGCTGTGGCTAAGCCATGTCTCCGCAATATCCTTTCTTTCAGGAGTGCTAGTTCTGCAGGTTCGCAGGAGAGCTTCTGTAAAGTTTGGAAGGTAGGAGACGAGGTCCTGGCAGAAGTAAAGCTGTGAGTAGCGGTCGTGAGTCGTGCTTCGGTAGCTCAGATGGTAGAGCACTTGCCCGCGAAAGGCAAAGGTCCCGAGTTCGAGTCTCGGTCGGGCACACAGTTTTAATCTGCCAGGAAGTTTCAAAAAAGATGCTTCTTACTGAAACTTATGACGGAACTACAAACTTTTATTTCAATTCTAATGCAAGTTGCGGGCCTGCTTTTTTCCTTCAGAGTACTGCAAGTTCATAAATATTTTTTATCTTATTTTTTAATCGTGCTTCTCAGGATGCAGTTCTTTTACATCGATACTCAGATTCCTGTACAGTCAAATAGCCGTACAGACACAGACAGAATGTGTGCATTTCGCTCCGATGGCAACTAAAGAAGAAGATCAAGGCGACAGAGAGAGGTGAACATTGAATAAAAGTAAATGAGGAACGAAATTCCGGCGCCGGCCGCGGTGGCCAAGCGGTTCTAGGCGCTTCAGTCCGGAACCGCGCGACTGCTACTGTCGCAGGTTCGAATCCTGCCTCGGGAATGGATGTGTGTGATGTCCTTAGGTTAGTTAGGTTTAAGTAGTTCTAAGTTCTAGGGGACTGATGACCTCAGATGTTAAGTCCCATACTGCTCAGAGCCATTTGAACCATTTTTTGAAATTCCGGCAGTCATCACAAACAAAATTTGTAGTAGTGTTCTATCATTGGAAATGAGTATCCCAACTATCGCGTAACTTTTTGAAAATGCTGTTAATTCATATAACGATAAATGTGGCGTTATTCCTATTCCATGAAATGGTTTTGAAAATACTCTTTTATGTTTTTTAAAAGCCGCGGCTAAATTTTCTCAGGGCGCTATCGCCACAGATGATAGATGTATCCAAAGGTAAGATATCCGTCTTCCTCACGATGGAATAAAAATCTGTCTTTAATATTACGCGGTAATCCATTAAACAGAATGCTTTTTTTTCTGTGAGGCTTGATGCTGCATGATAGCTGCCTATATGCAATGGCAGCGTAAGCATTTGTAGAAATTCCTGCTAATAACAAAACTGTACCTCTAGCCTAATATGAATTAGAAAATATTACAAGAGGTCGTTCTCCATTTATTGAGATTGTTCTTTTTAATACTTTTAACATGAAATGACTATTAAAAGAGTTTATATCGTTTTTTTCATTAATGGCGTCGCTACAACAATGAACCTACACAAAAATGGCCAGGGCAACATTTAATTATTACGTAACTAAATCACATTCAGGAAAGGTGCTCACTACTGACAAAAATACATTTTATAACCATTAGTTTCATATATATTCAAACAAATTCTAATATTGCTACAGATAATTGTATGAATTACAGACCGTGAACAATAAGCGTCCGTCAGCTAGTACATCAGAATCGAGAAGACAATGAACCAAAAAACGCTCATTCTTTTTATACAAATGGATAAAGATCGTAATTATTTCGATTCTGAGAGCGCAGATCACGCTTCTTTATTGTTGCGTTTCGATAACCTATTTATACTTCATTTTTACCGAAGGCTATGGTATACAACTTAAAAAAGTTTAATTAATTTTAGTGTTGATTTAGATCTAATTTTTAAAATGTGTGAATGAATTCCTAAGGGACCAAACTGCTGAGGTCATCGGTCCCTAGGCTTACACACTACTTAAACTAACTTATGCTACAAACAACACACACACACACACACACACACACACACGCACCCATGCCTGAGGATGGACTCGAACCTCCAGAGGGAGGGGATGCGCAATCCGTGACATGGCGCCTCAAACCACGCGACCACTCCGCGCGGCATCTAATTTTACCAGAAAATATTTAAATACTTGAAAACAAGCAGGATGATCAATAAAAACGTGATTAGTGATTTGAATGGAAATCGAAATAATTCATGAACAGCTGCTGCGAGCCGTATAAATGAAGTATCGAAAAGTTCATCTTCAAGGCCCAGTTATTTTGCGCGGTTTCCTTCGTAAAAAGTACTAAATTTAGGATGCTTTGCAAACATAAGATGCTAGGAAAGTAGCTGCAGTGTCAAAACGTTCATCTATTGAAGGCCTAGCTATTTGGCGTGACATTTGATTTTTAAAACGGCCTCCTTCGAAACAGGTACTATGTTAATGTCATTTCGAGAACAGCAGGCACTAGGAAGACAAATGAGGTGACAAAAAATTTATTTTTTCAAAGTCTAGCTATTTGGCGCGTAAAAAGTTTAAAAAGTTACATTATTGTGATGTTAACTGTCAAAATGGGTTTACCTGAATCAAGTGCTAAATTCAGGACATTAGGTGAACAAGATATTCTAGGAAAGAAAAGGAGGTGTCAGTAAGATACTTTCTGTACAAAATTTGAAAAATTAAAAAACATTTGAAAAGATCGGTCAAATGTTTTGTGAAATGGTTTTTCTAAATGTAATAAATAAAATAGATTGGAGAAACATTTGACGTGACTTTTCATAATGCTCGAAATCATGTACACCAAATGAGGTCCGTGAAATAATTCTCTAATCTGTTTCGTTTCTTACCTTTAGAGACATCATTTCACAACATGTTTGACCGATTTTTTTTTTTTCAAAGATTTTTTTGTTCTTGCAGTGAGCTCGAGAAATTATTTTCTGACATCAGATACAAAGAAAATTACCAATGATGTCGCCTCACGTTGGGCTCCAAAGATTTATTGAACTGTGAATTCTTCTCTCTGCTGTCGGATGTGAAATGACGAGCAGATGACAGACGAGATTGCCAAACGTTAGGAGTCAACAATTAATTGGTATTAATAATTAAATAAAATCAAACACTAATGATACGAAATTAAGGTGTTCATGTATGGACGTAAATGATCGTTTGTATGATTAAACCAAAAAATGGTTGTATTTATTTTCGTGCTGTTTACACAAACCAAAACAAAATTACAAATTACACGACTCAGTTATTAAGGGAAAGGAGGAGGGAACGAATCGTCTCACCATTCTTCGTTATTGTTCGTCGTACACTGCTGTCGGTGGCAGGCGCTTTGTCGGTACGGCGCATCGCCTCGGAGCTGTGCTGCGCGAGTCGGCTGCCCTCATCAGCAATCGCGGCTTTGCGGCGGGTCCCAGGTACGATCTCCGCGTTGACTGCACGTTGCCTCTTGCGTGGCCGAAGCTGTGCTCTCACGGTGTCGGAAGGCGAATGTAGGTGATGGGTGGAAGAGCGAGCGCCCATGTCCTCTCGCTTCGGCGGTGTCTCCACGACTCCCCTCTCGCTTCTCCACCATCTCTCAGCTCAACTGATCTTCGAAACATTCTTCCTTCCTGACGTTGTGATTGGCGGACAAAATTTTCAGTACAGCACAATGACAGATCGCCGTTTCATAGCCACGCCCCTCCGTGCAGGGTAGAAATTTCCTATGTAGCTTGGACTGGTGTGTGGCTTGTGAATCGGCATCTTTCTCACGATTTCACATTCTTAAGATGTTTTCCTGCATTCCGAGGCTGTTGGGAGACCAGCTACACAACACTTCTTTAAAACGGCTCTCTCTGCGTGAGGCCATGACAGGCTCATGTTTGGGCTGTCTCTCAAAATAAGCTAGCGTCCATTATTTATAAGGAATGTACTCACTGTTGAGAAAAACATCATCTTAAGAACGCAGACTTCTTTCACACGCCTCCCTGTGCCAATTCCCCGCGCTTTGTGTTCGCTTCTCGTTGTGCCCATGAGGTGCTGGAAATGTCGGCACATTCCTGCTTTCTAAGGCAGGTAAAATGACTGGCGCCAGGCCAGAAGAACTCAGATGCTTTCGCGCTTTCATTCTTGGCGTTCCGTCCTAATGGCTGCAGTGTCCATCAGTTCTCCGCACGCTTCTCACTGTCAGACGGGCCCTTTGCAACGTGTCCCTCCTTGAGTGAGGTGAGGGAGTCCGCTCGGCTTCCCATGCGTCTTTGCAGAATGACTGCAGTGTCCTCTCTTCGGAGACACGCCCCAAGGTGTCCACCGAGCGAGGTGGCGCAGTGGTTAGACACTGGACTCGCATTCGGGAGGACGACGGTTCAATCCCGCGTCCGGCCATCCTGATTTAGGTTTTCCGTGATTTCCCTAAATCGCTCCAGGCAAATGCCGGGATGGTTCGTTTCAAAGGGCACGGCCGTCTTCCTTCCCCGTCCTTCCCTAATCCGATGAGACCGATGACCTCGCTGTCTGGTCTCCTTCCCTAAAACCAACCAACCAACCCAAGGTGTCCGGCTCCCTCCTCCTCCTCCTCGGCTGCTTGCTGCGAGTGTGCGAACGGGGCCGTGGTCGGACGTATTACATCCTGTTCTCTCCACGATCATCACAGGTTTTTCTGATGGTCTCGGAGAATTAAGGTAATGGGAGCAGAAAAGATCTTGTTAACATTTCTTTTGTTGTCGTATTGAGGTTTTTGTAGGTATAGAAATGTACAGTGATTCTTGTCGTCGTATTGAGTTTCTTGTAGCTGTAAAAACGTACAGCGATTTTCTCACTTTGTAGTCTGAACGTATTCCAGAGATTATACGTTTTTAGCCGAGGTGTTATGTGTTATCGCTGAATTTAGGCTTATACAGATTTTGCTATTGATTGTAGAATTTTCCTGTATCTTCTTAAAAGTAAATGGATAAGAAAGCGTATATTGGACTATTCACTTCCTCTCTTTTGTTTAAATTGTTTGTTCACTGGTCATGTAAAGTTTAAGTGAAATCAATTATCCAGAGATGGTGATTAACAGATTTCCACTGAAATGTTACAAATCAGCTACTTCAAGCATAGCTCCGAGCTAGGTGCCCTGTAGTGTACATTCCATGGACGCCGAATCACTGCCATTTACAACTTCAATGGTGTCAAGCGAGCGCTCACTAGAGGGCAGAGTGCAGATCTGTTGTGTTTACCGATGCAATCTGGTTCTGCCTCCATGACAGTGGGACGTGTGTTGGTTAGAAGGAGGCCAGGTGACGGCCTGCAACCAACTTGTCTGTGTGCTAGACGCACTGTACCTACAGCTACAGCTATGGCTTAGGGTGTGGTTTCATACGACAGTAGGAGCAGCCTCGCGGTTATCCCCCTACACTGACTGCAAATCTATACATCAGTCTGGTGATTTGACCTACTGAGCTGCTATTCATGAACAGCATCCCAACAGGATAACGCTCGCCCACACACCGCTGTTGTAACCCAACATATTCTACAGAGTGTCGACACGTTGACTTGGCCTGCTCGATCACCAGATCTACCTCCAGTCACGCGCACATGGGCCATCATCGGACTACAACTCCAGTGTTACTGTTAGTCGTTACTGTATTGGTCAACCAAGTGCAACAGGGAAACTGACATCCGGCACTTGTACAACAAAATACATGCACGTTTTCATGTTTTCATTCAACATTCTGGCGGTTACTACGTTTATACACTCCTGGAAATTGAAATAAGAACACCGTGAATTCATTGTCCCAGGAAGGGGAAACTTTATTGACACATTCCTGGGGTCAGATACATCACATGATCACACTGACAGAACCACAGGCACATAGACACAGGCAACAGAGCATGCACAATGTCGGCACTAGTACAGTGTATATCCACCTTTCGCAGCAATGCAGGCTGCTATTCTCCCATGGAGACGATCGTAGAGATGCTGGATGTAGTCCTGTGGAACGGCTTGCCATGCCATTTCCACCTGGCGCCTCAGTTGGACCAGCGTTCGTGCTGGACGTGCAGACCGCGTGAGACGACGCTTCATCCAGTCCCAAACATGCTCAATGGGGGACAGATCCGGAGATCTTGCTGGCCAGGGTAGTTGACTTACACCTTCTAGAGCACGTTGGGTGGCACGGGATACATGCGGACGTGCATTGTCCTGTTGGAACAGCAAGTTCCCTTGCCGGTCTAGGAATGGTAGAACGATGGGTTCGATGACGGTTTGGATGTACCATGCACTATTCAGTGTCCCCTCGATGATCACCAGTGGGGTACGGCCAGTGTAGGAGATCGCTCCCCACACCATGATGCCGGGTGTTGACCCTGTGTGCCTCGGTCGTATGCAGTCCTGTTTGTGGCGCTCACCTGCACGGCGCCAAACACGCATACGACCATCATTGGCACCAAGGCAGAAGCGACTCTCATCGCTGAAGACGACACGTCTCCATTCGTCCCTCCATTCACGCCTGTCGCGACACCACTGGAGGCGGGCTGCACGATGTTGGGGCGTGAGCGGAAGACGGCCTAACGGTGTGCGGGACCGTAGCCCAGCTTCATGGAGACGGTTGCGAATGGTCCTCGCCGATACCCCAGGAGCAACAGTGTCCCTAATTTGCTGGGAAGTGGCGGTGCGGTCCCCTACGGCACTGCGTAGGATCCTACGGTCTTGGCATGCATCCGTGCGTCGCTGCGGTCCGGTCCCCGGTCGACGGGCACGTGCACCTTCCGCCGACCACTGGCGACAACATCGATGTACTGTGGAGACCTCACGCCCCACGTGTTGAGCAATTCGGCGGTACGTCCACCCGGCCTCCCGCATGCCCACTATACGCCCTCGCTCAAAGTCCGTCAACTGCACATACGGTTCACGTCCACGCTGTCGCGGCATGCTACCAGTGTTAAAGACTGCGATGGAGCTCCGTATGCCACGGCAAACTGGCTGACACTGACGGCGGCGGTGCACAAATGCTGCGCAGCTAGCGCCATTCGACGGCCAACACCGCGGTTCCTGGTGTGTCCACTGTGCCGTGCGTGTGATCATTGCTTGTACAGCCCTCTCGTAGTGTCCGGAGCAAGTATGGTGGGTCTGACACACCGGTGTCAATGTGTTCTTTTTTCCATTTCCAGGAGTATATTGCAAAATGGTTCAAATGGCTCGGAGCACTATGCGACTTAACATCTGAGGTCATCAGTCCCCTAGAACTTAGAACTACTTAAATCTAACTAACCTAAGGACATCACACACATCCATGCCCGAGGCAGGATTCGAACCTGCGACCTTAGCGGTCGCGCGGTTCCAGACTGTAGCGCCTAGAACCGCTCGTCCACTCCAGCCGGCCTATTGTTGCAGCCCACATCACACTACCCACTTCTAAGTTTCTGTTCTCCCAAGTACCAAGTCGCATATCTCGTTGTTTACGGATTATGACGCAACTATCATCCGCTGTGTTTGTAGTGTCGGCAGACTTGCCAACACTACGTACACTAATAGAAAGAGGCGGCCAAGGTGCACGCGCTAACTCACGCAGGGTGGCGTGAGGTCTGAAACAGGATACGTAATGAATGCTATAAAGAAAAGTACGTAGCTGCTGGAATACTTAACTTTAATCCATCATTTATATACAGCGTTCTTGATGATACAACTGAGGCTCTCTCTAGATAAATGCAATATACTGCTAATGGCGCCTTGCTAGGTCGTAGCCATTGACTTAGCTGAAGGCTATGCTAACTAGCTGCTCGGCTAATGAGCGATGCTTCGTCCGTGTAGTCGCTAGCAAAGTCGTCCGTACAACTGGGGCGAGTGCTAGTCCGTATCTCGAGACCTGCCTTGTGGTGGCGCTCGGTCTGCGATCACTGACAGTGGCGACACACGGGTCCGACATGTACTAATGGACCGCGGCCGAATTAAAACTACCACCTAGCAAGTGTGGTGTCTGGTGGTGACACCACAGTGTTGGCTCACTGTAGCATATTATCATCACAAGCCCCCTCCACAGCAGTATAAAACTCCTCTCACTTATGTAGCCGAACGTGGGATGTACTGAGCCGCCGGCTTGTAATGCGTACTTCAGGGCCACCCCAAATCCCAATCACTGAAGCTGCTACTCTCATGGTGCCAGGATTCCCTGCACTCATCGCACGTGAACACACACTGAGGTGCCAAAAGTCATGTAATACCTCCAAACATTGTGTCGGACCTCCTTTTGCCCAGCGCAGTACAGCAGCTCGGCGTGGCATGGGATCAACAAGTCTCTGGCAGCCCCTCGCAGAAATACTGAGCCATCCTGCTTCTATAGCCGTCGACAAGTGCGAAAGTGCTGCCGGTGCAGGATTTTGTGCACGATTATGTTCCACAAATGTCCGATGGGATTCGCATCTCGATGGCCAAATCATTCACTTGAATTAACGAGAATGTTCTTAAAACCAATCACGAACAACTGTGGACTGGTGACATAGTGCATTGTAGTCAATCAAAATTATATCGTTGTTTGAGAACATAAAATCCATGAATGGCTGCAAATTGTCTGCACTTAGCTGAACACAACCATTTCCAGTCAATGATCGGCTCAACTGGACCAGAGGACCCAATCCATTTTATGTAATGGCAGCCCACACCATTATGCAGGCACCATCATGTTGTATGGTGCCTTGTTGACAATTTGGGTCCATGGATTCATTGAGTCTACGCCACACTCTAACCACACAATCAGCTCATACCAACTGAAATCTAGAGTTATATGGCCAAGCCACGATTTTCCAGTGGTTTATGGTCCAATCGACATGGTCACGAGCCCAGGAGAGGCGCTGCAGGACGTGCCATGCTATTATCAAACGCACTCGCATCGATCATCTGGTGCCATAGCCCATTAACGCCTAATTTCGCCACACTGCCGTAATGGATACGTGCGTCGTACGCCCCACATTGATTTCTGTGCTTATTTCACGCAGTATTACTTGTCTGTCAGCACTGACAACTCCACGCAAACAGTGCTTTTTTCGGTCACTTCGTTATCCGTGGTGAGAAATGATGCCTAAAATTTTGTATTCTCGGCACATGCTTGACGCTGTGGATCTCGGAATATTGAATTCCAACGATTTGCGAAATGGAACGTGCAATGCGGCCAGTTTCAACAGCCATTCTGGGCTCGAAGTCTGTTAATTCCCGTCTGTATATGTGCGTATCGGTATCCCATTACCTTTTGCCATCTCAGTGTAGTATAATGCGGGCGCCTCCACCGTCTCTTGCTGCAATTGATCTTCCAACATTATGCACACTGAACTTGCAGCTACGATATTACACTTTTTCAGCTATTATGCACATTTCGGTCCCTTTCCTCTGGGCGACTGATATAACTGAACGAATTCTTAACCTATGCTTCACATCTAATATCTCCCTTTTTAGCACAACAATAAACTGTTTCCACCTGTTTCGACCAGAAGCGTGGCATGTACGTTCACGAACGACTTTCTAACGCTATTTTATTGTCTTTTAGCTGGATGCTCCTCGCTAGATCACGTGCGACCTCTTATGGTAAGTTCTGAACACTGACTCACTCCTATTACAATCTGAGTAACCGAAATGTTGGATGGATTAGTAACCCATACCAGAACACCCGACTGAAGGCTGCTAACCTCATATGTTTCAAAAATAACCCAATGGCTGCTGAACGTGCAATGCAGATAAACCATTAATACGATTATTGCATTAATCACAACATTCTCCTAAAGGACAGCTACGTCGCATTTCACAAAAACGTTAATTTGCCATTTTATCATTCTACGGCAACATCAGTAAATAAAAGACAAGTTTTCACTAGAGATGTTGAGCACTATGCAGTACTTCATAGTGTACTATACAGGGTGTTACAAAAAGGTACGGCCAAACTTTCAGGAAACATTCCTCACACACAAAGAAAGAAAATATGTTATGTGGATATGTGTCCGGAAACGCTTACTTTCCATGTTAGAGCTCATTTTATTACTTCTCTTCAAATCACATTAATCAAGGAATGGAAACACACAGCAATAGAACGTACCAGCGTGACTTCAAACACTTTGTTACAGGAAATGTTCAAAATGTCCTCCGTCAGCGAGGATACATGCATCCACCCTCCGTCGCATGGAATACCTGATGCGCTGATGCAGCCCTGGAGAATGGCGTACTGTATCACAGCCGTCCACAATACGAGCACGAAGAGTCTCTACATTTGGTACCGGGGTTGCGTAGACAAGAGCTTTAAAATGCCCCCATAAATGAAAGTCAAGAGGGTTGGGGTCAGGAGAGCGTGGAGGCCATGGAATTGGTCCGCCTCTACCAATCCATCGGTCACCGAATCTGTTGTTGAGAAGCGTACGAACAATTCGACTGAAATGTGCAGGAGCTCCATCGTGCATGAACCACATGCTGTGTCGTACTCGTAAAGGCACATGTTCTAGCAGCACAGGTAGAGTATCCCGTATGAAATCATGATAACGTGCTCCATTGAGCGTAGATGGGAGAACATGGGGCCCAATCAAGACATCACCAACAATGCCTGCCCAAACGTTCACAGAAAATCTGTGTTGATGACGTGATTGCACAATTGCGTGCGGATTCTCGTCAGCCCACACATGTTGATTGTGAAAATTTACAATTTGATCACGTTGGAGTGAAGCCTCATCCGTAAAGAGAACATTTGCTGTGGTGTCACCGCCAGACACCACACTTGCTAGATGGTAGCCTTTAAATCGGCCGCGGTCCGTTAGTATACGTCGGACCCGCGTGTCGCCACTATCAGTGATTGCAGACCGAGCGCCGCCACACGGCAGGTCTAGAGAGACTTCCTAGCACTCTCCCCAGTTATACAACCGACTTTGCTAGCGATGGTTCACTGACAAAATACGCTCTCATTTGCCGAGACGATAGATAGCATAGCCTTTAGCTACGCCATTTGCTACGACCTAGCAAGGCGCCAGTACCAGTTACTATTGATACTGTAATCATGTACCGTCAACAGCGACGCTCATCATTAATGGATTAAAGTTAAGTATTCCACCAGCTACGTCCGTTTTTCTAAAGTCTAAATTCCTTGTCCTGTTCCAGACCTCACGCCAGCCTGCGTGAGCTAAAACGCGTGCCTTTCGGCTTCCTCTAGTACCCGGTGTTGGCTCTCCTGCCAACCCACAACATTTGCACTGAAATGAGGATTGACACATTGTTGGGTGAACCATTAGCAGAAGTGTACCCGTGGAGGCCAATCAGCTGCTGATAGTGCCTGCACACACTGTACATGGTACGGAAACAACTGGTTCTCCCGTAGCACTCTCCATACAGTGACGTGGTCAACGTTACCTTGTACAGCAGCAACTTCTCTGACGCTGACATTGGGGTTATCGTCAACTGCACGAAGAATTGCCTCGTCCATTGCAGGTGTCCTAGTCGTTCTAGGTCTTCCCCAGTCGCGAATCATAGGCTGGAATGTTCCGTGCTCCCTAAGACGCCGATCAATTGCTTCGAACGTCTTCCTGTCGGGACACCTTCGTTCTGGAAATCTGTCTCGATACAAACGTACCGCGCCACGGCTATTGCCCAGTGCTAATCCATACATCAAATGGGCATCTGCCAACTCCGCATTTGTAAACATTGCACTGACTGCAACACCATGTTCGTGATGAACACTAACCTGTTGATGCTACGTACTGATGTGCTTGATGCTAGTACTGTAGAGCAATGAGTCGCATGTCTACACAAGCACCGAAGTCAACATTACCTTCCTTCAATTGGGCCAACTGGCGGTGAATCGAGGAAGTACAGTACATACTGACGAAACTAAAATGAGCTCTAACATGGAAATTAAGCGTTTCCGGACACATGTCCACATAACATCTTTTCTTTATTTGTGTGTGAGGAATGTTTCCTGAAAGTTTGGCCGTACCTTTTTGTAACACCCTGTATAATATCCTAATTTTTTAAAGTGAGAACGAGCGAGGGCTCTGATGCTGGAACGACGAGTTCGTCAAAAGTTTGTTAAATTGAGGAGAGAATAATAACATAGAGAAATATAAAACTAAAAAATAGGACAAGGATTGGCTGAATATCGTTTTGGCTTCAAGATAAATGCTGGAAGAGTAGTTCTAATCTAATTTCAGTTACAGACTGGAAATAAAGACAAATCACGATACGTTCATGACATTTCGGAAGTTACAGAATGACTTTTACGATAAATGGTGGAATAAGGCGTTGTACTGCTGAGAAGGATAAGGACTAAAAGCAGATATGGAATAACAGCTCACAAAAATGAACAATAAAGTTAGAGTCGCTTGTGCGAGAAAAGGCGTAAAGAAGAATTTCTCCTTCCGCCACTGTTGCGTAAGTGGTATGTGACACTAATAGTGACAAAGTGTTGAAGACTAGATAAGATATATAATCATACCGCGTAAAACAAAGGAAAACTCAAAATAAATGTTACATTCAATGGTGAGGCTACGAAGCTTAGAACCTGGGTTAACGATAAGTAACGCTGAGGCGAAAGTGATGATAAGCTGAACATTAGAAGAAAGGAGAAAAAACTAATTGATTATAATCAAAAAGGTACAATACAAATAATGAAACAATATTACTATCTGGAAAGCATTATTATTCGAAATAGCCGATGCAAGGGAGACATCAGAAGTAGATTGCCTGATGTTAAGAAAGTTTTCCGCAAGAAAAGATATTAGTATTAAGTATTGAGAGGGAACTTATAGAGGTATTTCTGGAACTGCTTATGTGTATCACGCTACTGTACTGAAGTGACCATGTGAAAATATAAAAGATGAAACGTGAAAAAAAACAGTAAGGATGTTAAAAATCAAAAGAGCTACTAAAATAATAAATGCGAAGGCTCTGAATAGAATAAGTGAGGAAAGACATCTGCGGCAAATCCTTCCTAGAATAAGGGAAAGATTCCAGAATGAGATTTTCACTCTGCAGCGGAGTATGCACTGATATGAAACTTCCTGGTAGATTAAAACTGTGTGGCGGACCGAGACTCGTACTCGGGACCTTTTGCCTTTCGCGGGCAAGTACTCTACCAACTGAGCTACCCAAGCACGGCTGACGCCTTGTCCTCACAGCCTTTTTCCGCCAATACCTCGTCTCTAGGTAGAGTTCGAGTCTCCGTCTGGCACACAGTTTTAATCTGCCAGGAAGTTTAAAGGAAAAGATTATTTGCACATCTATTATCTATAAATAGTAGTTAACTTGATGTTAGAAGGAGTACTACGGAGATAAAAGTGGGGGATGAAAACAAAACTTACCGTATAGAACAAAGAACGGATGAATGTCTGTGAAGTAACTACGCAGAGATGGAAAGGTCAGTGGAAGACAGGAAGGCATGGAGAACGGTATCAAATCCCATGGAAGACTGATGGATACCTACAAAAACTGGTTCAATTAATCTTAAGTAATCAACCGTTGATCCGATTTATGAAGCGCTTCAACGTATGCACTGGGGACGAACAACCGTTTCTCGTTTCTTGCTTCATTATGTGGTAGGATTTTCTGTTTCGAAATTTATCTGAAGGACGTCACGAGAACTCCAACGTCTGGGTAGCAGGATTATTTTCTGAGCAAAAAAACGTTTCTCTCAGTATGAAACTCCCTCCCTCGCTTCCCCCCTTCTCTCTCTCTCTCTCTCTCTCTCTCTCTGTGTGTGTGTGTGTGTGTGTGTGTGTGTGTGTGTGTGTGTGTGTGTGCAAACCGATGTGTAGCTCACCAACTTGCTCGACTTTTAGCCAAGTCTTGCGTAACCTAATGTTACAGCTTTAGGTGTGTTGTTTGTCATTGGTGAGGTGTGTGGGAAGCTTCTATTGCAACTTTATCTTTGGCCTGGAAAAGCAAAACCAAGGAGAGGGGCGATGCTTCTTCCGGCGAACTAAATCAAGAATTTGAGGGCTAATAGCAAGTGACGAAGCAGCGACAGTAAGGGAAAGACTTTCTTGCCACCTAAGGTCTGTAAACGTTTAAAATTCCAGTGGAAGGTATCCTGGGCAGAGATACGAATAGAAAAAAAGGTAATGACATTTACGAGTGGGGCATGTTAACTCAGTTTAAATATCACTGAAAGAACCTCTGACGGAAATATGACAGCCATGTTTTGCAACTGTTAACAGAAGGCAAAAGTGTGGTAAACAAATTGTTGCATACCATTCTGAGCAGTGCGGGCTCGGGTTTCTATCGATTTCGTCCCTTGTTGACGATCTTTGTCTGGATAACTCTGGAGGTACGCCGTTGGCGCCATCGGTGGGGACTAAAGTAGCGAAGTAGGAAACCTTCGTCAGTGGTGTGCAGAGCGAGTCAGACTGGAGCGGTTAACATTTGGAGTTCTGGTTGGTACACGTGAGAACGAATGGGCTTTTGTGAAGGCGCCTTGCTTGGGTTCGACTATCAGTTATTGATTTTGGAAAACACACCTGTGACTTGCAGGTTGTTTGGCCGGTTCGACGCTAGTGAAGGCGGTCCTGGCTCTTGCAGGCTTAAGAATTGACCTTTGAGTACGTGCCCAATTGCTGCGCCATTTCACTCGTACCCTGCGATGCATCTGTTAACCGTACCGTAGCAGACCTGTGTATGCAGGACACCTAGTACACGTACGAAGTCTGTACAAAAAATTCCGGAACATTCGTAATTTCGGACCAGTGGTTTGTTGGAGGGACTCAGGGAGTCACACCTAGTGATACGTGGCTGGCGACCACGGGGCCCCGAGCTGAGTCCTGGCATTGCTTCCATTTACTTATGCCAGGCTCCTCACTTTTATCTTTCCTATCTGGCCACCCTCGGCCAGCTCTTGTTCTTTTCCGACCCTGACGCTATTAGGTTTCGAGGGCTAGGGGTCTTTCATTTTACAACCTATACTTCTCATGCAGCGTCTGACCCGGAGCGGGCGGCTGCAAAAGGCGTCTGTATCCCATGTTAGGGGCGGCCTCCAGAACTGCGGAAGGCAACGGAATACCACCGCAGATTATCTTCCCTGCATAATGCAGCCTCCATTTTATGCACAAAAAATGGCTTCCTCTCATGTTAAATCAGTGTCCGGAGGTAAAATAGTCCCCCATTCGGATCTCCGGGGGGGACAACTTGAAAGGAGGCAAAAAATCAAAACGAGAATTGGTACCTGGAATGTCAGAACTCTGCTACAAGCAGGAAAACTAGAAAACCTTAAAAGAGAGATGGAAAAGAATCCTATGGACCTCGTAGGAGTTGCTGAGGTAAGATGGAATGGACATTGAGAGTTGCAGTCAAATGAATATGTATTCTACTACTCAGGAGGAGAAGTAAAAGGAATTAATGGAGTAGGAATGATTATGACAAAGGAATTGGCTAAATGTGTGGAATATGTAGACTACGCAAATGACCGGGTTATTGGTGTAAGGCTGAAAGGAGCACAAAAAGATTTACTGATTGTCCAGGTGTATATGCCAACTTCAGAACATGATGACCAAATTGTAGAGGAAACGTACAATGTAATAGAGAGAATAATGGACGAAAATAAAAAATGCTGCAAAATACACTCCTGGAAATTGAAATAAGAACACCGTGAATTCATTGTCCCAGGAAGGGGAAACTTTATTGACACATTCCTGGGGTCAGATACATCACATGATCACACTGACAGAACCACAGGCACATAGACACAGGCAACAGAGCATGCACAACGTCGGCACTAGTACAGTGTATATCCACCTTTCGCAGCAATGCAGGCTGCTATTCTCCCATGGAGACGATCGTAGAGATGCTGGATGTAGTCCTGTGGAACGGCTTGCCATGCCATTTCCACCTGGCGCCTCAGTTGGACCAGCGTTCGTGCTGGACTTGCAGACCGCGTGAGACGACGCTTCATCCAGTCCCAAACATGCTCAATGGGGGACAGATCCGGAGATCTTGCTGGCCAGGGTAGTTGACTTACACCTTCTAGAGCACGTTGGGTGGCACGGGATACATGCGGACGTGCATTGTCCTGTTGGAACAGCAAGTTCCCTTGCCGGTCTAGGAATGGTAGAACGATGGGTTCGATGACGATTTGGATGTACCGTGCACTATTCAGTGTCCCCTCGACGATCACCAGTGGTGTACGGCCAGTGTAGGAGATCGCTCCCCACACCATGATGCCGGGTGTTGGCCCTGTGTGCCTCGGTCGTATGCAGTCCTGATTGTGGCGCTCACCTGCACGGCGCCAAACACGCATACGACCATCATTGGCACCAAGGCAGAAGCGACTCTCATCGCTGAAGACGACACGTCTCCATTCGTCCCTCCATTCACGCCTGTCGCGACACCACTGGAGGCGGGCTGCACGATGTTGAGGCGTGAGCGGAAGACGGCCTAACGGTGTGCGGGACCGTAGCCCAGCTTCATGGAGACGGTTGCGAATGGTCCTCGCCGATACCCCAGGAGCAACAGTGTCCCTAATTTGCTGGGAAGTGGCGGTGCGGTCCCCTACGGCACTGCGTAGGATCCTACGGTCTTGGCATGCATCCGTGCGTCGCTGCGGTCCGGTCCCAGGTCGATGGGCACGTGCACCTTCCGCCGACCACTGGTGACAACATCGATGTACTGTGGAGACCTCACGCCCCACGTGTTGAGCAATTCGGCGGTACGTCCACCCGGCCTCCCGCATGCCCACTATACGCCCTCGCTCAAAGTCCGTCAACTGCACATACGGTTCACGTCCACGCTGTCGCGGCATGCTGCCAGTGTTAAAGACTGCGATGGAGCTCCGTATGCCACGGCAAACTGGCTGACACTGACGGCGGCGGTGCACAAATGCTGCGCAGCTAGCGCCATTCGACGGCCAACACCGCCGTTCCTGGTGTGTCCGCTGTGCCGTGCGTGTGATCATTGCTTGTACAGCCCTCTCGCAGTGTCCGGAGCAAGTATGGTGGGTCGGACACACCGGTGTCAATGTGTTCTGTTTTCCATTTCCAGGAGTGTAGTAATGGGAGACTGGAACGCCATTGTGGGAGAAGGGAAAGAGGGAAACATAGAGGCAGTCATGGTCTTGGAAAGAGAAATGACAGAGGTGAATGGTTAATTGACTTCTGCAGGGAAAGGCAGCTGATAGCGGCAAACACATGGTTCAAGAACCATAAGAGGAGGCTCTACACTTGGAAATCACCAGGGGATAAATACAGAAACCAAATCGATTTTATACTGGTAGAAGAAAGATACAGGAATGGAATCAAGAAGGTGCACACATTACCAGGTGCAGATATTAATAGTGACCACGACTTACTTCTGGCAGAAATAGAAATAATAATGAAAAAACTGAAAAAGGCGACAATGGTGAAGAAGTGTGATCTAGAGAAGATAAGGTCCAACAAAGAACAAATTACAGAAATGCTGTCTCGGAACTTTCTAAACACATTACGAGACAAAGAAGCACCTGATAATGCCAACGAGTACTGGAATATGCTAAAAGAAGGAATCATTAAAGCAGGACAGCAAAATATAGGATACGTAAAAGGGAAAAGGGAAAAAAAACCATGGGTCACACAAGAAATGATTTCCAAGATGGAGGAGAGAAGAAAATTGAAAAACAAGAACACTGAAGATGCAAGAAAGATATACCGAACGTTAAATAACGAACTGCGAAGAGAAACAGAGCACGCTAGGAAAAAATGGCTAAAAGAGGAATGTGATGAAATTGAAGAACTGGACAGGAAGGGAAGATACGACTTACTATACAACAGAGTAAAGACTATGACATGGGAACAAAACAGAGCAGGAAGTGTTACTATGGAAATTTTGAGTAAAGACGAAGACGTAGTGTACAAAGATCGTGACGATGTCCTCCAGAGATGGGAAGAATATATAAAAGAGCTATATGACACAAATAGCAAACCAGAAACTCTGGAACTTGAATCACACAACAGTGTAAGTGATGAAGAGAAAGGACCGACCATCATAATGGAAGAAGTAAAGTCTGCCATTGCTGCAATGAAAAATGGCAAAGCAGTAGGTACAGATACAATACCGGAAGAAATACTAAAATGCTTGAACCACAATGGAATAAGAGAAATATTGAGGTTATGTAATAAAATATATGACAGTGGTGAATGGCCTGAGGACTTTTTGACAACAGTAATGATTCCATTACCGAAAAAACAAGGAACCAAGAAATGCAGCGAGCACAGGACAATCAGCCTCATTTCACATGCAGCCAAAGTGATGTTAAGAATAATTAATAAAATACTTGAAAAAGTAATAGAGGAGAATCTCGGCGAGGAGCAGTTTGGCTTTAGACGGAATACGGGCACCAGAGATGCAATAGGGCTCCTACGAATCTTGGGAGAAAGGTTTATTGAAAAAGGAAGAGACCTATATATGTGCTTCATCGATTTAGAAAAGGCATTTGACAATGTGGTTTGGGACAAGCTGGCGACTATTATGAGGGAAAAGAGAGTGGACTGGAAAACCAGATGACTTATAAACTCATTATAACTTAATCAAAAAGTTTCAGTTAAAGTGAGAGGATAAAGTAAAAACTGGATCAGACTAGGGAAAGGAGTAAGACAAGGATGCTGTTTATCACCTACTCTTTTCAACCTGTACTTGGAAAATATGATTGACCAACGCTCATTAGATGACAAAGGAGTAGAAATTGGAGGAAGAAGAGTAGGGTGCTTGAGATTTGCTGATGACATGGTCCTTGTAGCCACAGGGGAAAAAGAATTACAGGATTTGGTGGACACCATTGCAACTAACGGAAAAAAATATGGAATGAAAATTAACACAAATAAAACAAAAGTATTGGCAATAGGAGGAAATAAGGAAATAAAAATTGTGCTGAATGGAGAAACACTAGAACAGGTGCAAAATTTTAAGTATCTTGGAAGCAGGATAGACACCGACTGGAAGTGCACCACAGAAATTAAAACAAGGATAGCAATGGCAAAAGAGGCGTTTTATAAGAAAAGGATAATCTTCTGCAGCGGTCTGGACAGAGAACTCAGAAAGAGACTCATAAAATGTCTTGTATGGAGTGTTCTTCTATATGGCGCTGAAACATGGACTATGAGGAAAAAAGACAGAGAAAGGCTGGAGGCTTTTGAGATCTGGACATGGCGGGAGACGGAAAGAATAAGTTGGATGGACAGAGTAAAAAATGAAGAGGTACTGAGAAGAGTGGGAGAGAAAAGACAGTTACTAGATGTAATAAAGAGAAGAAAAAGAAACTGGATTGGGCATATATTAAGAAAGAATGACGGACTGATAAAAACAGTTTTAGAAGGTTATGTAGAAGGGAAAAGGAAGCGAGGAAGGAAGAGATTCCAGATACTGGATGACATGATGGACGGTACAACATACAGCAGCCTTAAGAAGGAAGCAATGGATCGCAGAAAATGGAGAGGCAAAGGACCTGGTAATATAGCAGATAACTGATGATGATGATGATGATGGTTTGTTTGGAGCGAAATACAGTTGGCATCCCTGCACACGCCTGTGTTTAATGTGTAATTGTCGGAAGTTTCATTGTTGTATATCTGTTAGTTCTTGTTCAGTGCCGTATTGAATAGTTGTCTCGCACAGTTTGCGAATTTCGTGATGGGGGAGCTAGAGAAGCAACGTGTTTGCTTTCAATTTTGCGTGAAACTCACGAGGCCTTTATAGAGATACACTAAATGATGCAGGAAGCGTAAGGTGATAAGTGCTTAAAGCTGCGCTCGGTGTTACGAATGGTTCACGCGCTTTAAAAATGGCCTGATTAAAATTAAAAATGACCTTCGTTCAGGTCGCTCTTCGACGTCTACCGACGACGCTCACGTCAGGAAACGTCAACAAAATTGTACGTGCCAATCGAAGACTGACTGTCCGAGAGATTGTAGAAGAATGTAACATTTCAGTTGCATCATGTCACGAAATCCTGACACAGTTATGATTCTCTTAAGAAACATCTCGTTCCCACTTGCCCGTTCGATAAAGCTGTTCACGGATTACGAGGTGAAGGTTTTTCTGGTCTTGAGTCATGAGCTGTGGGACGAACTTGGCGGCAACACGATGCGTAAGGAATGAAAAGGTTCTTCGCAGAATCGGCGAAGAAACGAGAATATGAAAAACTCCGACAAGGTGAAGTAACAGCATGGCAGGACACGTGTTGGGACACAAGGGAATAACTCCCATTGTACTAAAGGGAGTTGTACAGGGTGAAAGACGAAGAATAGAATACATCCAACAAATAATTGAGGACGTAGTGTTCAAGTTCTACTCTGAGATGAAGAGGGTAACGTAGAATTCATGGCGGATCACCTCAAACCAGTCAGAAGATTAAAAAATAAATAAATAAATAAACAGTTTACATTTCCTTCGTCGAATTGTTTGAGCATTTCTTTGCACCACTCGACACGAATCTGTTTTTGAGATTTGGTAAAATTGAGCAAAATTAGTGGAAATATCTCTAGCTCATGGCTAAAACAAATGAATGCATCCAGAACTGAATATTGTCGGTGTGCCGAAGGATTGCTCTGTCTCACGGTAAGTCACAATCCACATTGCATTGGTGTTTTTTGTTAACAACAGCCAGTTTTGGTAGACGTATACGAAATTTCGTTGGTGGCAGAAGCACGACTATAATGAATGTGCGCAAACCAAACGTAAACATCTTTGTTAGAATATTCCAGAAACCCACCCCCCACTCTCTGCTGTCTATAGTATGCCCTCTGTATACATCATGCGCATGGAATATACATAGTAGAAAACTCCATCCGTCCTATATGCTGTTAAACGTTTTTTTAAATCTGAATTTTTATGACGGTAAAAATCATCTTAGCTATCGGACTCGTATACATGGTGCAGGTTCTAACTAGTGTCGCTGAACAAACAGAGAATTAAAATTCATTGTGTAAAAACACACCAGATGGGATTATGATGCACGACGTACTACAATAGGACTTTCTCAGTATGTTCTATATTTTTCATAACACTATAGGCCAAGGTTTTACTGTACAGTATTTAAGGACAATAAATGGACTAAATGATTATTTTTATTACATCGCAATCAATAACTGATGTATAGTGCACGCAAAATGCCATGGCCACTAGGAAAGTAGTCGGCTGGGAAAGTGTGGGGAGAGCGGCTGTGGTGAAGCCTGCACATACATTTTTGGTAAATAATAAGTGGGTCCCCTCTAGTCCCACACATGCATGGTAACCATTCAAAAAGATCTGTCATCTCTTATTTCGTTAGCATTTAAAACGAATTCCACCGAAAATGCAGCAATATATTTTCGCCTGGTTTGTTAACCATTTGTAGCTTTCAAAGAAGAGTCACGAATGGCGAATTTTGAGTAAAACATACGCATTTCTCTTGTTGCCATATTAAAATTTGCTTCTTCTGCCGAGAATCAGCGGAGTTTAGACAGTCTCATTTTGTTAACATGTTGTGCAGATGCAGTTGCAGGGGAGTTCTGAAACAGTGGTTTATTAAGTGAAGAACTGAGGAAAATTAAGGTCAGCACCTTATGAAAAAGCACATCCTTGGTACAAAATAAATATGTTCATCAGGCTACCCTCCATTCAGAGGCTGTTGCACGCAGCGGCCGTTATTTTGATTTGTAAATAATAGATTTCAGCTATCAACCGCCCTTTGGAATTTTTATTGGAAGATCTAGATTTCAGCTAGCAACTAGCCATTCTCAATGCACTATACTTTTTTGGTCAAGGCATGTAATGCCTGTTGGTAAATAAATATGTAGTGACTTCACTTATATTGCTCCGAAACCCATAGTATTTCTCGTTTCACCAGCTATTGATGGCCCTTAAAAATTAGATTCTTTCATCAGAAACGACTGTAGTTAGTGGAACAACACGGTAGATAATGAAGTTTTCTACAGTAACCATATGGCAAAATACCCTCCTCTTTGTGTGCTCTCATTATCCAAAATCTCATTTCTATATTTCAAACCGTTCATTAAATATGAGGAATGTTGTGGATATTTCACATCGGCGGGATACGATCGCACGTGAGTGCGCTATGTCAGATCAATTTTCTCGAGATTGGTGACAGGTAGAGACCTACAACTAAGTCTAGAGAAAAATTCAATATGTTAGCTAAATTTCATATGCAGCAACATATTATGTAGTATGTACCAGACACAAAATGATAGCGACCCCTATTTTTTCATTGCAAACTTTTCCGAATTTCACGCAGTGTCTTACTTCCAAGTAATATGACAATAGCTATGACCTTTAACGAAATGTTGGTTACATCGTAATGAACTTGACATATGAAGCTACAAGAAAAGCAAAAATGAAATTTTTTACTGAATAGTTTCTTTAAAATCGTTTGAAAAAGTCTGCAAGGCGTGAGCGTCGATTCTGTCATCGCCGACCGGCCCAAAGGTGGGAAACGCTTCTCGGCTTCCCCTTCTGAACAAAAGGACGAACTCTCCCAGCTCTTTGGACGAAAACTTGTCACTGCGCATCTGCCACCGTATCCTGCGCTGCCTGTACCCGCTACCTCCATCTATTTCAGTACAAGATCATCGACCGAAAAAATGGTTTACTATAGTACTGAGTTAAATTTTATTAACTAACACATACGAATCAGCAAGTACAATAGCATTATAATATGGCGTCTGTGGATGGCTGAATGTTCAAGTAGAAAACTCCGTCCGAACAGGCCAGGAAGGCCCAACGGTACTGATCGGCCGCCGTGCCATCCCACTGGATGGGGATGTGGAGAGGCATGAGGTCAACACACCGCTCTCCCGACCGTATGTGAGTTTACGAGACCGGAGCCGCTGCTTCTCAATAGAGTAGCTCCTCAGTTTGATTCACAGGGGCTAAGTGCACCTAACTTGCAACAGCGCTCGGCAGACCGGATGGTCACCCATCGAAGTGCTAGCCCAGCCCGACAGCGCTTCGGTGATGAGACGGGAACCGGTGTTACCACTGCGGCAAGATCGCTGGTGACTGTTCAAGTATAGATATACACTATTCGGTCATATTAATGTGACCACATGTCAATGGCCTGAATAACCACCCTTGAAGCGCAGGAAGAGCGAGACGTTCAGGAAGAGAATCAGTGAGGTTCTGGTTGTGGAGCCACGCTGACTCCAATTCCGTGACCACCTGCGCTAGATTTCCTGATTGAGGATCCGTGGTGCGAATAGTCCGATCGAGATACTCCCACAGATTCTCTGGATTTAAATTTTGAGAGTAAACTCTTCCTGGCGCTCTTCGAACAACGCACGTACAGTGCGGTCTGTATGACATATTGTTCTTCGTGCCGAGGAAAACAAACTACATGTGGGGGTGGACATGGTCCCCGAGGACAGATGCGTACTTGTGTTGATTCATTATGCCTTCCAAGATGACGAGAGCACCCCGGTAGCTGAGTGGTCAGCGCGACACACTGTCAATCCTAAGGGCCCGGGTTCGATTCCCGGCTGGGTCGGAGATTTTCTCCCCACAGGGCGCGTGCGTCCCCGAAGTGTCAAATCGAAAGACTTGTACGCGGCGAACGGTCTACCCGACGGGAGGCCCTAGTCACAAGACATTTACATTCTTTTACCCAGGGAATACCATGAAAACATTCCCCAGATCACAACGCTCCCTCCTACGGCCTGGACCCTTTGCTTTCTGACGTTTCATGCCCTACACACCAATGTGATTCATCTAAAAATACGAGACCACCTACCACCACGCCTTGGATGCCCATTTGTGGAACAGGCGTGCAAATACCAACCATCGTTGCCTATGAACAGCAGGCGGAGGCCAATACGCAACAACGATCGCTGAAGAGTCGTTGAGGAGACACTGTTGGTAGCCGCTTCGTTCATCTGAGCGGTTAACTGCTCAACACTTGCACGCCTCTTCGGCGTGCACATCCCCGCAGCCGCCGCTCACCTCTGTCATCTATGGCCCCTGGTGCACCAAAGTTGTCTCGGCTCCGGTTTTGGATAACGCCATTTTGCCATGCGCCATATACTTGAACCACATCGGCACGCAAACAGTTTACAAACTTAGGTGTTTCCGAAAAGCTTCCGAGACAGAAAAAAATGGTTCAAATGGCTCTAAGCACTATGGGACTTAACATCTGAGGTCATCAGTTTACCTAGACTTAGAACTACTTAAACCTAACTAACTTTAGGACATCCATATCCGAGACAGGATTCGAACCTGCGACCGTAGCAGCAGCGCGCTTCCGGACTGAAGCGCCCAGAGCGCCTTGGCCAGAAAGTCTCTGACATGCTCTTTTGGACGTCAGATAAACCGCTCTATTTCCGCATTACGACAAGGACTGCATTGTTTTTCGAGACGCCCCGACATGCTTTATATGTCCTCCACTGCTAGTGCTGGAATTCAATACGATGTTGGCACACCCTTAGCCTTGATGGCAGCTTCCATTCTCACAGGCATACGTTCAATCAGGTGCCCGAAGGTTTCTTGGGAAATGGCAGCCCATTCTTCACGGAGTGCTGCCCTGAGGAGAGGTATCGATGTCGGTCGGTGAGGCCTGGCACGAAGTCGGTGTTCCAAAACATTCGAAAGATGTTCTGTAGAAATCAGGTCAGAGCTCTGTGCAAGCCAATCCATTACAAGGATGTTATTGTCGTGTAACCACTCCGCCACAGGCCGTGCATTATGAACAGGTGCTCGATCGTGTTGAAAGAAACAATCGCCATCCCCGAAGTGCTCTTTAACAGTGAGAAGCAAGAAGGTGCTTAAAACATCAATGTAGGCCTGTGCTGTGGTAGTGCCACGCAAAACAACGAGGGGTGCAAGCCCCATCCATGAAAAACATGACCACACCATAACACCATCGCCTCCGAATTTTACTGTTGGCACTACACACGCTGGCAGATGACGTTCACCGGATATTCGCCAAACCCACACCCTGCCATTCGCTCGCCACATTGTGTACCGTGATTCGTCATTCCACATAACATTTCTCCGCTGTTCAACCGTCCAATGTTTACGCTCCTTACACCAAGCGAGGAGTCGTTTGGGATTTACCGGCGTGATGTGTGGCTTATGAGCAGCCGCTCGACCATGAAATCCAAGATTTCTCACCTCCCACCTAACTTGCATGGTACTTGTAATGGATCCTGATGCAGTACGGAATTCCTGTGTGATAGTCTGGATAGATGTCTGCCTATTACACATTACGACCCTATTCAACCATCGGCAGTCTCTGTTAGTCAACAGACGAGGTCGGCCTGTACGCTTTTGTGCTCTATGTGTCCCTCACGTTTCCACTTCACTATCACATCGGAACCAGTGACCTAGGGATGTTTAGGAGTGTGGAAATCTCGCGAACATAGGTATGACACAAGTGACACCCAATCACCGCACTACGTTCGAAATCCGGGAGTTACGCGGAGCGCCCCATTCTGCTCTCTCACGATGTCTAATGTCTACTGAGGACACTAATAGGGAGTTCCTGGCAGCAGGTGGCAGCACAATGCACCTAATATGAAAAACGTATGTTTCTGGGGGTGTCAGGATACTTTCCGTCACATAGTGTAGGTGGTTCTTGCCCCCACAGCGATGACTTCCTGACAGCAAGTGATTTGTGTACCAAGATTGGTTTAAATCCGTGCAGGGGTTTAGAAGGAGATGTAGAACAAACATATGTGCGTATACTCGAGAACGACATCCATTTTTATAATATGTTTTGATACTGAAATCAGACTGTCGTTGCCTCAGGAAGCCGTTTGATGGGTCCAAGTAATACGGTGACAGTTTTAGCCATTTATTAAATTCGATTCTGTTAGTTCAATTTCTGTTGGTAAACTACTATTCGCTACTGACTACTAATCGCTATTGACTATCGTGGAACTGCGGTTGCAATTTTCCAACTAAGTTGCTGGAGCGATGCGATTTGCCTACTATGAGGAACTGCAGTCTTAGGCTAACATCGTAGTAGAGGATGAATCACACGTTACGTGCGACTTCTCTATCATTTGAGCCAAGCTGCAATGTACACTGAAGCCAATATAAGACACTGAAAGAAGCCGTATGGAAAGCGGTTTTTTTTCCTAGAGACTCTGGCGTGTTTGCAGTCAAACACGCGTAAAGAGGCCAGTTTATTTCTGCGAGCAGTCAGCCAGTCTGTTCTCGGAGAGAAGCGAAAACACGCCGCCCGTCAAAGACGAAGAGGGACGTGCCAACCTCTTTGCCAGGTCTCTGGATACAGCGGTCGTTGTTCCAGCACGGGCGTTTCGGGAATTCGGAGGCGTTTGTTTAGCACAGCAGGAGTTCACACGCGCTCTGCCTCCCACCATTTAATCCCAGCAGCAGATGTTGTCACGTAACAGATAGCTGCGCGGCACTTGAAAGTGTGTTCGTCTGCAGCCAAAGATAACAGAGAAACACTGTGAGCACAATTACCCATGAGAACAAAGGTTAAAAGCTGAAACTTGATACAGACATATGGAGATGAACTGTAAAAATATGGGTTCTACCTTGTTCTTAACGTACTCCAATGTTTGCAAAGCAACCGTTTTCGAGAATCTACGAGGGTAGCCTAAAGTAATTTTACAGCAGGAATCTGTTATCCAGTACTGCATGGGGCCAATGACATATATGGGCCCTGTGGCATACGTCACAGCGTATGACTCTATAGGTCTTACACGCTGCAGTGACTGTCTCCAGCGGATTTTTTTTTTTTTTTTTCTTTTTTGTCATCAGTCTACTGACTGGTTTGATGCGGCCCGCCACGAATTCCTTTCCTGTGCTAACTTCTTCATCTCAGAGTAGCACTTGCAACCTACGTCCTCAATTATTTGCTTGACGTATTCCAATCTCTGTCTTCCTCTACAGTTTTCGCCCTCTACAGCTCCCTCTAGTACCATGGAAGTCATTCCCTCATGTCTTAGCAGATGTCCTATCATCCTGTCCCTTCTCCTTATCAGTGTTTTCCACATATTCCTTTCCTCTCCGATTTTTCGTAGAACCACCTCATTCCTTACCTTATCAGTCCACCTAATTTTCAATATTCGTCTATAGCACCACATCTCAAATGCTTCGATTCTCTTCTGTTCCGGTTTTCCCACAGTCCATGTTTCACTACCATACAATGCTGTACTCCAGACGTACATCCTCAGAAATTTCTTCCTCAAATTAAGGCCGGTATTTAATATCAGTAGACTTCTCTTGGCCAGAAATGCCTTTTTTGCCATAGCGAGTCTGCTTTTGATGTCGTCCTTGCTCCGTCCGTCATTGGTTATTTTACTGCCTAGGTAGCAGAATTCCTTAACTTCATTGACTTCGTGACAATCAATCCTGATGTTAAGTTTCTCGCTGTTCTCATTTCTACTACTTCTCATTACCTTCGTCTTTCTCCGATTTACTCTCAAACCATACTGTGTACTCATTAGACCGTTCATTCCGTCCAGCAGATCATTTAATTCTTCTTCACTTTCACTCAGGATAGCAATGTCATCAGCGAATCGTATTATTGATATCCTTTCACCTTGTATTTTAATTCCACTCCTGAACCTTTCTTTTATTTCCATCATTGCTTCCTCGATGTACGGATTGAAGAGTAGGGGCGAAAGGCTACAGACTTGTCTTGTACCCTTCTGATTAGAACAACCCGGTCACTGAACTGTTCACAGTAACACACCCTTTGCCCTACCTTCCTATTCACAACGAATCCTACACATGTTATACCATTTTCTTCTGCTGTTGATATTACCCGATACTCATCTGACCAGAAATCCTTGTCTTCCTTCCACTTCACTTCACTGACCCCTACTATATCTAGATTGAGCCTTTGCATTTCCCTTTTCAGATTTTCTAGTTTCCCTACCACGTTCAAGCTTCTGACATTCCACGCCCGACTCGTAGAACGTTATCCTTTCGTAGATTATTCAATCTTTTTCTCATGGTAACCTCCACCTTGGCAGTCCCCCCCCGTAGATCCGAATTGGGGACTATTCCGGAATCTTTTGCCAATGGAGAGATCATCATGACACTTCTTCAATTACAGGCCACATGTCCTGTGGATACACGTTACGTGTCTTTAATGCAGTGGTTTCCATTGCCTTCTGCATCCTCATGTCGTTGATCATTGCTGATTCTTCCGCCTTTAGGGGCAATTTCCCACCCCTAGGACAAGAGAGTGCCCTGAACCTCTATCCGCTCCTCCGCCCTCTTTGACAAGGCCGTTGGCAGAATGAGGCTGACTTCTTATGCCGGAAGTCTTCGGCCGCCAATGCTTATTATTTCTCCAGCTGATACCGAGTTGGTATTTGAGACCAGTTTAATAACTCGTAGCTTCACTTTTAAGTAAACACACGCTCTCGATAACATATGACAAAGTTAACGACTTCAGTGGGTAACTCCTCATTGGCGTATTGGTTTCCTACCTGGCCCTGCACGTAGCTGAGTGTCCGGGATGTGTCCCGGATAAGGCAACAAGTGTGACGTGAGAAGTTTGTTGTGGGGCCCGTATTTCCCGTCAGTTCCGGTTTTGCAGCGTGCTCTGTGCCGTCTGTCATGGCGTAGCCGTTACAGACACTGGCTGTCGATGTACTGGTATCTGGTTCGATATCAGCCTGCTGGAATTATTGGGTTGGTGCATAAGTTCGAAGCGATAATCCATAAATTTAATAAACACAACGATACACATTATAATTTAGTAATATACAGAGGAGTCCAAAAAATGTATCCACTGTTTAAAAGTCCATAACTGGCAAACTAATTGACTGAGTTGTCTCATTTTTGGTGAAAGTGTAGTTTGAAGTCCAACTTAAGGATATCACTGCAGGTGCTCGAAATGGCCACCATTAACATTCACACACAACCGATGCCGCCGAACTGCAGCACGAACTACTGACTGTAACGTGTTCAGTTGGATATTTGCACATGAATGTACGATGGATTCTCGAAGTTCATCCAATGTGCGTGGCTTCTGTCGATAAACGACGTCCTTTAGTGTTCCCCACAGGTAAAAGTCAAGAGGAGTTAGGTCTGGGGAACGTGGTGGATACTCCACAGCACCTCTATGGCCTATCCAGCTTCCACCGGCACAGTTACCGGTGAGATGTACCTTCAGAAGCTTCAGACATCCATTTGACCTGCCATCCGAGACTTGTATGGAGACGGGAGAGTTTACTTACAACAAGATGGTGCCCCAGCCCACTACCAAAATCGTACCTATACACACGATTTTTGAACCTTCCCCATTGTATGCAAATGTCTCCCAATGACATAATGATCACCGTTCATCACATTTGCCAGTCTTCGTGTACAATGACGCGAATCATTGTGGATTAATGCGTTTAAACAAGATACTTCAAACCCTGAAGGTCTTCCTGAATGTGGGGAGTCGTAATGTCAAAACCATCCTCCTTAAAACGAGAAAATCATTTTCTTGCCGTGCTCCAAAACTATTCTCCTTAAAACGAGAAAACAATTTTCTTGCCGTGTTCTGTCCAACGGCGTTATCTCCACACACGGTGCTAATATTTCTGCCCGCATCCGCTGCTGTCACCTCTCTATAAATCTTAACATGTCGGAAATGTTCCGATTACTCCACTTGGCACTCCATTTTCTAGCGTCCACAGCTCCGCTCACTATCTCAAAACGACAATATGTAAACTTAAATGGGAACAGTGAACTACTAATAAAAATGACAATCGATAAATAAACCCATAGCAACCGGAATACAACATGCAAATCAAAAACACTACGAACTTATGCACCATCTAATATTTAACATACTGCCGCCGGCCGGAGTGGCCGTGCGGTTCTGGGCGCTACAGTCTGGAGCCGAGCGACCGCTACGGTCGCAGGTTTGAATCCTGCCTCGGGCATGGATGTGTGTGATGTCCTTAGGTTAGTTAGGTTTAATTAGTTCTAAGTTCTAGGCGACTGATGACCTCAGAGGTTAAGTCGCATAGTGCTCAGAGCCATTTGAACCATTTAACATACTGCCCTTGCGATTTCTGGAACGTTTTGGAAGCCATTTATTTGTAGAACACTGTAATTCAGTAGAACATTGTACACCGACCACCGAAAAAGTTCTGACACTGATTTCATCACTGCAGTGCAAGCGGCGTCAGGCCATAGCGTGTCACCGTTGTTGAGTCACAAATCGCAATGGCGCAACATCTCCAAATCAAGTGCTCAAGACATTCTCAGAAACGTCTTGAAGAAGAGGAAAGTGTGTGCAAAGTTTGTACCCACAAACCTTGAGTTCCGAACAAAAACAACGACGGGTGGACATTTGCAGCGACTTCATTGAAATGCAAAACATGGACAATTTTTTTGTGAAAATCATCGTCAAGCTTGACGAGACGTTGACGAGACTTGGTGTTGTCAGTACAGGCATACCACCCAACGACAAACTGCAGAAATAGACAGGAAGTGTCGTCGCTTTGACAACATAACAATAATTCATGTCAATGTGACGCGCTAGCTGAGCAATGCTTTAAGGAACGACGTTTCTGAGAATTCAGATAGTTGTATGAACGTTCTGTGCGCTATACTTGAGTGGGTTGCGGGGACTGTGAACACCTGAAACATTAAAACCACCATCTGAACTTTCCTGCACTTTGTATTAAGCCAGTCTCGAAATTTTAAGGACTGGCTGGATATACATGTATACAGGGTGTTACAAAAAGGTACGGCCAAACTTTCGGGAAATATTCCTCACACACAAATAAAGAAAAGATGTTATGTGGACATGTGTCCGGAAACGCTTAATTTCTATGTTAGAGCTCATTTTAGTTTCGTCAGTATGTACTGTACTTCCTCGCGTCACCGCCATGATTTCATACGGGATATTCTACCTGTGCTGCTAGAACATGTGCCTTTACAAGTACGACACAACATGTGGTTCATGCACGATGGAGCTCCTGCACATTTCAGTTGAAGAGTTTGTACGCTTCTCAACAACAGATTCGGTGACCGATGGATTGGTAGAAGCGGACCAATTCCATGGCCTCTACGCTCTCCTGACCTCAACCCTCTTGACTTTCATTTATTGGGGCTTTTGAAAGCTCTTGTCTACGCAACCCCGGTACCAAATGTAGAGACTCTTCGTGCTCGTACTGTGGACGGCTGTGATACAATACGCCATTCTCCAGGGCTGCATCAGCGCATCAGGGATTCCATGCGACGGAGGGTGGATGCATGTATCCTCGCTAACGGAGGACAATTTGAACATATCCTGTAACAAAGTGTTTGAAGTCACGCTGGTACGTTCTGTTGCTGTGTGTTTCCATTCCATGATTAATGTGATCTGAAGAGAAGTAATAAAATGAGCTCTAACATGGAAAGTAAGCGTTTCCGGACACATATCCACACAACATATTTTCTTTCTTTGTGTGTGAGGAATGTTTCCTGAAAGTCTGGCCGTACCTTTTTGTAACACCCTGTAGAGGAGATTACTCTTTGCGAAGGCAGCTAGCTCATCTTCGTCTGTAATTCCGTATGTTCTCAACAGTGGTTTCCGTCTGTAATTCCGTATGTTTTCAATAGAAGCGTCCTCAGTATGAAATGATAGTGCTTGTTGACGACTCTTCATCTGCAACTATTGTGTGATTCGGATATCTGCGTCATAATAATATTATCGGATACACTTAATCATCTCTAAACAAAACTTGATTTTATGAGAGAGAACGAAATGACTGTAATATAAACTGCAACGTAGTAGAAAAATGGAGGGGAATATAATAGCAATGGATCCTCAGCCAATATCTCCTCCTTTGTCCCGCCGGCCGGAGTGGCCGTGCGGTTCTAGGCGCTACAGTCTGGAACCGATCGACCGCTACGGTCGCAGGTTCGAATCCTGCCTCGGGCATGGATGTATGTGATGTCCTTAGGTTAGTTAGGTTTAATTAGTTCCAAGTTCTAGGCGACTGATGACCTCAGACGTTAAGTCGCATAGTGCTCAGAGCCATTTGAACCATTTTCCTTTGTCCCTCCTGTCTCAAAATAATAAACTCTTAGAGGAATCCTGATGCAAAATCTGCTCTCCGCTCCATAACCAATTAAGATTCGTCGGTGATTTGACGTCATCAGTGGGTTTCCTGTTCTGAAGCATTAGCTTTCATATGTAATTTGTGGTTCAGAGGAGGTTAATATGGGGTTTTAAAAATCAAAAGCTTATCCCCAAAGAGAGATCTTCAGCAACCTTGTTGTTTATTAATTTATTTTATTTAGCATTAGGTCTTTTATTTGCATAATTAGCTGTGTGCCCACCGTTGCCCAAGTATGCATTTATTCCAGTTTTCTATTACTCCATCTACTCTTTCCACCTCCCTCTGCCCAGCTCCTTCTCCCCCTCTCTATTTCCTTTTCCCTACCTCTCTGTCCTTCTATTCATTCCCCCTCTGTCATCTCCTCCTTCCCATCTATCTCTTCCCATCCCTCTTATCTCCTCTTCACCCCCTCTTTAACTCCACCTCCACGTGCCTCCTCAGTCTTCTTCTCACCCCTCTCTCTGTCCATCTCCTTCTATCCCCTCTCTCTTCTATCTCCTACTCTTCCCTTTCTCTGTGCATTTCCTCCTCCCCCTTCATCTTCTCCTCCTCCCTCTCTCTGTCCATCTTGTCCTCTTTCCTTTCTCCGTTCATCTGCACCCTCACCTCTGTCCATCTGTTGCTTTCCCCTCTAAGTCCATCTCTTCCTCTCCCTCTATCTCCTCCTCACTCCTCTAAGCACAGCTCCTCCGTACCCCTATCTCTGTCCATCTGTTCTCTTACCTTCTGTTCATCTCCTTCATCCTCTCTCTCTCTGTCCCTCTCTCTGGCAATCACTTCCTCTTTCCTTTTTCCTTTCTCTGTCGATCTCTTCCTCTCCCCTTTCTGTTTACATCTCTTCGACTTCCCATTCTCTGTCAATTTCCCCCTCCCCTCTCTCTGGCCATCACTTCCTCTTTCCTTTCTCTGTCAATCTCTTCCTCTCCCCTTTCTCTTTACATCTCTTCGACTTCCCATTCTCTGGCAGTTTCCCCCTCGCCTCTCTTTGTCCATCTCCTCCTGTCCCTATCTGTGTCCATCTCCTCCTCTGTCCCTCTCTGCCTGTCCATCTCCTCTTGTCCTCCTTTCTCCACGTGATCACCCTACCGCAATACGAGGATGCTGATTCTCACTGCCACAGTATTTCTTTCCAGATAATAGGTGCTATGTCTACAAAGTTTGGTTGAAACCGAACCATGGGGTTTAGGAGGAGCCTTTGACCGTGACTTCACCTGCATACGCGCGTCACATATCTTTCACATGTATTTAACGTATTTTAACACATTTGTACACACATAATTCCCCTGTATCTCTAGCGTATTTCACCCTGCAGTTTCGTTTTCACGCAGCTTAATGTTTATGACGTCATGTCTCCTGAACTATTTGTATTACAACGACGTAATTTTGTGGATACATTCAGCGGTATATGTGGATATTGTCCGAGAAATATCTTGTGAATAGTATTGATAGCATGGACATAATAAATTTAAACGCCATTATGTGGTTTCTTTTTTCTCGCATTTCAACGCTTACGACATCATATTTCCAGAATTATTTGTTGTACAATGGTATTATTTTGTAGGTACATTCAGCGGTATGTGTGAATAATTTCGCAAAATGTGTCGCGAATGCAGTTAGTAGTAGAGAAGCAATCATTTAAAACGTCACGCCTGATGCAGCCGTTTTACTGCATGAACAGCGGAAATGTAGTAAGCGATAAACTTTCTTCCTTTTATCATTTCGTCGTGGTTGTCAGCCAGAGAAAGATTCTCGTACGTACAGAATACATTTAATAATATCTATGGCTTACATTACAAGGTATTCCTTTTAGAATAAATATATTACATTTACAGAAGTATTCTATACAGTGTCATATCATTTGTCGACAGATGATGAAAAGCCTTTGGTAACATTTTTTAGTGTGAAAAACGCCGATTTGCACCTTGGTTTGAAGTCGACATTGAACTGTAGTTTCCCCTGTAACTGGTTGTGTAAGTCAGTTCAAAGGTCGGAGAAATCCTAAGGCGTACCACTTTCAACAGGACCATGCGCAGTGAAGCACTGTGGTGCTCGAAACAATCTTAGTGACGATGACAGCTTTGTCTTCTTACGTAAAAGTACTGACAGCCGTTACCAGGACTTAAGAAAAGGCCCAGTTATTCTTTTCTAGTGGCTGTCGTACCGCCTCAAGAACAAAAATCTCTATCCGACTTCCTATCACATAATGAATTGTTTCAGGTCTCGAAATATCAAGTCTGTGACTATACTACGCACGCAGCGAGGAAAATCACCATAGATCTTCTGAGCGTATCCTTGTATCCCGCAACACTGTCTGTTTGCTTCTTTGTCCAGAATTAAATTATCCGCAAAGGACAGAAATTACTAACATTAATGCAGTGTTGTAAAGTAATATGAAAGACAGTGTTGCAACACATGCCAGCCCTTCTCTATCGGTTGCGTTGTTTATGAAGAAATTTCCCGCTACGCCTGTAGAAAAGAAAGCATAAAAGTAAACCATAGCAGCCAAAGAACGCTCTATTCAGTAAACACTACTGGTCTCAAACACTCATCTACAACTAACAAAGTACCTCTTCAGTTGCTCTAGTGCTTCCAGCAGTGTATAAGGTGGTCAAATTGCGTTACTGTTGTCGTGACACAATCTTTGCGCAGTCTGAAACATTCTTAGTTGAAGTGTCGTAGATGGAGAACGTTGTTAGTAGTGCTGGATAGACTTGTGATTGTATCTGTTACATGAAGAAAGGACAACAAAGTTGAGTATGAGGGGTACATTGAATAATGAAAGGACTATAAATTTTGAATAATGTAATTATTTGTCGAAGGGAAGAAGTTTGAGGTAAGACTGCAGCATTGCGCAGCTAGGTATGATTATTGTCAGCTAGTTAACTTGCACAGAGCAGAGAGAAAGACCCTACTTCCCCGAGTCATGGATTTGCATATAAATTGATTAAGCAGTTTGATTTTTATAGAAATTCTCTATTAACTCTCTAACTTTTTAAATCATTGTTCACGTAGTAGTCTTCAGACCAATGTTGTGTGTATAGATCACGCGACCTATTACTCAGTCTTTTTGAATGAATATATTTCATTCAAATATCGTTGTCTTGGCGTATTAGGTACTCTCCCCACCCCACTATTTATCATTACGCATTACCATATGGAACAGTTTGGATATGTATTTAGAAACAGAAATCTAGCTTAACCGCTGCCTGCTTTCGAGAAATCCGCAATAATTTTGTCAATACGCGAGGTAAGTGGAAATTTTAATTAGGGCCAGATAATTGTTGAACTTTCTTTGCGCATTTAATATAAAGTCAAGCTGCATTCAGAATCAGTTACTGTTCATTTCATATATAGGTTCTGTAAAATTGGGCTAAATTTCAGACAGAAACAAATACAGAGGGTAACTTGCAAGGAAAAATTCCTTTGTACAACCAGGGATAGAATTAAAACATCGCATCATTTAATAAGATGTCTATTTCGCATACGTGGCTACTCCAACTTATACGCAGTTAGCTGTTAAAATTGCAATACCAGTTAGAATAGCAAACAACGGAATTTTACTTTTTTTAGATGATATGGAAATATACAGTGTCTGAAGTTTAGTATCCAGAGCTGAGACCTTTGGCAGTAACAATGATTCTTGTCCGTCTAGAAACTGACTCAAAACAGTGCCGTTTCTACTATTAGGCAAGACTAGACGGCCGCCTAGGGTGGCAAAATCTTAGGAGTGGCAAAGGGCGGAAAAAATTAATTTCAAGTCAAACAGCGAAAGAGTGAGCAAATGAGAACAAACATAGTTGAGGACAACGTCTAGCGTATTACAGTATAGCTGAAGATTAGCAAAGAATATGTGAACTGTTTGATAATCGTCCAGTAAATAGTCCAAAAAATAGCTCCGCATTTTTATAAGTCCATTTCCTTGCAGTTTAATAAAAAAAGTACTTAAGGCCAAATTTGGATACAGTGGTAGCGCAGATAAAAGAAGCTCGTGTAAGTATACTGGAAATGCAGTGAAATCACAGAAACAAAAAGCTGAAATGGACTTACCATTTACATACAGGTGTTGAAAGTGACCCCCTGCAACATCAGTAGACATCTGTGCACGTCTAAGTATATTCAGATACACCTGACAACAACTCCATGGCTGGTGTCTCACAGTTCCTGTGTTGTGTATGGATTTGTTTCATAGACCTTGTTTTTTCAACTGTCCCCACAGGAAAAAATCACATCTTGTTAGATCCGGCGAACGTGGTGGCCATAAATGTTTGCTGACAGTTCGTTCTTCAATGTAGACATCACGAATCCGTTCCAGGGATACCTTAGACTTGTGGCATGTTGCCCCATATTGCTGGAAAAAAGCAGTATTGCCTTCCATATCCTGTGAGTATCAAAAATTTCCATATATGCAACCGTACTGAGGGTAGGGCAAAAAATATCGGTCCAATGATGCGCGTCCTGTTACGCCGTACCAACACCAATTTTTTCATCATGGTTGCTGACACACAATGTTAGGATTCTCTGTTGCCCAGTACCTCGTGTTCTGTGAATTCACATAACTGGGAAGACAACACATGCTTCATCACTCATGATGCAATGGAAACAGCCTAACAAAACCCACGTGTAGTAATCCACACATTTCCGTCATTCTCCCGTAACTGGTGCACAACCGTCGCAAGATACGGCTTCAAACTAAGACTTTTCAATACCCGCTGGCAACTCCTCCTACTTACATGCGACTGTTGGATCAATTTACGTGTAGACTTCTTTCGGCTCTGAATAATTATTCACAATTATAAATCTACGGCGACTGTCTGCAATAACTTCTTGTGTGCGAACTGAAGGAAGTCTTTATCGTCTTACGTTTTGCACAGATCCGTATGTGCGCCAGTTTTTATACAGACTCTGTATTGCTTTCTTTGCTGGTAGTCTTCTATCCGGGTACTTGAACCCGAAAATTTCGCGAGTTTTCTTAATCTGCTTCCACATATGCTTACACAATTTCAGTTCTTTCTTCCACCGAGAAAGTTCGCAGACAGCGAAGTGAAACGTCTAACTTCACTGATGAAATACACTCAAATGCTGACAGAAGAATGCTAACAATCGATGACTGCTTAGAATTGTCCATTGTTTAGCTGTTTGCTCTATTTCAGAAGTCGAATTATTGCATTTGCATTCAAGGAGGAGGGGGACTACTTTCAACTGCGCCATCCTGTATATTCAGTTGACTTCTAGTTTAAAATGTACAGCACATTCTTCCTGTTTCAATTATTTTGGGAAATTTCAAAAACTGAAGATAAGAAATAAAAAATGAGGACATTTCTTGCCCTTCATCAGTTTTAAAGGACCCAAGGACAAAGTGTGAAAATCTAGGACCTCGCCCAGAAAATAAGGAGGTCTGGTCACATTAGTTTAACGATTGAAAGTGTAATAGGAGCTATGCATTATTATATCTCCTTCCAAATTAATAATATAAGTGTAGACCATATGTGACTTGAATTCAAAGAAATAATATCGGTAGCAATTGTAGGATTCATATCAATTAACAAACGACGGAGCTTATCCTCCTTGGTACACAAAACGGGTCAGAACACAGTTGCAGAAACAACGCAGTAAACATGCCAAATTTAAATAGACGCAAAATTCCCAAGACTGGCGATCTTTTGCAGAAGCTCGAAATTTTGCGTGGTCTTTAATGCGAGATGCTTATAACAGTTTCCACAACGAAACTTTGTCTCGAAACCTGGCAGAAAATCCATCGAGATTCTGGTCTTACGTAAAGTACGCTAGCGGCAAGACACAATCAATGCCATCTCTGCGTGATGGCACTGAAAATACTATCGATGACAATGCTACTAAGGCAGAGTTACTAAACACAGCCTTTCGAATTTCCTTCACCAAAGAAAACTAAGTAAATATTCCAGAATTTTAATCAAGAACAGCTGCCAACATGAGTAACTTAGAAGCAGATATCCTCGGAGTAGTGAAGCAACTTAAATCACTTAATAAAAGCAAGTCTTCTGGTGCAGACTGTATACCAATTATGTTCCTTTCAGAATATGCTAACGTATTAGCTCCATACCTAACAATCATATACAACCGGTCGCTCGACGAAAGATCCATACCCAAAGACATGAAAGTTGCACAGGTCACACCAATATTCAAGAAAGGTAGTAGGAGTAATCCACTTAAATACAGGCGCATATTATTACTGTCGATATGGAGCAGGATTCTGAAACATATATTGTGTTCGAACATTATGAATTACCTCGAAGAAAACGGTCTATTGGCACACAGTCAACATGGGTTTAGAAAACATCGTTCTTGTGAGTCACAACTAGCTCTTTACTCGCATGAACTGTTGTGTGCTGTTGACAAGGGATTTCTGATCGATTCCGATTTCTGGATTTCCGGAAAGCTTTTGAAACTGTACCACACAAGCGGCTTGTAGTGAAATTGCGTGCTTATGGAATACCATCTCAGTTATGTGACTGGATTTCTGACTTCCTGTCAGAGAGGTCACAGTTCGTAGTAATTGACGGAAAGTCATCGAGTAAAACAGAAGTGATTTCTGGTTTTCGTCAATGTAGTGTTATAAGCCCTTTGCTGTTCCTTATCTATATAAACGATTTTGGAGGCAATCTGAGCAGCCGTCTTAGGTTGTTTGCAGATGTAGCTGTTGTTTATCGACTAATAAAGTCATCAGGCGATCAAAACAAACTGCAAAACGATTTAGAAAAGATATCTGAATAGTGCGAAAATTGGCAGTTGACCCTAAATAAAGAAAAGTGTGAGGTTATCCTCATGAGTGCTAAAAGGAATCCGTTAACCTTCGGTTACAGGATAAATCAATCAGATTTAAACGCCATAAATTCAGTTAAATACCTAGAAAATACAATTACGAACAACTTAAATTGGAAGGAACACACAGAAAATGTTATGGGGAAGGCTAACCAAAGACTGCGTTTGCTGGCAGGATACTTAGAAAATGTAACAGATCTGCCAAGGAGACGGCCTACACTAAGCTTGTCCATCCTCTTTTAGAATACTGATGCTCAGTGTGGGATCCTTCTCAGATAGGTCTGACAGAGTACATCGAAAAAGTTCAAAGAAGGGCAGCACGTTTTGTATTATCGCGAAATATGGGAGAGAGTTTCACTGAAATGATACAGGATTTGGGCTGGACATCATTAAAAGAAAGGCGTCTTTCGTTCCGACGGAATCTTCTCACGAAATTCCAATCACCAACTTTCTCCTCCGATTGCGAAAATATTATGTTGACACGACCTACATAGGGAGAAACGATCATCACTATAAAATAAGGGAAATCAGAGCTCGTACGGAAAGATATAGGTGTTTGTACTTTCCGCACGGTATACGAGATAGTAATAATAGAAAATTGTGAAGGTGGTTCGATGAATCCTCTGCTACACACTAAAATATGATTTGCAGAGTACCCGTGTAGATGTAGATGGTGGTGTGGTTGTGGAGGGGGGGGGGGGGGGGGGCGGGGGGGCAGTGCTCATCAGTTGTAGTAGCTGGCGTGTCAATCTTCCGGCAACCCACGATCAGATGTTTTTAATGGTTGAGAGATCTGGAGAATATGCTGGCCCAGCAGCAGTCCATCACCCTCTGTATCGGGGATGGTCAGGACAGCACAACCAATTTGCGGTCTTGCGTTATCTTATTGACAGGCACCTTCATGGAGATCTCGACGATAGGGCACACCACCGGCGTTCATACGCCAGAAATGGAAGGACAGCTGTCCAAAGTACCGGCTAAACGAAACGAAGGTGACCATATCGTATGAGGCGTCTTCAGAAAGTAGACGTGCCAGATATTTATATTTCTTTAGAAAAAAATTTTTTGAAAAGAAAATCACAGAATATTTTTGGCACACGTGTTAACTATTTCTCCACATAACCGCCATACCGTTCAATGTATGTTGTGAGCCATGGTAGAAGCTTCTACGTACTCTCCTCGAAGGACTCTCCCCACTTCAGAACCTCTTCCTCAACTTGCTCTTGTTTTGATTGCTCCTTTTGAATTTTTTAGGAACTCACAATATCGTGGTGCATTGATGGTCTCCTTCTGAGGCAGAAATTCGACCAATATGATGCCTTTTCGGTCCCAAAACACTGAGGCCATGAGATTCTTCACCGTAAAGTGTGGTTTTGAATTTCTTAGCAGGTGGGGAATCGGTGTGACGCTAGTGTGACGACTGTATTTTGTCTTAGGCGTGTAATGAGCCATCCGCGTTTCATCTCCAGTCACAACAGTGCTCAGAAAAGTCTCCCCTTCCAATACAAGTCGCTCAAAAAACTCGCAGGAGCTGTTGACCGGAATTTCTTGTGTAGCGGTGTTTGCTGTTTAAGGACCCATACTGCGCACAGTTTGTGGTATCCCAGAATTTTTGTGAGAGTCTCATATAACAGAGTCCTGGAAAGTTGTGGAATCATAACAGATATTTCATCGGTTTATAATCGTGGGTCTTCACGAACAGTTTTTTTCGATTTTTTGCGCTAGCTCATCAGTCAGAATGGAAGGTCTCCCACTCCACTGCTCGTCACGAGCATTTGTTCTGTTTCCAGTAAACTCCTTACACTATTTAGAAACAATCATCTTCTTGACACCTCCGCCGTAAACCGTTTTGAATCGTGAAAAAAATTCGGTGGGCTTATTCCTTACGCGAGTAGGACGAAGATCAGCACACGCGGCTCGCACTTGGCGGGATTTCTTACCAAATATTTCACCCGACTGAACACTACAACGTGGATGTACGTACTACCGTGCTCCTGCGATGCTAGCTGTGGTCAGGGGATCCCCCTCCTGCCCTCAGTATTGTCAACTCTCAAAGAACAAAAAAACAAAGCCCGTTATCGTTACATTACACTTACTTTCTAAACATGGATCGATATCGAATGGCAATCCGTACCATCATGCCAGGTGTTATGCCCCTATGACGACAACTCATGTAATCTGGGAACATTTGTTCTCACCTGAACGTACACAAATGGATGTCCATTGCGGTTCCATACGCAGGTCCAGAGTTCGTCCGAAAATACGACACTGTGCCACTCTTGTCTTCAATGTTGCCATTGGGAGCGCTCTTTCCTGCCGCGTTAGTGGAAACTGCAACAATGGTCACCGTGCTGACAGTTCATTGTTCTCCACATGTCATCGTACTGTCCCTACAGATTTAGGTAAAGCGACTGTACGATCCTGCATGACCGAGTGTACGATTTGTCTATGTTCTCGGGCGCGAGTCTTGTGGGGTCGTTGAAATTGTGCATGTTGTCGTGTAGGATTGTTGGAATTTTTAAAAACATCGGGAATCCGATATATTGATATTTAAAAAATACTATTAAGGGGTTTCGATATATAGAGAAGAAATATCGATACATCGACGGAAAGAATAACGACATACCTATCTATAAAAATATCGTCTGCACATTGTAAATATACTGCCGTTTTTAGACCTTTATATTTAAGTATTGATTTATTATTATTCTGTACATCAACAAGCTAGCAGCTTGTCTCTCCCCCTTAGAGCAAGATTTGAAAGGGAAATGGTGCAATTTCACGGTTGGCGATACCCACCTTGCTAACAATGGTAACTGCATCTAAGTGGCACAATAAAAGGTGTCCGATGGGTTCGTCGATCAGTTTCGTCACATACTGCGTTTGTTCGGAGCTCTTCACGTCGACTTTACTGTTTTTTTTTAATTTCTGCCAACACCAGCGACTTAGCAGCTGTTGTGTAAAAATTGCGTGCGGAAGCTAATCGTTGCAGTTTCTGTTGGTAGCGCCGAGAGGCAATTACGTCAGCATTCCCCTCACACGTCTCATCGTTTTCAGCGTGTGTTTCTGAAGAATGCCGGTGTGAAGAAATAGCACACTAGTTGCGTTAAAAATTGTTTTTTATCGCAACTGGTGTTGCTGTTTATTCACATTCGAAACCTTGTTATTCCATTTTCACCGCCACCTCCCAGTGGAATCGGATTTCTTTTTTTGCGCAACGTATAGTTGCTTCACACAGTCAAAGACAAAGATTGGACGTGATGAAAGTGCAAAAAGTAGTAGGACTCCTTCACACAGTGAAACGAAAATTATGTTTTACTACAATTTCAAAAGAACGATTTCAAATATTTACCGAAAATATAATATAAAATAATAATATATAATAATAAAATATAATATAAAATAAAAATATAGGCACTCAGTATTAGCATTTTGATATCAATATATCGGTATAGGTATTGATATCGACATTTAAATCGATATGATTTGGGAAAAGTATCGATACATCAACATTTTATTAACAGCCCTAGTGTCGTGTATGGCCCTCCTGGACCCAACGATTCTGTATTCGCAGGACAGTCGTCGGATAATGCCGGTAAGCTACGATCCTGCCACTGCGAATTTCGATCGTGTTGCTAGACTTTTTCGTTTCCGTAGAAGGAGTTGTAGAATCTCAAAAACAACCAAATTGAATTGCGATCACTGACTGAGAAATCTGATGAGTATTCTTTCCGTATATACGGAATGTACAGAGTGATTACAATTAAAGTTCCAGTTTCAAAACACTGTAAAAATAAATAAATAAATAAATAAAAAAGAACCACTGCTCAGAATGACGTCAAATTCGAACGGAATATTACCGAGGAAACAAAGATGGAAAGATGAACATAAGTTTCACCATTACATGGCACTGCAAGCGGTAGAATATGCCAAATGAAAGAAGTATCGTGCACGGCTGTTCCGCAGTTTGCGTCTGAGGCGCTGGGTGTGCCTGTCTCAATGCAGGATTGCGCGTTGCCGGTAACGGTCTGTTACAAAAACGGCCTCAGTGCGCCACAAGATCTGCAGAAGTTCCGGACGCTGAACGATATGAAAAAAAGGCGTTGGTTCAATGTCTGCCAAGGTCTGGAGAAAAAGATTACGAAATTCCGAAAGATAGGTTATTTTGAAGTGCAATGTGGGAGAGGGAGGAAAGCAATGGTTCCGACGACAGTAGATGATGTGGCCACAGCATTGCAGGAGAGGTCGAGCGATAGTGTGCAAACATGCAGTGCACGGGGAACTGCCCGGACTTCGAACGTGCCTGCTATCGTGGTGCATAAAATTCTGCGAAACATTCTGCATTGCCATCCATATGAAATTACCCACGTCCAGGAGTTGCTTCATGCTGACATGCCAGTAAGACAAACTTTTGCTCATCATCACTGGGTTGCCTGCCTTGCGGCAGGTTTTGACTGCATAGCCCTCCATGCTTGCTTGCATGAAAGTGGGCAATGAATGCCCATGTAACATTCCGTTGACAGAGACATGCTTTTCCATCTCCAAGGACATGTCAATACGTAGAATTGCAGTATATAGACAACGGAAAATCTGCATGCACATCAATGGGTACCACTTCATTCTGCAAAGGTGGCTGTACGGTGCTTGTTGATGGCATCGTGTATCGTACGGCCGTATTTTTTCGAGGAGATGGGTTACCTGTACCGCTATTAGAGCTTTTTGCGAAGCGACATCATTTCTACCCTTCAACAACGTTTTTATGTAAGATGGCGCTCCTCCGCACATTGCACAGCGAGTGAAGCATCTACTGCAGAGGCATTTTGGAAATGCTAGACTTACCAGCCATCGTTTCTCTACCACCTGCCCGTCCAGATCACCTGATCTTATTCAGCTAAACTGAAGCGCAACGCATTCTGAACGTGACCCTGGGATACGCCGATCTGTTGTGGAACATGCTGTTCCTCGATTACATCTTGTGGCAGAAAACGCTGGACAGCAAACTGAACATGTCTTGCTCCAGTCTCAAGACATTTAAAAACCGATTTCATTGTTGCTGTTAATGCTGATTTTGTCCTCAGGGCAAATACGACCTTGACGTGTTGGCTGGGCTTATCTAACTAACAGTGCCATAAGTGTTCTATGCCAAACTTGTGTGTTCATGCACATAGCACACTATGGTTAGTTTAGTGTCCAGCTCACGCCGTAGCCATTGTATGGCTCTTCGTAAGTCATTTGTATCCTAACCTAGTTACGTTTTGACGCTTACAGCGCCATCTAGTGGGAAAATTTTCGTAATTTTTTTCCCTTCTCGGTTCCTCCTTCTTCGATAATATTCCGTTAAAATTTGACGTCATTTTGAGAAGTGGATCTTTTCTTTACAGCGTTTTGAAACTGGAACTTTAATTACGGACACCCTGTATGTGGTGTTACTCCCACCTACGTTGTACGGTTGAGCTGTAATGCTGATTATTTGCATGTTCAAACATGTGCTACACCTCGTGCCGATTTGACGTTTGTTGCACCCCGCCTTCATTGTGCTCGAATTTTAGTCGCTGGCAGTGTACAGGGGTTGGGCAAAAGTACGGGAATACCGCGAGAAACGCATACAATAATGGAAATCGGTATAAAGGCAGAGTTCCACGAAAGTAATAGTACCGTGGCTGCAGGATACATGTACCGAATTTACTATGATAGTAATAGATACATATAAGACATTAACAGTCCTGACGGAATTTCGAAGTTCCTTTGATAACAGGAGTAACAATATAAGGCGTTTCATTACCTGGATTGAAATTGATATAAAGGCGCTCACCGTGTTATTGCACTGTTAAGTACTTTATACAACCACCGTCCTTCCCAATTACCTCAAAAATTCTCCTCGGCAATGATTTTATTAGGGTTGGTAGTTTTGAAATGAAATTGTCGCCCACTCCTCTCGTATAGCTCACATACGGCGTCAAATTGACTTCCACTGAGATAAACACGCATTGCAAGTATTTCACAAAGATTTTCCACGGGGTTCAAATCGGGCTATGTGCCAGCCAGGGCAAGACAGCGATATCTTTACCTTTAAACCACTTTTTGGTTCTAGTACAACCAAACAGTGGTGCATTATCTTCTTGAAACATTAGACTTTCGTCGCCTGGGTCCTTATCTGATCAACATTGTTTCTGGCATCTCAGTGTACATGGAGTTCATCCGTTGTCCAGCCAAGCAATGCGTGATTTACCTTTAGCGCAGAAGGCTGCCCAAAGCGTAACACTTCAACCATAAAAATTTCTTCTCATTCTTACTTGTCGCTCTGTTCTCAGATTATGCCAATAATATTGAAATCCATCGTGCACGTCTAAATTAAGCATCTCCTCACTGAAGATTTCTTGATCCCTTTCTGAAGTCCATGGCGTACGTTTTCCCGCAAACGCCAATCTAGCCTGTTTATGTTTGGGTGTTTATGTGGATTTCAGAAGTCGTTTCTTGCATGCAAGATGTTTGTAATGCGGCAAAATTTGTCGTACGTGTCTGGCAGTAAATGGAAACTGTAAATTAGCAACAAGACGAGAGGAATAACGTATTGCGGCTCTTGTTTTGGCAGAAGTAGCCCTTTCTATGCCTCAGATAATTTTCTGCTTTGTCCATATTTTCCGTTCTGTCCACATCGTGGGCCCAATCTAACGAAATTATCAACCACTGTACTTGAACAGTAACTTTTTTCTTGGCAAATTGACTATCAGAGAGTCGCATTTCCTTGTACGTACCGATTTTTTGCTCTTTTGTCGCATGGTAACTGTTTTCCGCGTTGCATTGTCACAATCGTGGTTTATGTACACAACATTCACTGTCACTAATGATGTATGTTCCCTACCTGCAGCAAACGCACGTACACACTAACAGTGACAACCTTCAGCGTCGACTGCCTTTATACCGAGTTCCACCCTCTACCACGTCAATCGTTGATGTGCTGTTATACACTGATCAGCCAGAACGTTATAACGATCTACCGAATAGCCGGTGTGTCCACCTTTGGCACGGATAACAGCTGCGACGAGTTGTCACATGGAAGCAGTGAGGCCTCGGTAGGTCGCTGGAGGGAGATGACACCACATCTGCACTCACAAGTCACCTGATTCCCGTAAATTTCGGGGAGGGGGCGATGAGGTCTGGCGCCACGTTCAACCACATCCCAGATGTGTTTCATCGGGTTCACATTTGGCGAGTTCGGGGACCAGCACGTCAACTGGAACTCGTCACTGTGCTCCTCGAACCATACCATCGTATTCCTGGCCTTGTGACATGGCACATTATCTTGCTGAAAAATGCTGCTGCCATCGGGAAACATGGTCGTCATGAAGGGGTGTATGTGGCCTGCAACTAGTGTACGATACTCCTTGGCCGTCATGGTGCTTTGCACGAGCTCCACTGAACCCATGGAGGACAACTGGAAATTTGTGGTAAGTTCTTGTGGGACCAAACTGCTGAGGTCATCGGTCCCTAAGCTTATACACTACTTAATCTAACTTAAGGACGACACACACACCCATGCCCGAAGGAGGAATCCAATCTCTGGCGGAGGGAGCCGCGCGGACCGTGACAAGACGGCCTAGACCGTGCGGCTACCCCGCGCGGCCGAACGCATGGAGGCCCATTTGAATCTTCCCCAGAGCATAATGGGGCCGCCGCCAGTTTGTCTCCGTCCCGCAGTACAGATGTCAAGGAAGACGACGGATTCGCAACCTCCCATCGGTATGATGAAGAAGGTATCAGGATTCATCAAACCATGCAACTGTCTGCCATTGCTCAGGAGCCAATTTCAGTCGTAGTTGCCGATGTCTTGGTGTTAACAGTGGCACATGAATGGGTCGTCGGCTGCGGAGACCCATCGTTATTACTGTTCAGTGTACTGCGTATTCAGCCGGGCTGGTGTGGCCGAGCGGTTCTAGGCGCTTCAGTTTGGAACCGCGCGACCGCTACGGTCGCGGGTTCGAATCCTGCCTCGGGCATGGATGTGTGTGATGTCCTTGGGTTAGTTAAGTTTAAGTAGTGCTAAGTTCTAGGGGACTGATGACCTCAGATGTTAAGTCCCATAGTGCTCAGAGCCACTGTGTATTCACACACACTTCTACTCTGCCCAGCATTAAAGTCTGATGTTAGTTCCACCACAGTTCATCGCCTGTCCTGTTTTACCAGCCTGCGAAGTTCGATACCTGTAATAAGAGGTGGATGTCCTGCCCCACAACGTCTGGACGTGGTTTCACCTTGCTTTCGCCTCGTGTTGAAGCACTCCTCGAACTCCTCGACAAGTCGTGCAGTTTCTGAAATACTCGTGCCGAGCCTCCTGGCCACCACAATCTGCCCTCAGTGAGACAGAGATGGATCGTGAGCCTTCCCCATTCTACACTGGGACAGCACGCTCATTAATACTACCTGCACCGTGCGTATGTCTGACCAGCAGTCATTCCTCACCTGGTGCCACTGCTACCACGTGGACGGGTTTATATTGATAGTAGGTCGGAAGTCGCAATGTTCTGGCTCATCAGTGTATATTGTGCTACTGACATTAAATGCGATACCATTTGACTCCATATGCCGGTGTAATAGATTTCATACTATTGCATATACATTGTGCACAACTGTTCCAATCGCCAATGCTAATCATCCTGCAAATGTTCATGCCTTGATACTGATTTCCACTACTGTAATTGAAAATAAATGCAGATATTGCCCAATTCTGCATGTTGCTCTGTTCTATTTGACCACGATCACCAGTGTCCTTAATACGTTGCAAGCGTCAGTCGCTGTCAGCACAGCGTTCTGTGTAGCTGAAAGCGCATTGTGTCGTAGTTACGTGAATTCGAACGTACGCAAATGGTTGGAGCTCGTATGGTGGGTGCTTCTGTAATAAAGGCAGCGTAAGTGTTTGGGGTTTCAAGAGGCAAGATACCGAAAATTTATGCCGTACATAGGGAGAGCGGAAAAACGTCACGCACTAAGTCACAACGCGCACGAAAACGTGTGTTGAGTGATGGTGGTGGTGGTGGTGGTGGTTAGTGTTTAACGTCCCGTCGACAACGAGGTCATTAGAGACGGAGCGCAAGCTCGGGTTAGAGAAGGATTGGGAAGGAACTCGGCCATGCCCTTTCAAAGGAACCATCCCGGCATTTGCCTGAAACGATTTAGGGAAATCACGGAAAACCTAAATCAGGATGGCCGGAGACGGGATTGAACCGTTGTCCTCCCGAATGCGAGTCCAGTGTGCTAACCACTGCGCCACCTCGCTCAGGTTGAGTGATGGTGACGAACTGTCATTGAACAGGACGGTCCCGAGAAATGAGAGGACGACAGCTGCCAAAGTCACTGCAGAACTGAACGTTGCACTCGCGAACCCTGTCACCACCAAAACAACACGAAGGGAGCTCCAGGAACAGTGAATTGCAAGGCGAGCTAGAACTTCCAAGCCATAAATCAGTGATGGAGATGCCCATAACAGGAGAACGCAGTGCCGAAGCCATTAATCTGGGCTGCGGAGTAATGGAAGAAATTCATTTGGTCAGACGAGTCTTGTTTCACACTGTTTAGAAATTCTGGCCGAGTTTACACCCCAGGAATGAAACATACAGGGCTTCCGGTGATGACATGGTTATTCTTGCAAGGTTGCACTACTGCCAAAAATTATGTCACCATCTTGACTGATCAGGTCCATCCTAGGGTGTAACGTTTCTTCCCCAATGGTGATGCTGTGTTGCAAGAGGACAATGTCCCTATTCTCACAGCCGTCCAGGACTGGTTTGTGATGGCGAGGATGGTTTGTCTCTTCTCCCGTCGCCACCACAGTTACCAGATCTCTATATTATTGAGCCCTTGGAGAGACGGGAGTGTGATCGCTATCCACCTAGATCATAGCTACATGAACGTGCCATCATTTTGAAAGAAGAATGGTATAAGATTCCATTTAGAACCACTCAGGACCCGTATTTATTCATCCCGAGACGACTGGAAGCTGTCCTACACCGTATTAGGCCTGGCAATGTGTTGCGATTTTGGTATTTCCGTACTTTTGTGCACCTGCTGTATATCATATTGACGACCTTCGTCAAAAAGTTGTGGATCGCGTAAGAGAGTGCTGAGCGCTACCTATATCAAGCGATCAGGCCGACGTCTTGCTGCCTCCAGAACTGGGCATTGTCTCGTCGTCGGTAGCAGACCAGTATTCTGGATAAATGCGACTAAAGTACACTTTCGGCGCGTTCAAAATTACGTGCTCAAATTTACACATTGTCGTGGCACTTTCCCAGCATTCGTCTCTACCAAATGTACCAAATGGCCGCCAGCCAACCAGTTAATCCTCTAAACACTCCGTAATGCACACAAGGGCGTCTCTGTGCGTTCTTATTTAAATCGCTGTAGGTTGGGCGACGAGCTCGCCATGGAGAATTACTCGACTCTCTTAGTGGAAACAATGAGACCACTCAGTGGTGGATAAAGGGAAGGGGGGCACTTGCCCCCCCCCTCCCCAGACAGCCGTAAGAGAGAGAGAAAGAAAAGACTGATATAAATGAGAGAGACACTGAATCATGGCATCATCAAAATGTTTACTTACGGGCAGCATGTAATTGTGAGTTTAAAAAATGCAGAAAGCCTGCAACTAAAGGAACGTAAATGTGTCTTGTTCTGTTATGCCTTTTTGTTTCTTTTTTTGTCAGAATTTACGATAAAAGTGCAATAAAACATGACGTTGTTTATCGTTTCGTGACAGCGTAGCAAACAAATGAACTATCATTCAGGTTTTACTCGTTACATACAGGTTTATTACAGATGATTGAAGCGATTTCACATCTCTACAATAACTTTATTATTTGAGATATTTTCACAATGCTTTGCACACACATACAAAATCTCAGAAAGTTATTTTAGGCATTCACAAATGTTCGATATGTGCCGCTTTAGTGATTCGGCGGACATCAAGCCGATAATCAAGTTCCTCCCACACTCGGCGCAGCATGTCCCCATCAATGAGTTCGAAAGCATCGTTGATGCGAGCTCGCAGTTCTGGTACGTTTCTTGGTGGAGGAGGTTTAAACACTGAATCTTTCACATAACCCCACAGAAAGAAATTGCATGGGGTTAAGTCGGGAGAGCGTGGAGGCCATGACATGAATTGCTGATCATGATCTCCACCACGACCGATCCATCGGTTTTCTAATCTCCTGTTTAAGAAATGCCGAACATCATGATGGAAGTGCGGTGGAGTACCATCCTGTTGAAAGATGAAGTCGGCGCTGTCGGTTTCCAGTTGTGGCATGAGCCAATTTTCCAGCATGTCCAGATACACGTGTCCTGTAACGTTTTTTTCGCAGAAGAAAAAGGGACCGTAAACTTTAAACCGTGAGATTGCACAAAACACGTTACCTTTTGGTGAACTGCGAATTTGCTGCACGAATGCGTGAGGATTCTCTACCGCCCAGATTCGCACATTGTGTCTGTTCACTTCACCATTAAGAAAAAATGTTGCTTCATCACTGAAAACAAGTTTCGCAGAGAACGTATCCTCTTCCATGAGCTGTTGCAACCGCGCCGAAAATTCAAAGCGTTTGACTTTGTCATCGGGTGTCATGGTTTGTAGCAATTGTAAACGGTAAGGCTTGTGCTTTAGCCTTTTCCGTAAGATTTTCCAAACCGTCGGCTGTGGCACGTTTAGCTCCCTGCTTGCTTTATTCGTCGACTTCCGCGGGCTACGCGTGAAACATGCTCGCACGCGTTCAACCGTTTCTCTGCTCACTGCAGGCCGACCCGTTGATTTCCCCTTACAGAGGCATCCAGAAGCTTTAAACTGCGCATACCATCGCCGAATGGAGTTAGCAGTTGGTGGATCTTTGTTGAACTTCATCCTGAAGTGTCGTTGCACTGTTATGACTGACTGATGTGACTGCATTTCAAGCACGACATACGCTTTCTCGGCTCCTGTCGCCATTTTGTCTCACTGCGCTCTCGAGCGCTCTGGCGGCAGAAACCTGAAGTGCGGCTTCAGCCGAACAAAACTTTATGAGTTTTTCTACGTATCTGTAGTGTGTCGTGATCATATGTCAATGAATGGAGCTACAGTGAATTTATGAAATCGCTTCAATCATTTGTAATAGCCCTGTAAGTAAAGTTAAATATTTTACTTTGTGGAAAGTTTTTAAATTTCTAGAGCTGCGTCCAACGTCACACATTCAGATATTTTCGGTAAATATTAGCTCTCTCTCGATCCTTTTCCTAGTTCCTAAGAAATAGTGCTGCCACGTTTCGATTTTCCACCATCGTGTGGCTTTTTACAGTCAGTATATCTACATTTGCATCTACTTCTATACTCTACAAACTACCGTGAGGTGCATGGCAGAGGGTACGTCCCATTACATCAGTTATTAGCGTTTCTTCCGGTTGCATTCAGGTATGGAAAGGGGGAAGAATGATTGTTTGACGCCTCTGTGCATGCAGTAATTATTCTAATGGTATCCTCAGATCCCCATGTGAGTAATATATAGGGTATCGTAATATATTCCTAGCCGTCATTTAAAGTCGGTTCCTGAAACTAATAATTTACGTCTATTTTCAAGAGTCTTCCAGTTCAGTTCCTTCAGTATCCCCGTGACAGTCTCTCACACTGATCAAACAAACTTCTGGCAATTCGTGCCGTCCTCTGTTTACGTTCAATGTCCCCTGTTAGTCCTATCTAGTAGGGGTCCCACACACTTGAGCAACAATGTAGAACCTGTCTCATGAGTGATTTGCTTCACGAGTGATTCGGAAGCAATCTTCTTTGTAGACTGACTGGACTTCCCCTGTATTCTATCAATAAACCGAAGTCTACCACCTGCTTTACCGACAACTGAGTCTATGTGATCATTCCATTTAATATCCTATCAAGCGTATTTCAGTCACGATAAAGCACTTCATTTCTTGTTGAACGGCGCAGTGAGTAATCCGTAAGGTACCAATATTATAAATGTGAAAGTTAACTGTCTATCACCTTTTCACGGCAGAATCATTCATCTGAATTTGACGAAGTTTGGTGTAGAGACAGCCTGCACCCTGAGAGAGAACATAATGTGGTATCAACGTTCAATACCACACTTTTTGTTAGGGGTTGCAGTTATCGGCCGCGGTCCGTACTATTATCGCTGGACCCGCGAGTCTGGACCAGCCCCGTTCCGCGGCTTGTAACAAGTCTCTAAAGTCTATTCACCGAGGGCTGGGACGAAACATAAACGGTGTGATGTGAGCGACTACGATCGATTCCAGAGAAAGCATTCGGTGTTCACGTCATACGTAGGGGTGTGGAAAATCCTTGGCGCACGCTTTGCAGCTGGTGGCGTTCGGCTGGCTGCCGCGCTGTCACGACGGACCGTGAGAAACCTGGGCAACAATGTACGAAATAAATTTAACAATAATGTTAAACTGAGTTCATTCTGTCGAAGCAGATTTATTTTCATTCAGGTTGATAACAAAACGCTCCATTCAAACACAGTTAATTGTTAATTTTAATATCAACACCAGTAATAATAATGATAAAAGACGAAATAAGGTTCATTCTGTCGAACTTGAAATGTTTTCATTGAGGTTTATCACAAACAGCTCCTCTCTCTCCTCTATAATGCAGTCTAATTTCCACACTTGAGTTTCCACTTTTTCTACGACATGGAGGACGCACTTGTTCCAATCCTCTGCAGTCACTGTTCAAATGGCTCTGAGCACTATGGGACTTAACATCTGTGGTCATCAGTCCCCTAGAACTTAGAACTACTTAAACCTAACTAACCTAAGGACATCACACACATCCATGCCCGAGGCAGGATTCGAACCTGCGACCGTCGCAGTCGCGCGGTTCCGGACTGAGCGCCTAGAACTGCTAGACCACCGCGGCCGGCTGCAGTCACTGTTCTTACTGCTTCTTGTAGCAGTATTTTAACTTCCGGCATTTTGTATGTTTTGTTTTTCGCTGCAACATAGCCTTTGATTCTGGCCCACACTAACTCGATGGCGTTTAATTCACAGTTTTATCTGCATTCTTCGCCATTTCATCTATTGCGTATTCGTTGTGCGCTGTTCTGTGATTTTTAACTATATCTAAAAGTTCTTTCTTCAACATACCGTCTTCGAAATAGATGTTCTTAGATTTTAGCCACTCTGATATTTCGTACTTATTGGAATTCGCATTGGGAACTTTTTCTTTTCTCCGAGAATGGTACGGCGCGTTATCAAAAACAATAACTGCATTTTCCTGAAGCCGAGGAAGAACATATTGAAACCACTTCTCGAACGTTTCGGCGCACAGCTCATGATAATCTCCACTTCTCTTGGATTCGAAAGTCCACGAACATCCTTCAACGAATGAGATTTTCACTCTGCAGCGGAGTGTGCACTGATATGAAACTTAGATTAAAACCGCGTGCCGGAACGAGATTCGAACTCGGGACCTTTGCCTTTCGCGGGCAAGTGCTCCTACCTTCCAAGACGAGGTACTTGCAGAAGTAAAGCTGTGAGGACGGGGCGTGAGTCGTGCTTGGGTAGCTCAGTTGGTAGAGCACTTGCCGGCAAAAGGCAAAGGTCCCGAGTTTGAGTCTCGGTCCGGCACACAGTTTTAATCTGCCAGAAGTTTCACCCTTCAACGAACTCTGCTTTGCTGCCAATGTGTGCGATAATCAGACGTTTCCCTTTACCTGATGGGCCCTTGCTTCCGGTGGATAATACGGACAGAAACGCTTGTTATGAGGAGTTTATAGTGTCATCTACCTAGACGTAACTTCGGGTATGTCCTGCGTTCACATTCGGGAGGACGACGGTTCAATCTCGTCTCCGGCCATCGTGATTTAGGTTTCCCGTGGTTTCCCTAAATCGCTTGAGGCAAATGCCGAGATGGTTCCTTTGAAAGGGCACGGCCGATTTCCTTCCCCACCCTTCTCTCACCCGAGCTTGCGCTCCGTCTCTAATGACGTCGTTGTCGACGGGAAGTTAAACACTAATCTTCTCCTCCTCCTCCTGCGTTCACCCACGTCTCGTCCAAATAGTAAATGGGTCTGCCTTCATCTCTCAGCCGTTTAATGGTTCGAAGATAACGCTGCCTCCATAAAATGATGTCATCCCTGTCTATTAGCATGCTATCGCGCCCACGCCGGACATATTTGAAATTCATTTCTCTCAATAACTTATAAAATGTAGTTCTCCGATAGTTGCCCAGATCTGCATCTTCGTTCACCACAGTAAGCACTTTGTCAATTGTTGGCAATTCGTTATCGAAGTCATCAACACTCTCAGAAAGTTTCTTGGGAGACTTCAAAGAGTGCGTGGCCTTGTACTCATTTATCACACGATGCACTGAAGAACGTCCAACACCTGTAGCTGCAGCTGTTTTCGAAAAAATGCCACTCATCGACTGCTCTGGATGTAACAGTTCTCCGACCGGTGTGGCCGTGCGGTTCTAGTCGCTTCAGCCTGGAACCGCGTGACCGCTACGGTCGCAGGTTCGAATCCTGCCTGGGGCATGGATGTGTGTGATGTACTTAGGTTACTTAGGTTTAAGTAGTTCTAAGTTCTAGGGGACTGATGACCTCAGATGTTAAGTCCCATAGTGCTCAGAGCCATTTTTTTTTTTTTTGTAACAGTTCTGTTTTATACACATTAAGCACCATGTGCTTCTCAGAAGAACTTAATGATTTCTTCTTTGCTCGCTTCTTTGGTGGACTCAGAACTGACATGTCGTCCTCGCTCGCTGAATCCGTGGATGACATAATGAGGACAGCCGTATGTGATGCTAATGAAATAAGTGAATATATAAAATAAGAAACCATGCGATACTATTGGATGCGCACATAAACTGTGAATGCTCAGCGTGACTACAAACACATATACTTACTCTAATAGTCAACACCTAGTCTTTCAAGCGTCTTTACAGATGAACTTAAGATATCCTGAAATCCCCGCTGTATAACACCCACTAACGAGCTCACACCTGCAACTGAGACGGCCACACTGACTGAGCGCCGCACCTGCCAACCGCACAATGCATCGCTCATAAAGGACAAACGGTTGCACCCATCGCATTCGAACAAACTACAAAATTAAATTCAAACCTTTCTGAAACTTTTCACGCTTACACCCCACAAAAAAATTTAAAGGGGAAAAGTTTGTCGCTTACTATATTTCGGATGATGATTTGGTAAAAGTTCTGCATCAGACGTGAAATTTTAATTTATTACTTCACTATTACTGACTCTATTGGGCAGAAAATTTGCAGCCGTCATCAACATATAGTACTGAAGGCAATTATAAAATTATTTTGCAACACACAATTTAGGAGATATGGCGTGATAAATATAGAGTTACGCGAAACAACAACTTTTCCTGAAAGCTTAAATATTTCTCTTTTTCAGTGACAATAAATTTTAATGTAATGTAAAAAAGGTGTCAGAAGGTAGTTCTCGGATCACTTTATCATGTTCAGGAGCGAAATTATAAAAAACACGACTTTCACGCGCCTTGCCGTGTTTACAGTACGGATCTTGTTTCGGTGAATGGACTGTAGCGTGCGCTCGGCGACTCTTGCTCGGGACGTCAGCTAGGAAAAGTGTATAGCCTTCAGCTGACAGGAAGCAACCTCTAGTAAGGTGCTTAGTTGAAGTATGGCCTATGTGATGACTCTTTAGCTCTCTGTTTGTAATAATATTCCTCCTGATTATGAAGTCTCCTGTACCACCAGTTAAGTCGTCATACTAACACATAGAATACTTAAAACAAATTAAATCAATAGACAGAGGTGATAATAGTCAAAAATAATTAATCAAGACAGCAAAATCTTTGTCGACAATGCACTCTTTCTCAATACGTTGCGCAGATTGGAAAGTACGAAACAGTAGATCTCAAAAGATCTGCACAAAAGTCCATGAGAGCAAATCCTTAGCTTTTACTGTTCACTCATAATAATTTTTGTCTTTTGATTTGAACTTGGGGCAGCGAATCCGAAAGACATCTCAAAAATGGTGATTGTGGGTCAACCAGAAAACTTAACGTCTGTTCTCGCGCAATTTTTTGTTGAGATTTTTTGAGATCTGTATAGTAACATGACATCAAATTAAGTACCTACCACATACTGATTAGGCAGCATGTTGCTGCTGGCAGACTCTTGACTTTATATGACAGGTTACGTTTAAATGTCTGAACAAACTATCATCAAATATCTGTCACAACAATTCTGATTAATCTAGTCTTCAAATAAATAATCTATATTTAATTCGATGCATTCGTGTCGGTGCTGGACTTCTTCGATACTTAACATAATATACTGATAGGTGGGTAAAAGCTAACTGAATACATAAATAAATAGAGACTATTATTAATCGATGCGGAACTTTCGGAAATGCTTACAGGTGGCACTATGTGGCAGTGTACAGCTATGCTCGCAATAGACTAACAGACCCAATTTTCAGACAGTCTGTAGAAGAATATTACCACCTGTCACTGTTCATACCTTTTCTCTATCATTTCTGAAATGAAACGTTATTAATACTCCCTACAGTTCAGATACAAAGAATAGGACATCTACAAAAATATGAAGTATGAAATGGTAATTAAATCAAGACCCTAAGCTGTCGACAGGCATTGATATACATCAGCGGGGACAGTTGAAAATGTGTGCCACGACCGGGACTCGAAACCGGGATCTCCTGTTCACAGGGCAGACGCTCTATCCATCTTTTTTTCTCTCTATTTTATTACACGCGGTAGCTAAACCCTCTGACCGAACACGCTGAGCTACCGTGCGGGCATCCATCTGAGCCACCGAGGGCACAGAGGATAGTGTGACTGCAGGGATTTATCCCTTGCACGCTCCCCGTGAGACCCACATTCCCAACTTAATGTTGACACACTACATTCGAACATGTCCGAAAGAACAGATACCATCTTCATATAGTTAGGCTAACCGCCCGTTGACCTTCTTCTTCTGTGCTGGATGCACACTCATTGCTCTTACGGGATTCAGTAAGACCGTCTGCCCACGCTGGCTCAGATGGATAGAGCGTCTGCCATGTAAGCAGGAGATCCCGCGTTCGGGTCCCGGTTGGGACACACATTTTCAACTGTCCCCGCTGTCGCCAGCTTAGGGTCTTGATTTAATTTTCATTTCAATCTACAAAAATTGCTGTCGCAGAATTTTAGCGATAAAGATACAGAGTATGTTTTGGAAAGTGTTGAAGCGAGCAAAGACGATCTCCCATGTTTTTTAGCTTTGAAGGGAGAGCTACAGGTATTGGGAACAAATGAACGAAAATATGGACAAGTCTCCAGTAGAAGCCAGAGCAACGGCTCTGTCAAATACACACATCAAAAAACGTTTTGCATCACCTCGATTCCGAGAGTTCCGGAACCTGTACAGAAAATTGGAACAGAGATCAACATAAAAATCATTTCCGACTTTTTTATTGCTCATGAAAACCACACATTGCATGTAGCGCCACCATATAGCGAGACCTTCAGGGGTGGTGGTCCAGATTGCTGTACACACCTGTGCCTCTAATACCCAGTAGCACGTCCTCTTGCACTGATGCACGTTTGTATTCATCGTGGCATACTATCCATAAGTTCATCAAGGCACTGTTGGTCCAGATTGTCCCACATCTCAACGTCGATTCGGCGTAGATCCCTCGGAGTGGTTGGTGGGTCACGTCGTCCATAAATAGCCCTTTTCAATCTGTCCTGGACATGTTCGATAGCGTTTATGTCTGAAGAACGTGCTGGCCACTCTAGTCGAGAGATGCCGTTATCCTGAAGGAAGTCATTCATAAGATCTGCATGTCGAAAGCGTGAACTGTCGTCCATGAAGACGAATGCCTCGCCAATATGCTGCTGATATGGTTGCACTATCGGTTGGAGAACGGCATTCACGTATCGTACAGCCGTTACGGCGCCTTCCTTGAGCACCAGTGGCGTACGTCTGCCCCACATAATGCCACCCCAAGACAGCTTGTTGCACTCGGTGGACAGTGTGCCTAAGCGGTTCAGCCTGACCGGGTTGCCCCCAAACACATCTCCGACGATTGTCTGATTGAAGGCATACACGACACCCATCGGTGAAGAGAACGTAATGCCAATCCTGAGCGGTCCATTCGGCATGTTGTTGGGACCATCTGTACCGCGCTGCAGTGTCGTAGTTTCAAAGATGGACCTCGCCATGGACGTCGGGAGTGAAGTTGCGCATCATGCAGCCTAGTGCGCACAGTTTCAGTAGAAACACAACGTCCTGTGGCTGAGCCAAAACCCTTATTCAACATGGTGGCGTTGCTGGCAGGGTTCCTCCAAGCCACAATCCGTAGGTAGCGGTTATCCTCTGCTGCAGTAGCCCTTGGGCGGCCTGAGGGAGGCATGTCATCAACAGTTCCTGTCTCTGTGTATCTCCTCCATGTCCGAACAACATCGCTTTGGTTCATTCCGAGACGCCTGGACACTTCCCTTGTTGAGAGCCCTTCCTGGCACAAAGTAACAATGCGGACGCTATCGAACCGCGGAATTGACCGTCTAGGCATGGTTGAACTACAGACAACACGAGCCGTCTACGTCCTTCCTGGTTGAATGACTGGAACTGATCCGCTGTTGGACCCTCCTTCCGTCTAACAGATGTTACTCATGCATGGTTGTTTACATCTTTGGAAGGGTTTAATGACATCTCTGGACAAAATGGCTCTGAGCACTATGGGACTTAACATCTGAGGTCATCAGTCCCCTAGAACTTAGAACTACTTAAACCTAACTAACCTAAGGACATCACACACATCCATGCCCGAGGCAAGGTTCGAACCTACGACCGTAGCGGTCACGCGGTTCCAGATTGTAGCGCCTAGAACCGCTCGGCCACTTCGGCCGGCCATCTCTGGACAGTCAAAGGGACTGTCTTCAGGAGTTCTGGGAACTGGCGTGATGCAGATTTTTTTTTGACGTATGTATTAGTCTTAAGTCAGTTCAACACAATACCTGTAACAACTAGCACTACTGAGAGGTCTTTCTCAACCTTACGCCGTCTGAAAAGCGGGATGGCAGAAGATCGTTTAAATGGACTCCCACTAACGCGTAGCCGTGATGGTATTGCATCAAAGATGAACGCCAAGTGTTGGATATATTTTGTAGGGAACGCGAAAAGGAAACTGACATTGCATGATATGTAATGAAGAGTGTGATAAAGCTATGATTGTAATAATATTATTTTTCTAAGACGTGTGTCTTATGTGACAATGACTGCAATAAAACTTTTATATGTATATTCTGTATCCCCTCCTGTGACCACTGACCAACAATTAGGGTATACGTTAAAACAAAAAAAAATGCGCTTTCATTCACCAACATTGCCATACAAAACTTTTCAATGTGTTATATTTTTTGAAACAGTTTCAGGCTTGCCAACTTTCTTTCTTCTGTGTGGGCGCACTTCACAGTCTTTATGCTCGTTCCCAGGAAGCTTGTTGATAATGTGCAATTTTCCATCCAAGCGTCCCACGCCACCAAGAGCTGAAGACATCCTCGTTTCAGTCCTCGTCTTCTTTCGTCACCAGCTAAGTATCTTATAATACTTAGTATTTTTTTTAGTGATTCTTGCATAGCAAATACGCTAGCTGCTTACGAGTCCTACCTACTACAATCGGAAGTACAGTTTTCGCCACGACTTGAGCCTTTTCATTAAAAAATCGTAACTGGAAATAAAATGGTCAGATCGTTCAATTCCGCCCATCTTCGACGCATAATCAGTAACCACATCTGATTTCATTACTTCTTCCCTTGCCTTTCTGTTTCTCCTTTCTATTAGTGACACTGAGTTATTTGCTTTTGTAGAGAACATGAGAACAGTTCGTTTATCCTGCCTTGCCAGAACCTTTATTTTATTATTGTCAAGGCATTTTATTTCATGATTCTTTAGACGCAGAACTCCTTTTCTGATTGTACATGAAAGGTCTTGCGCTTGGCTTGGGTCGTTCCTGTGAGATGCACATTCTATGTCAACGGTTCCTCAGCTAATGCGACAGCTGTAAGGAAACGGCCAGTGTACATATGATACCGTGATTGCACTGTAGCTCATCTGATATTAGACAGCAATGGAAGAACTCTCAGAAAAATTCAGTGACAGCTGAAAACCTGTTCATGTAACAAAAAATAAATATTGTAGAATATTACACCAGTATTGTGTGTGTTTCATTCATAATGCATAAAATATCCTACCAGGAACCGAAGGAACAGTCAGTTAATGTAAGTTAATTAAGTTCTAACGGTCTAGAGGTTCACAACAGAACTTTCCTAAATTTCATCAGTTAATTAGAGTACTAAAATATTTAGCAGAAATACGAGTAAATATGAAGTCGTTTTACTTGCCTGTTTCAATATTAATTTCTTTTTGGATAATACTGATTCTTCCCCACGGGTAATAATCCTCATTAAAAAAGGACATAGCGCAACAGTGATTGATAATTTATTTTAATTTCAGCTTTCTGTCGTGAAATAGCTGTTTTCATGAAACTCTACAGTAGATGGTTTATCTCACTAGCATGGTCATAAGGCAGTAATAAAGCATCTTCGTCAATCATGTTTACTTCAAAAAGAGGGAAAGTAGATTTACTCAGACTTATAAATGCCGAATTAGCTACATGATTCAGAGAGAATTTACTATATGAACAATGGGACGAAGTTTACTGAGGACTCACATGAGATGAGAGTCAAATATTTCTCAAAAATATTCTTGCAATGCTATGAAATCATTTTTCCTTTAAAACATTCCAAGAGTACTTTACCAGCCAAATCTTTGGACTTAGGTATGTAATTTCCAGTTTACACTGCTGCTCATATTAACCAGTGTTTAACTATTCCAGAGTTTAGACATGATGATATTCTCCAAAATGAGTAACATTACATAATTGCTTAGGATACAGTAGTAAGTAAAAACAACAGCTGAATATTACAAAATGAGTGCAGTGATATTTTTTTCAGACCAACTGCTTTTCTCCTGTCATGATTTGTTATTTGCATAGTTTACAAGTACAGTACCTCCTTTTGGTTGTTAGCATACATCTTGACTTGTACAACAGAATGAAATGTATGGAATGATTTTTCAATTAATTAATAAAAACAATAGCAAAATGTGCAGAGAAAATAACTTAAAACACAGCAATACAAGAAAACCAATCAGGAAAACAGCCATTCCTTCCCCAGTCTCTCCTCACCACAGCAAGATTTGTGGCAGCTGTAGTTGACCCAGTGACCTCTGACTAGTCACGGAACTTCACAAAAAATAGTTAATAGTCAACCAGCTGTTTTCTCGAATTATAATTATGCGTTTACATAGAGCCATAAATAAAGAAACATCAAGTACTTTTAAAACAGCAATATCTGCAGTCAAGTGACAGCGTGGATAACAGGAATGGCAGGAACTGATGCATTTCAACAATTCTTCCAAAGCATCAAAACAAAATTTGACTATATCCGCAGAAGACCAGAAACATCCCACAAGCATGACACAGCATAGTTAAAACTACTGTAAGACAAATGCAGTACACTAGTGAACTGAAAAAATTGAAATGCATTGTATGGCTACTACAGGATCACTTCAAAGCAGCAACAGGTCCCAGCTCAAAAGAAATATTTTACACCAAATATTTTAAAATGGATGTAGAAGAAGTCAAGGAGAAAAGTAATGCTGGCTTCATTGAGGGAGCTCACAAACCGTACAAGGAAGGTATTTCTGTAGCAGCATTACTGAAAGAGTCAAATGAAAGGGAATTGTGCTTGGCTGGGGCATTAACAAGTTTCCATATTACCTCATGAACCAGTAGGTACCTGTAGAACTAATTTCCACAAGAGTGAAAAGCAACAAGTTCTCTGATTTTTATCTTAGTCTGTGCCTGCTACTCACAAGATGTATTTGAGTCGATATAAACTGAAAAAAAGCCTTATCATCAAAGTCTTTGACAATCATATCAGAAATACATTGCCATGATTCTAATAAGTGCTGTTTATCTTCAATATCTGGACGTCCAAGATTTTCATCAGACTTCACTATACTTTCGATATCACGAAATAATTTATTCTTATAGGAAATTTATATACGTCTCACATGTTATTTACTAAAATTTCTGTACAAAAACCTGAAACTCTCAATTTTCCATTGAAATGAAATGAGTGTTTGGTAGGGTGACCAACTTTTGTAAACGAAAATGAGGGAGATTCTTATATCCTTGACAAAAAATAAGGGAGATTAATAGCATGGCAAAATTTTGCCAAAAATCATAGCATCATTTGTAAAAGTTGACTATTTAGTTACACATCCCAATTACTTATACATATTTTGCAACATATTCTGCCTCAGTCAGTAGTTTTACATCATTTTTAGCAAATTAAAGAATTCACTACACGAATAAGGAAAATACATGGCAACTTGTAGTTCAGATTTGATTAAGTTTGTGCTAGTTCTGTTCTTACATCAGTCCACTTATTATTCATAAGAGAAAATACTCTCTCAGTGTGAGCATTACTTCCTGGTATACTCATAACAAAACAAACCAGCTTACCCAAGTTTTCAAAATTAACATTATTTGATTTCAAAGTTGTAAAAACCTGTATACATTTCTGGCTAACATTACCATCTAAAGAGACAGCAAATTTAATTGCATCATTAGAACTACAAAACTCCTCATATAATTCATCTTCATTAATTCAATCCAGCTTAAGATATTCTACAACTTCATGCATGTCACTGAATATCAATTCCCTTTTTAGACATAGTGGGATTAAACTCTTTAAACTATTATCTAATTTACTACCTAAGTAAGAATATAAAAAATGATAGAATTCAATGAAGTTGTTCTCACTACTAGATTTCAAATTTAAACCAAGAACAGAGGCTAGTAATTTATGAGTACCACTACCAAAAAACCTATCTTCCTTTCTCTGTCTAATTTTACTAATTAGTAAGTTAACAGCTTTATGAGATTCCATAATACTAAGGTCAGAATTCTCCAAAAACTTTGCTTTTTGAAAACATTTCCAATATTCACAAAAAAACTAATATAAGCTTGAACAATTGTTTCTACTTCTGTATTTTCATTGCAAAAATACTTTTTCAGAACTTTAGGACAGTCTGATTCATCTATGCTTTTAAAATAACTTTTTATAGCCCCCCCAATTTTTTAAAAGCCTTTCTACAGCAGGAGTGAGAGATAACATCTAATATTCACATGTCACAAGATTTCAGCCCATTCCACATCAACAAATTTAAAAAATGATTTTAACGTTTCCCTTTGTTTTAACACCAACACTTCAACATCTACATATTGTAAACAGTTGTAAGCACATTTCATTGCATTATGAAGTACATGGTTAAAACAACTTGCTTTAAGGATTTTTTTCATTTTCGCTAGTTAATAGTTTCGTTACTGAATTATCTTGCCATAATTTATATTAGCACCATCAGCACAGTATGACGATATATTACTGATATTCAAATTATTTGATTTCAGTGGGTTTTTTGACAACTTATAGACATCAATTTCACTTTCATGTGCCTGTTCTACGAAATCCAGGAATTTGTTTTGAATTCCACTAAAGGGGAAAAATATTGTACGACAATTCCTGTTTAGGTGATTGGAGGCATCTGTTGCTAAAGAGAAAACACAAAACACTTTTTGGGGTCATTTAAAACTTCCAGAAAATCGTTCACACTTCTTGGGGCCAATACAGTCATTATCATCATTTCAGCTTTAGTTCGCCTGCAAGGTATTTTCTTTGACACATTAGATTCACTGAACACGTTTGTCGAAAGTTTGATAGCACAGTCCAAGCTCCTATAGCTTAGACTGTGTTGCACTGTGTCGTAGACTAATGAAAGTTCACCAGCAGTGGTTTTCACATCTTCATTTGTTAAGCCTTTGCTCAAGTGAGGAGAGAGATTTTGGATAAAGTAGTTACATCATTTACCTTGTTTTTGTGACCTACAAGCAAATACAAGATGTTAACTTGCTCAGTTCTTTCAATTTGACATCTGTTATTAATTTTCCTACTCGGGTAGTAAAGGACAGCAGCACATTGATAGATAACACTTTTATAGACCAAGATAGGTTTAAAAATATAAATTCTTGTGCTGTTGAGAATGGACTTTCTGATCATAATGCTCCATTCAGTAATTCAAAACTACCCTCCAAAGTTGTGTGTTCAATTAATGACTCAACAATTAGAAATTTCAGAGAAAATCTTCAGCAGCTAGACTGGGATGAGGTGTACAAGGAACCTGATGCTAATTTAAAATATAACTTATTTCATGATGCACTTGTAAGAGAATTTGAAAACTGTTTCCCCAAGAAAGTAGTTAGATCTAATTATAAGAAACCATGCAAAAAATCTTGGCTTACTAAAGGAATAAAAATATCCTGTAACCACAAAAGGGAACTGTATCTAACAACAAGAAAGAGTAATGACCCAGAAACAGCCAATATTATAAAAACTACTTTGCTACATTAAGAAAGGTTATTAAAAAGTCCAGAAGCATGTGCATCATGTCTGAGATTGATACCTCTGATAACAAAATCAAAACAATTTGGAATATTATTAGAATGGAGACAGGACAACCAAGAGTACAGGATGACGGCATCACCATCAAAGGGAATGGAAACTTGATAAACAACAAGCTGCAAGTCGAAAACATTTTGAATAATCATTTTTTAAATGTTGTAGAGAGAATAGGATCTAAACGTTCATTAGAAGAAGCAAGGCAAATAATGGAAGAGGCCTTACCCACACCATTTGATATGATTGAAATTCCACCCACCTCTCCCTCTGAAATTAGGAAGATAATAAACTCTCTCAAGAATAAAAGCTCACATGGAATTGATGGCATTTCCAGCAGGATAATAAAAGCTTGTTCCCAAGAAATAAGTGGGATACAAGTATAGCTATCACATGCAACAGACAAGAATTAACTGGTGAAATTGTAAACGATGTTTTTCAGAAACTCATTAAATGGTTCTCTGCAAATGGGCTCTCACTAAACTTTGACGAAACACGGTATATACAGTTCCACACAGTAAATGGAATGACCCCATTAATAAATATAGACTTCGTTCAGAAATCAGTAGCTAAGGTAGAATATTCAAAATTTTTTGGTGTATGCATTGATGAGGGGTTGAACAGGAAAAAACACACTGAGGATCTGCTGAAACTTTTGAGTATAGCTACTTATGCTATTAGGGTCATTGCAAATTTTGGCGATATACATATGAGTAAATTAGCTTACCACGCCTACTTTCATTCTCTGCTTTCGTATGGCATCATTTTCTGGGGTGACTCATCATTGAGTAAAGGATTGTTCACTGCACAAAAGCATGTAATCAGAATAATTGCTGGAGCTCATCCAAGATCATCCTGCAGACACTTATTTAAAGAGCTAGAAATCGTCAATGTAGCCTCACAATATATATATTCACTTATGAAATTCGTTATTAACAATCTGAACAAATTCAAAAGTAATAGCAGTGTACACGGCTACAACACTAGGAGAAAGGATTATCTTCACTACTCAAGGTTAAATCTAACTTTGTCTCAGAAGGGGGTAAATTATGCTGCCACAAAAGTCCTTGATCACTTACCTAACAGCATCAAAAGTCTGACAGATGCCAGATAGCATTTAAAAGGACATTAAAATAATTTATTAATGGCACTCCTTCTACTCATTAGATGAATTTTTGAATATTGTAAGTGGGTAATTTCACAACCCCCCCCCCTCCCAAAAAAAATTGATATTATTTTGTCTAATGTAATATCTTGTATAGCACCTTTTATTAACCTGACATGTTCCGCATCATTACGAAGTGACGCATTCATGATCTGTGGAACAAGTACCAATCTAATCTAATCTAAAACTCACAAAATTGCAGATTACTGATTACTATGCACTGAACAGTAAGATATTATATATTTCGACCTTCGACCATAGATGTCGACATTATGTCTATCGAATATCTTTGGAATGATCGACCGACGCTTGGCAGTTAGATGTGACTTTGTTTCTGTGCCAGTGCTTACTATGAATCGTCGTTAACTTGTTCAAGATTTTATGATGGGCAGCGAAGACGAAACTAAAACGCCACCAAAAAAGAAAACAAAGTATATGGGTACATATCTTACGAAATGGGAAGCTTTATATTCCCGGATTGGATCAGCACAGTCATATGTTTATAACCTCAGGTACAGTAATAAATTATTAATATATATATATATATATATATATATATATATGGTGAGTCACCTAACATTACCGCTGGATATATTTCGCAAACCACATCAAATACTGACGAATCGATTCTACAGACCGAGCGTGAGGAGAGGGGCTAGTGTAATTGGTTAATACAAACCATACAAAAATGCACGGAAGTATGTTTTTTAACACAAACCTACGTTTTTTTAAATGGAACCCCGTTAGTTTTGTTAGCACATCTGAACATATAAACAAATACGTAATCAGTGCCGTTTGTTGCATTGTAAAATGTTAATTACATCCGGAGATATTGTAACCTAAAGTTGACGCTTGAGCACCACTCCTCCGCTGTTCGATCGTGTGTATCGGAGAGCACCGAATTACGTGGGGATCCAAAGGGAACGGCGATGGACCTTAGGTACAGAAGAGACTGGAACAGCACATTACGTCTACATGCTAACACCTTTTTATTGGTCTTTTTCACTGACGCACATGTACAGTACCGTGAGGGGTGAGGTACACGTACACACGTGGTTTCCGTTTTCAATTACGGAGTGGAATAGAGTGTGTCCCGACATGTCAGGCCAATAGATGTTCAATGTGGTGGCCTTCATTTGCTGCACACAATTGCAATCTCTGGCGTAATGAATGTCGTACACGCCGCAGTACATCTGGCGTAATGTCGCCGCAGGCTGCCACAATACGTTGTTTCATATCCTCTGGGGTTGTAGGCACATCACGGTACACATTCTCCTTTAACGTACCCCACAGAAAGAAGTCCAGAGGTGTAAGAGCAGGAGAACGGGCTGGCCAATTTATGCGTCCTCCACGTCCTATGAAACGCCCGTCGAACATCCAGTCAAGGGTCAGCCTAGTGTTAGCTGCGGAATGTGCAGGTGCACCATCATGCTGATACCACATACGTAAACGCGTTTCCAGTGGGACATTTTCGAGCAACGTTGGCAGATCGTTCTGTAGAAACGCGATGTATGTTGCAGCTGTTTGGGCCCCTGCAATGAAGTGAGGACCAATGAGGTGGTCGCCAATGATTCCGCACCATACATTTACAGTCCACGGTCGCTGTCGCTCTACCTGTCTGAGCCAGCGAGGATTGTCCACTGACCAGTAATGCATGTTCCGTAGATTCACTGCCCCGTGGTTTGTGAAACCCGCTTCATCGGTAAACAGGTAGAACTGCAACGCATTCTCTGTTAATGCCCATTGACAAAATTGCAATGGATGATTAAAGTCATCACCATGTAATTGCTGATGTAGCGACACATGAAACGGGTGAAAGCGGTGACGATGGAGTATGCGCATGACACTACTTTGACTCAGTCCACCGGCTCTCGCAATGTCCTGTGTACTCATGTGTGGGTTCATGGCAACAGCAGCTAACACTGCACCCGCTTCTCCTGTGACGGGCCTGTTACGGACCCGTTTGCGTGCTACGACCATACCTGTTGCATACAGCTGGCGGTAGATGTTTTGCAATGTGCGGCACGTTGGATGCTCTCTGTCCGGGTACCGTTCTGCATACACCCTGCAGGCTTCAGCTGCATTTCGTCGCCACAGATGATTATCATCTCCGCCTTTTCAGAGTTCGAATACACCATGGTCACAGTTCCTACAACACTACACTATCACAGACGTCTGGTAACACGGTGTACTACAGTTGGTCTGCGTGCGGAGACGAATGCAGAATAACAATAGCAGCAAGCGCTACATGCGGACACTGCGACAGCTAGACCAAACCACAACAGTGCACTACAGCCACACTTGTAAACACGGTCGTCATCGTAAACATGTCCCTGCAGATGCTGCTCGCCGACCGTGGCCCGTGTTTGTTACAACACGCAACTGAACGTCGGAGGTTTCAAGCGTCAACTTTAGGTTACAATATCTCCGGATGTAATTAACATTTTACAATGCAACAAACGGCACTGATTACGTATTTGTTTATATGTTCAGATGTGCTAAGAAAACTAACGTGGTTCCATTTAAAAAATGTAGGGTTGTGTTAAAAAACATACTTCCGTGCATTTTTGTATGGTTTGTATTAAACAATTACACTAGCCCTTCTCCTCACGTTCGGTCTGTGGAATCGGTTCGTCAGTATTTGATGTGGTTTACGAAATATATCCAGCGGTAATGTTAGGTGACTCACCCTGTATATATAAAAGATACATATTAATAATTTATCACCGTACGTGAAGTACTCATGTGCTGTAAACAATCGTTCTTGCCGCCATGTGCGATGCTGAACTCCCGTTTGCAAATTGAGCAATTGGCCTTATAAACATTTGACCGTGCTAGTCCAATCCAGGAATATAAAGCTTCCCATTTCGTAAGATATCTACACATGTACTTTGTTTTCTTTTTTGGTGGCATTTTAGTTTCGTCTTCGCTGCCCATCATAAATTCTTGACCAAGTTAACGACGATTCACAGTAAGTACTGGCACAGAAACAAAGTCACATCTAACCGCCAAGCGTCGGTCGATCATTCCAAAGATATTCGATAGACATAATGTCGACATCTATGGTCGAAGGTCGATATAGAATCAGTTGTCTCTGCTGTCTACGAACGAATCCTGGCAGTGCATGCAAAATTTAAATGATCGAAAAATATTTTTACATACCGGTACGTGATAAGAAAAATAAAGTTAAAAATAGGAGATAAACGGCCACTGGGCCTGAAACTACAGGAGCCGGGAGATTATGAAAAAATGTCTCTAAATACTGGAGACCGCGGGAAATACGGGAAAGTTGGTCACCCTAGCGTATGGCGTCATTGGCGGGAGGCCTCTTGCGGGGTAGGTCCGGCCGCCTTGGTGCAGGTCGTATTACATTCGACGCCACATGGGGCGACCTGAGCGCCGGATGGGGATGAAATGATGATGAAGACAACAGCACACCCAGTCCTTGAGCGGAGAAAATCTCCGACCCAGCCGGGAATCGAACCCGGGCCCGTAGGAGGGCAATCCGTCACGCTGACCACTCAGCTGTCGGGGCGGACAACTTTCCATTAATAACTGCAAAATAACACTGCTGAGATAGAGATCCTGGTGTGCTTATGATAACAAAAATTACGTAGTTTGTATTGCTAATGACGATTCAGTATGAAGTAAAAAGCTGATTTTATACCTCCCATATTAGCTGAAATATACTTGAAATTTAATTTTCACTTTCAGATTGCTCTGATAGTTCCAATTTTCGTTCATAGGTTTCCAGACACATTCGCTTATGGTCAAGCGATTCCTGGAAAGCCAGTTGTGATGACAAGCGGGATCCACAACCAGAAAATATTGCTCGTTCGAGATTTAGGATTACAATTCGTCCTGTTTTCTCGTCAAAGTAGCTTGCTACCGTAACAATATTTTACAGATGAAAATGTCTTTGACAAATCTGTAACAGCACAACAACAATCAGTGTTACTATCCTTTGTCAAAACAATTACGTTAATGACAAACATTCTACAGCCAGATACGCACTAATCTCGTCAACTATGGTGTTGAATTAAGAAACAAATGATCTCGGCACTTTCCTGATTTTAAAAACAATTCACAAATGTGGTACAGTGGGAACAAATAACACGTTATAAATATTTTCGTCATTTACTTACTCCTGAATGGTGTGCAGGCACAAAATCGTTTATTGCTATTGAGGCGAGCCAGCGACTTCTCAGCTTCTCGCAGCTGGGGAACCGGAACATGTGCACTTTCATTTCTTCTTGTGATTTATAAATTTACCTGACAATAGTTAACACAGATCTTGTATCTAACACTTTCAACAAGAACTACAGGCACATACTGTATGAAATATAACTTTCAAGTGGCACACACTTTCAACACAACACACTCGCCAATTGCAACTTCGTATAGCAAAAGGTCAACAGTGAATAACGTCATGTTCCAACACGGCCGCCGTACATAGGCCTGGGTATCTAGGCGTTGCAACAACGCAAACCCCGTCCGTGTGTCGGTTTGCGCAAACTGTCATTGTTCGTGAATCAGACTATAGGCACAGAAGGCATTTTAAAACCCAAAATTGAGAGTAGTTATACTTTTGGCGAATATTTAAGTATATTTTGAAAGGATAGACTAAGGGGAACTCGAAGTGGTGTATTTGTCACACTGGACAGTAAACTCAAATCCACCAAGATAGAAATTGAAGCTGCAAGATAAACTACGCAGCATTCATTTTCAAGAGCATAGACTTATAACTGGATCCTTCTATCGACGGCCAGACTCATCCCCACTCATAACCGAAAAGGGTGATTAGGCTTTAATGTTCCATCGACATCGAAGTCATTAGAGAAGGATATGTAACTGAAAACTTCAGAGCAAACCTCAGTTTGTTAGTACTTACGTTCCCAGTAATCAATGCTCAACTATTTCTGTCTGTGGAAGTTGTAATGCTCCACACATCTTTCCTCACAGCATCAGAAATCGATTGTTAGTATTTTTAGTATTATTATTATCATTTTGGTAGAATTTCATTAGTTGTCGTGACAGTTAGGTCCGATCAGTTACTTATTTGCATAAATTTAATTCAGAGAAATTGTTGTCACAGGAGTTCGCTGGCGAAACAAATAATAAAAACCTGAATGTATCTTTTCTTTCTTTGTCACTAAGCGAAGCAGACGTTACCAAGTATATGATAATGATGAAACAATTAATAACTGATGAGTTCAAAAAGCCGAAATTATTCACTATTAATCTATATTTTTTGTGTTTAGAAGGTAGCTAGTCCACCTGCCTACAATCGATGATGTGACACGTTTTGAGAAGGAAGACAGGCTCCGATAGGGTGCTCAGAAACAGTTTGAAAAGCTTCTAGGAGTGTTACAGGGGAGGCTGTGAGGAATAACTGTTAAGAAAAAATTCAATCGTTGTGCCGTTACCCAGTTACTTAGCATTGATGTTAGCCAATCAGGTCGTAACGTCCGCAAATTCAACGACGTACACACACTAAAATGGGATAATGCACAGACATCCTTGAGTCCGTGAGTTAGCACTTGTTCAGATGCTTTTTACCAGTTAGAATGTGCGTTTTTCGGAAGTGATATATTTAGAGTAGGTGAGCAAAAGCTACGTCTGTTAAGTTTGAGGAAACCAACGAACAAGTTCGGCGACACTGTCTCTGGCAGGCTTAAACAGCGGTCGACCTGATAGGCTAACTTCAGCACTAAATAACCCGGAAACGGCTCAACGTATCGAATTTCTTTCTTAACAATTATTTCTCATCGCAACCTACCCTGCAGCACCTTTACAAGCTTTTCAGATTGTTTCTGACCACCCTGTTGTTGGAAAAATTGCCAGTACAGCTATCTTCGGATGCGAACTGTTTTGTGAGTAATTTCTCTTTCGCATTTAACCACCACAAACGCACCTATTCTGAAGATGACTGAAAAACTGTAAAAAGCCGAAAGATATAAGGCAGGAACACCAGTAAATGTGCTCACGTGACGATTACGCCTCTGTCATAATGTAGGCTTTCACAAGGCATTAGCTTATTAGTAGTTTAGATTTTCCTTTTAACTTTTCCTTTGAGTAATATTGGTGCTAGGGAAGCGTGACTTAAATTTTTATTATTTTGTGTGAATGCGTAATGGAGGGTCTTGTACAGTAGTGGGCCAGTGTGGCTGAAAACCCCTGCATCGTTTGGTAATGAATAGCTTTGGATTGATCGAGCGAGCACGTAAGCATAGGTTGCGATAGGTTAGTATAGATCTTTATGTGAAGTATTTGTGTATGTTTGTGTGTGTGTGTAAGAATTGTCCAATCTTTTTACAATTATAGTCATGGCAGAATAATTTGCTAACGGTACAATTGCAGAACTTTGCAGAGGGAATTACATGAAATGATCATGTGGCATGTTTGGCCGGGAGACCCCATCTGGGGTTGTTCGGCCGCCTGGTGCATGGCCTCCTGTTTGACGCCTCTTCGGCGACTTGCACGAAGATAATGATGGAAATTTCGAAATTTGTGGTCAGTTCCTATGGGACCAAATTGCCGAGATAATCGGTCCCTAGCCTTACACACTACTTAATGTAACTTAAACTAACTTACGCTAAGGACAACACACACACCCGTGCCTGAGGGAGGACTCAAACCTCCGACGGGGGAAGCCGCACGAACCGTGCAAGGCGCCGCAGACCGCGCCGCCGAGCGGCTAACCCCCACTCTCCGGCACGATAGTGATGAAAAGATGATGCAACTCAACACTCAGTCCCAGAGTGGGAGCGCGGGGAAGACACAGGAATCCAGCCTAGACGCCCTAGTCTAGAGACAGCAACGCTGGCACAAGAAGATGAGATGCAAAGTTTGTAACGAAGTTAAAGACGCTTAGCACCTCGCAGGAAACCATGGTTGAGTCGCAGAAAGCTGGAAAGATTGCTACTATAGGAGGAACTGCAACTTCTCAAAAAGTTCTTTCCATAAGCTAAGAGCAACTAAACAAAATGTAGAAGCCTGGCTGTCAATCCAGTTAGAAATACTTACGCAGAAACTCAAGGAACAGTGACAAAAGATCGGTCAAGATTTAGTAAAATGAACCGAGTTGGAAGGTAAAAGTTCCTCAGAAATTTTGACGATAAGTTATGATATCCGGTGCAAGAGCAAAGTCGTAGGCTTAATGAATGGTGTCAGTGTCAACAAGAAAATCCAAAAAAAATTTCTTCACAGAGTCATTTTCGTAACAAAAAGAGGAAATAGAAACCTTTGCTGTCGGAAGATTAAATGGAAAGTTGGGAAACAACGTCAAGGTTCTGGTTAACAAAGTGTCTAAAGCTCAGTGCCAGGTTCAAAGTGAACAGCACACTGTGTATGAGGAAGTCAGCACAATAAAATTATGAGTGCAGGGAATTGAGGGAGATAATGCACACAGAACTGTATACAGATCTTTTGCGCACCGAGATCGGCACGCCGTAATGAATAAATAAGCGGGTGGAATCAACTGGACACGTCCATGTTGAGGAAGATAGCATATTACGCCTCCGGCAATTACCTACTTCCCTATCTTCATGGCTTGGGGAAAGGATGACCACCAGTGGTTTTTATCAAACCGTTTTGTGACATTGTGACTAACTGATATAGCGATGAGCAATGAATACAGTTTGTTGGGTCAGTTGCAAGGCGAACCCGTCCTGTAGGCATCAGAGATAGTGGAAAGATGCCAGGATTCAGCAAGCTTTGAAAAAGGTGATTGTAAAAATACTGGTCAGCATGAATACAGATTTGTCTCTGCAATGAATTCTTAGAGCCCTAAATGTACACTAATCAGAGTGGCAGTTTGTGGAGGTACTTCGATAAATATCTGAATAAAGCTGAGCCATGATCAACTCGGCTCGATCCCGTTGTATCAAAGTAATCGATCTTGTCGTACCAAAGATCACTGTGAATCGTGCCTCGTGAGCTTCGTCTCTGACCACAGGAGGGCAGTTCGGCCGAGCCTGTGGGAGAAGTGTGTGTCTTCCCCCACCAGGAGGCTCTGACAGTCAGTACCGCTAGACGTAGCAACGCTTGCGCAAACAATGGCGATGGCAGTGGGGCACTACATGGATGTCCAGTCTTGAGAAGAAATTTTGTTTTCTACAGTACATGTCCCTGATCGTTTTGAAGTTGATTCGTTGCTGGCATAAGGACCATGCTATACGTCACGACTACACCTGCATCGGAGCGTCCACAAGCCGGCCGTTGTCACTGGTGAGGATTTGCGTTTTAAACCATTAAACACTGTGTCCCCCGATATCTAGTTGCTCCCTGTCGTGTTCCGACTGCAGCCACACGACAGTTGTTGTTACATCTGATTGATCTGCTCCTTTTCTGTGAGCTGTCGGTATTACTACACTCCTGGAAATTGAAATAAGAACACCGTGAATTCATTGTCCCAGGAAGGGGAAACTTTATTGACACATTCCTGGGGTCAGATACATCACATGATCACACTGACAGAACCACAGGCACATAGACACAGGCAACAGAGCATGCACAATGTCGGCACTAGTACAGTGTATATCCACCTTTCGCAGCAATGCAGGCTGCTATTCTCCCATGGAGACGATCGTAGAGATGCTGGATGTAGTCCTGTGGAACGGCTTGCCATGCCATTTGCACCTGGCGCCTCAGTTGGACCAGCGTTCGTGCTGGACGTGCAGACCGCGTGAGACGACGCTTCATCCAGTCCCAAACATGCTCAATAGGGGACAGATCCGGAGATCTTGCTGGCCAGGGTAGTTGACTTACACCTTCTAAAGCACGTTGGGTGGCACGGGATACATGCGGACGTGCATTGTCCTGTTGGAACAGCAAGTTCCCTTGCCGGTCTAGGAATGGTAGAACGATGGGTTCGATGACGGTTTGGATGTACCATGCACTATTCAGTGTCCCCTCGACGATCACCAGTGGTGTACGGCCAGTGTAGGAGATCGCTCCCCACACCATGATGCCGGGTGTTGGCCCTGTGTGCCTCGGTCGTATGCAGTCCTGATTGTGGCGCTCACCTGCACGGCGCCAAACACGCATACGACCATCATTGGCACCAAGGCAGAAGCGACTCTCATCGCTGAAGACGACACGTCTCCATTCGTCCCTCCATTCACGCCTGTCGCGACACCACTGGAGGCGGGCTGCACGATGTTGGGGCGTGAGCGAAAGACGGCCTAACGGTGTGCGGGACCGTAGCCCAGCTTCATGGAGACGGTTGCGAATGGTCCTCGCCGATACCCCAGGAGCAACAGTGTCCCTAATTTGCTGGGAAGTGGCGGTGCGATCCCCTACGGCACTGCGTAGGATCCTACGGTCTTGGCGTGCATCCGTGCGTCGCTGCGGACCAGTCCCAGGTCGACGGGCACGTGCACCTTCCGCCGACCACTGGCGACAACATCGATGTACTGTGGAGACCTCATGCCCCACGTGTTGAGCAATTCGGCGGTACGTCCACCCGGCCTCCCGCATGCCCACTATACGCCCTCGCTCAAAGTCCGTCAACTGCACGTACGGTTCACATCCACGCTGTCGCGGCATGCTACCAGTGTTAAAGACTGCGATGGAGCTCCGTATGCCACGGCAAACTGGCTGGCACTGACGGCGGCGGTGCACAAATGCTGCGCAGCTAGCGCCATTCGACGGCCAACACCGCTGTTCCTGGTGTGTCCGCTGTGCCGTGCGTGTGATCATTGCTTGTACAGCCCTCTCGCAGTGTCCGGAGCAAGTATGGTGGGTCTGACACACCGGTGTCAATGTGTTCTTTTTTCCATTTCCAGGAGTGTATTTAATCTGAAACACACTCAAGCTACGCTTACGTACGCTGAATTATGTTTTCTGGTTGTCCATTGTGAGCCGTGGTAAAATCTGCTGTTTTGAAGAGCGCGTCACTGTGTGTAGTGTAAAGCAGTCGCCCTCCGTTTCTAGCGGTGGCGCCGCTGTGGCTATCGCAACTTTGGTGTCTCCCTCTGGTGGGAAAGTGGAAAGGTTGCCTGTTCACGTGCATTTAAGGGGCACTATCAGCTCGGCAGTAGCCTTCTCCTCAGGGCTCCCTCTCCTCCTCCTCCCTCCTCCTGAGCGGCTTCCCCCTCCTATTCCCCCTCCCTCTCTTGTACCCCCTTTCAGTGTCTCTGCACTTCCTCCTGCCTTGTCTTCCCTCTTCATCTCCTGCCCCACGTGTCTTTTGCCTCTTAGTGTACCCGCTGACGCCCCTACTCTCTTCATACCGCCGCTTCCCCTGCTGCCCCTTGCTCTCCCCTCCTTTTCCATCCTCTCTGACTTCTCCCTCGGCAGGTCCCACCTGGCAGTTTTATTTTTCGTCGTGTGTGCTCCAAGTGGGTTTTCAGTGTGTTGTTCCGGAGTGTTTTTAATACTGTGGCCGACTTTTAACCTGTGCATGCGCATCAGTGTCTTCTCTGTGTTTTCAGAATTGCCAACTGTGTTTTTTAACTTTCTGGTGACTTTTTTAACTGTTCCCATGAACGTCTCCATGTCGGTGTATTTTTACCTCCATTTTCTCCCCTTACTCTGTTTTATGTTCCCCTTTTTTATGTGTGTATCATTTTATTCTTGCTTTAGTTGTCGTGTCACTCGGCTGAAGAGCGGTGGATTGTGCCGCTGACAGCCCTCCCCTGCCCATATGGGGAAAAAAAAACTCAGCAGTTGGTCAGTCGGAGTGAGGCTAGGTCAGTCTCGCGTCACCAGTTGCTGGTCTGTCTCTCATTCGCATTTGTGCGGCAGTTAGTGTCTGTTTCTCGTCGGAGTGTGAGTATGTCTGTCGTTTGGATCAAACTTCAAGCCTGAAAATGAGTCTTGCAACTCCGGCAGTAACAGAATTCAGCTAGTGGTCGCCCAGTCGGGGCTGAGTTCCTGCATCTGAGTGTGCGCGTTAGGCCGCCAGTCTGCTCGAGTTGCTCGGGCAATGGTCATTGGCAGTTGGATCAGTCGGTTGGTCGGTCGTGCACTGAGACACGAGATGACTTGGCTGCCTTGAGCGTTGGCGCATGTGAGGTCTCCACATGAGTCCAGTGGGCCGCGCCGTATAGAAAGGGATAGTGGCTTCGCAGTTGACATAAGAGCAACAGGAGTGAAACCACGACATTGGGCTGGGCGGAGCAAGCTGCGACGCCGTGAGACAGGAGATCGGCGCGTCTTCCTGCGCTCGTTGAAGCGGCTGGCAGCGGATGGTTCGGGAGAGCGTTGGGGGTGCTGCGCCAGGTCTTCGCCAGAAACCGCATTTTATTAGATGTTAAGTGATTGGAGATATGTTGTTTCATTTATTTGTTAAATTCTACTTGTTTTCTTGGTGAGGTCACCAGCCGCTTTGTTTTGGGGTCGTCCCACCATTCTTCTCCGTTTGCCCACCCACAGGAGGGTGGTTATTTGTGAATTGGGTGGTCCGTTTTTCCCTTGTGGAGTTGGGGAGGGTTAGAGCAATTTGCGGTTCGGGTTGTTCAGTAATCCCCCTGTCAATCTGCCATACGTTAATAACTGCCTCTGTCATGTTTGTCGGATTCGGTGTTAACGAATTTATAGAATTAAGGTGTAAATGCCGAATTCCTGAAATTGCACTTTAGGTGGCAAATAATTTCTTGTGTGAGTGTTTGTACCATTTCCATCCCTCTTACGGGGTGCATAGTTAATGTGTTTGTATGAATTGTTAAAATTTTTAAAGTAATCTGGTGTGTTGCAGATTTGCACCAGTGTAGTTTTTCAGAGGTTGTTGTGAGCGGCCATGACTACGGCCATGTTGAAAGGGAGCGGCAAGCTTCTCAGCCCGAAGACCCATACTGTCAATATTGTTCTTTCTGCTTCTAAATAAAATTGTAACTTGATATTTCGAGGGTGCTTTTCTGCTTATAAATTTTAAATCTGTTTTTGAAAAGGCATTTATGAATAAAATTCCCATTTGTTAAAGGTAATTTCATTTTCATCAGTTACTCCCTGGCAACTACTTGCACGCTTAAATGTGTTAATGTTCTTGATGGATAGCTAGTAAATAAATTAAATTCTTTAAGAAAAGGTTCTTGAAAGTAAAATGGTTCAAATGGCTCTGAGCACTATGGGACTCAACTGCTGTGGTCATAAGTCCCCTAGAACTTAGAACTACTTAAACCTAACTAACCTAAGGACAGCACACAACACCCAGCCATCACGAGGCAGAGAAAATCCCTGACCCCGCCGGGAATCGAACCCGGGAACCCGGGCGTGGGGAGCGAGAACGCTACCGCACGACCACGAGATGCGGGCTCTTGAAAGTAAATCCACAGTTCACGTTGCAGCATTTTTTCTTTTTTTTAAATTTCACTCTGGAGCAGGGAATTGTAATAATTGCAGTGATTTAGCTAAAGTTGTTACTAATTGTTCTCAATTGCCATGTCACAGAGAACTTGACTACATATTTATTACCGTAACTGGTGTGTTCTAGTGTCGAAAACAGTTCTCACTATCGTTTATAAGTGTCGCCCTGCTATTTCTTGTTCTGTGTTTCGCCGGTTCGTGGGATTCAATTTATATCCGTTCTATCGAGAGTGATTTGCTTACAATTATTTTCACTTGAAAAGGTATGTCATTCGCAGAATTTCCATGTTGTAAAATACGTATCTTAAATTAGTCAGATGTTAGTTTGTTAGCTGTAATCCTTATCAAAAAAACAGGAAAGAAACATTTTTTTATTTTCACGTTACGTGACTCTTTCAATTCAGAAAAACTATTTTTTGTCTTTAATTCAATCATTATACATTTGTATTCATTTAAGATTTAATATAAGTTACCAGAAGTTAGGCATTTTTCCTTTAAGCTTATTTATGCTATCAGATCAAATTTGGTGTAAATAAAAGTAAACTTATTATTATCCCTTTTAACATGGCAAGAGACACATAATTTTGTCTGTTGCACTATTTGGTTGTTGTAGTACATCAAATTTCCTTGCAAGGCGTCTATAGGTTAAAATAAATATCTTAAGAGAATTTTAAATTTGTTTTCTGGGTTTACCAGACCTTACCACTCCTGAGCTCTTACTTACCTTGTCCAACAATTAACTGGGTTCAAAAGCTTAGTACTGGGAACACGAGTTGCCAGCAGAAGGTGTCTTACAGATATTATAAAACAAATTGCCAATCGGATACTGTGAGAAGCACAACATTGCAGTGCCTGTATTATGTTGAATACGATGCGAAGTTCTTGGACAGTATGCACGACCAAAGGAACAGACACTGCAGCGACTACAGGCATTATGAAGTACATTAATGTATTCACAATTGTGAATATGGACAACCTGTGGTGTCACCGCCAGACACCACACTTGCTAGGTGGTAGCCTTTAAATCGGCCGCGATCCGTTAGTATACGTCGGACCCGCATGTCGCCACCATCATTGATTGCAGACTAAGCGCCGCCACACGGCAGGTCTAGAGAGACTTCCTAGCACTCGCCCCAGTTGTACAACCGACTTTGCTAGCGATGGTTCACTGACAAAATACGCTCTCATTTGCCGAGACGATAGTTAGCATAGCCTTCAGCTACGTCATTTGCTAAGACCTAGCAAGGCGCCATTACCAGTTACTATTGATACTGTGAATAATGTACCGTCCAGAGCGACGTTCACCATTAATGGATTAAAGTTAAGTATTCCACCAGCTACGTCCGTTTTTTCTAAAGTCTAATTTCCTTGTCCTGTTCCAGACCTCACGCCAGCCTGTGTGAGCTAAAACACGTGCCTTTTGGCTTCCTCTAGTAACACGGTGTTGGCTCTCCTGCCAACCACAACATTGGCGACGAGGCAATACCGCGTTCTTAACTATATTGCCCTGATTTACTTGTGTAATGGTTTCGCCACCATCTCCAGATGTACTGTCCGAATATTATCACTTACAGAATCAGCAGACGCAGGCTTTACTGGATGCCCTTGGACAGCTCATCCAGGGTCAACGTGCAATGCAAAACAATGTGGCAGCCTCCGCTCCACCGCTAACGCAGCCACAACACGCAGTTGCACCAACTTTTCGTCCTTTTGATGCTACACTGGAAAGCTGGACGGAGTGGTCACGCCAATTTGGATTCCATCTCGCCGCCTACATAATTCAAGGTAACGAGCGGCAGCCGTTTTTGTTGTCTTCGGTCGGCGTACAAACGTACCGTGTGATAGTCAAATTATTTCCCCAACGCGACGTAGCAACTCTGTCCTACGACGAAATTTTGTCTGCATTAGATGCATATTTCAAAGAATCAGTCAATGTAGTTGCCAAACAGTATACCTTCTTTCGTACAAAACGTACGGCAGGTCAGACTAATCGGGAGTGGGTTGCAACCTTGCAAGGCCTTACTAGGGATTGTGCTTTTGAGTGTCAATGTGGACTCCCTTATTCAGATACTATGGTACGTGATGCAATTGCACAGAACGTTTCTGATGTTCGTGTAAGGGAATAGATTTTGAAACTAGTCAATCCCTCCCTTCAAAAGTGATGGACATATTGGATCGGCAGGACACACTTGACTTTGCTCAGGAATCATTTGAAACTTCGCCAGCCGTGTGTCAGGTTAACCAGCCCACCAGGCGAGTTGCATGGAACAATCAACAGTCCTCGCGCCCTGCCGTGCTGCTGCCGCCAGGCTCTCAGCCACGTGTACCGCGCCGGCAAGCAAATGCAGTGCTAAAATCATGCCCGCGGTGTGCTACTAGACATTTGCGTGCGAATTGCCCCTCACGCCAAGCTATTTCCTTTTACTGTAATAAAAAAGGACATGTTCAAAGTGTTTGCCAGAAAAAGCTCAGATCGGAAACTCTAAATCATTCCAGGCCCTTTGCTTCGCGCCGGAATCGGAATCGAACCAAGGATACTCAGGTTCGCGAAACTTCACCCATGGAAATTCATATAGTTCATTCCACTCCACCCAGTGCCACTCTCTCTAACAGCGACTGTGTTCGTCCCACAAATAGTGTGCGTCGACATCGCCGGAACTCCCGTCAAGTCGCAAGTGATTTTGTACCAGTGTCAGTTCACGTTGAACGAGACAGTTGCTCTTGTCGGCAGCAGGGCAATAAACTTTTTGTGGACTTGGACATTAACGGCAAAGTGATACCATTCCAGTTCGATACCGGGGCTGCAGTTTCACTGATCAATCAAGACACTTACAAACTGCTGGGTACACCTCCGTTGCGTGCCGCAACTGTTAAGTTAACTAGCTATTCAGGTCAAGTGATCCCTGTGTTAGGACAGTGCAGCCTTCTTGCAAAATACAGAGGACAATCAAAACTTGTGTCATTTTACGTCCTTCGTTCTTCTTCTGCAGTGAACTTGTTTGGTTTCGATTTATTTCAGTTGTTTAACTTGTCTATAGTAAATCGGGTCCTATCAGTGAACCAGACTGTGCCTTCCGACAGTGTTTCTCGTCTATGTGACGAATTTGCAGACATTTTTGCACCAGCCCTCGGTTGCGCTAAGAACTATAAAGCACATTTGGAACTGAACGTAAACGCGCAACCGAAATTTTTCAGAGCGCGCAATGTTCCCCACGCATTGCGTGATGAGGTCACAAAAACATTACACGATTTGGAATCACAAGGTGTAATTGAACGTGTTCAGGCTTCTCTCTGGGCATCATCCTTAGTAATTTTGCCAAAACCTTCGGGAAAATTGAGACTTTGTGTGGACTTCAAGGCAACAGTGAATCCACAACTAGTGACTGCAACTTTTCCTTTACCCCGCCCGGAAGATCTTTTTGACAAACTGTGCCCGGGTACATATTTTTCGAAGTTGGACCCAGCAGATGCGTACTTGCAAATACCGGTGGACGAAGAATCCCAGCGCGTTTTGGTGGTTAACACGCATCTTGGTTTGTATTGATTCAAACGACTGCCATTCGGATGTGCATATGCCCCTGCATTGTTTCTGCAATATCTACAAACTGTTTGTGCGTCGGTCCCTACTGCAGCAAACTATCTGGACAATATTGTGATCTCCAGAAGGACAGAAGAAGAACATTTAGCCAATCTCAGAACATTATTTCAGGTCTTGCGACAAAATGGTCTTCGCTTGCGGAAGGACAAATGTGTGTTTTTTGCTCGTGACTTGCCCTGCCTGTGACATGTACTCAATGCCCAAGGCATACAGCCCAGACACGAGCACCTCCGCGCCGTACAAGACGTGCCTCTCCGCAGAATTTGAAGCAGCTACAGAGTGTGCTGGGAAAAATTAACTATTATCAGAGATATGTGCCGCATGCCTCTTCCATTTCAGCTCCGCTTCATCGCTTACGCCGTAAAGGTGTTCCGTTCGTCTGGACGACGGAATGCGAACGCGCCTTTCGCCAGTTGAAATCGGCGTTGCTTTCCAATACTTGTCTTACGCCATTCGATCTCCGGAAGCCCCTTTTGTTGATGGTGGATGCATCGGATTTCGGGATCGGTGCTGTGCTTGCGCACAAAGATGGTTCGCACGATCGCCCTATTGCCTTTGCGACCAAACTGCTCTCGTCTCCGCAAAGAACTTATTCACAGATCGAGAAAGAAGCATTGGCTCTCGTATTTGGTGTTACAAAGTTTCATGATTTCTTGTATGGTCGTCACTTTACCATCATCACAGACCACAAACCTTTGACATCGCTTTTTCATCCGGCCAAGCCTGTACCTCCACGTAAAGCGCAGAAATTCATTCGCTGGTCTATTTTCCTCTCGCAGTACCGCTACGATATCTTGTATCGGTCCACTGCTAAGCACGGAAACGCCGATGCGTTGTCCCGGTTGCCTGTTGCTGACGATAGGGCATTCGATTCCTCCGGACTTGCTTGCATGTTCATTGATTCGGAAACCGATGACGTGGTCGAATCGTTTCCGATTGATTTTCGTCGTGTAGCTACAGCCACAGCTGCCGACTCTGTCCTTGCTACCGTTCTGCGTTTTGTTGCTACGCAATGGCCCTTGTCAAAGTCACGGATCGGGGATCCGTTGGTTCGCCGATTTTTCGCTCACCAGGAGAGACTTTTTGTACGACGTGGTGTTTTGCTGTTGCGTTCTGATAATGATCAGTCCAGGGTCGTGGTCCCACGTTCGTTACAGTCCTCTGTCTTACAGCTTCTCCACCAAGGACATTGGGGTATAGTGAGAACGAAACAACTTGCTTGTCAGCACTGTACATGGTTCCGAATTGATGCCGCGATTACGAATACGTGCTCTTCTTGCATGGTGTGTGCCGAACAACAATCAGCACCACCGCGGAAATTCTTTGCATGGCCGAAAGCCACTACCCCTTGCAACGCTTACACACCGATTTTGCTGGTCCATTCTGGAATGCTCGATGGTTGGTTGTGGTAGATTCATTCAGTAATTTTCCTTTTGTTGTCTGGATGTCTTCCACGACGTCCTCTGCCACCATCCAAGCATTATCTGCTATCTTTTGCATTGAAGGTCTTCCACAGACTATTGTTTCCGACAATGGCCCACAATTCATGTCCGCAGAATTTCAGTCATTCTGCAAGGCCAATGGTATTCAACATCTGACGTCCGCGCCGTTTTCGCCACAGTCAAACGGTGCCGCTGAAGGATTGGTCAGGACTTTCCAGTCACAGATGTTGAAGTTGAAAGAGTCGCATTCTCGGGAGGACGCGTTATTGCTCTTTTTGTCCTCGTATCGCTCTCAGCCCCGAGATGGTCGCTCGCTGGCTGAGTTGCTCCACAGTCGCCCTCATTGAACCTTGATGTCTTTGCTACATCCGCCGCATCAGGTTCCTGTGCAGCGGCAGACACCTGCTTTTGCCCCAGACGACGTTGTCTACTACCGCCACTATCGAGGTTCACGGCGTTGGCTCGAAGGGCGCATTCTTCGCTGCCTCGGCCGCTCTATGTATCTGGTTTTGGGGGCCTCTGGTGAGGTGCGTCGGCATCTCAATCAGCTGCGCCTCTGTCGTCGCACGGGATCTGCCGCTCCCCGTCTACTTTCAGCGACGGTGCCGTCCGGTCAGCGCCCTGGGGACCCATCTACTGGCTCGCCTCGGCCCCAGGTGTTACCGACGCTGCCTTCCATTTTGCCCCATGGCGACGCGCCGCCGCCGCCGCCGCCGCCTGTTCTCCCGCCGGCGACGCCCGCAGTGGATGCGTCGCTGCAACCGCCGGGCGCCTCCCTGGGTCAGGCGCCGCCGATCGCTTCCCGTGACCAGTTGTCCTCCGACATGGAACTCTTGCCCGCTCCGGACCGTATGTCGTCTTCGCCCGTCGGGTGCCCCGGCCCGATGGAGGTCGACTGTTCGGCCCCTCCTGTCTCTCTGCGGGCGCATACACCGCATGTTGGCGTGCACCCTGGAGAAGGTTTTCAGGCGTTTCCTAGCTCCCCGCGGTCCGAATGGCAGGGTGCAGGTGGCACAGCCTCGCCTGTTGTTAGGCTCCCCACCTCGTCGCATACGTCAACATGGGGTCCTCCCCACGGCGGGCGGAAGCCTTATGCCACAACCGTACGCCGATTTGCGGGGGAGGAATGTGGTGTCTTCACCAGACACCACACTTGCTAGGTGGTAGCCTTTAAATCGGCCGCAGTCCGTTAGTATACGTCGGACCCGCGTGTCGCCACTATCAGTGGTTGCAGACCGAGCGCCGCCACACGGCAGGTCTAGAGAGACTTCCTAGCACTCGCCCCAGTTGTACAACCGACTTTGCTAGCGATGGTTCACTGACAAAATACGCTCTCATTTGCCGAGACGATAGTTAGCATAGCCTTCAGCTACGTCATTTACTACGACCTAGCAAGGCGCCATTACCAGTTACTATTGATACTGTGAATAATGTACCGTCCAGAGCGACGTTCACCATTAATGGATTAAAGTTAAGTATTCCACCAGCTACGTCCGTTTTTTCTAAAGTCTAATTTCCTTGTCCTGTTCCAGACCTCACGCCAGCCTGCGTGAGCTAAAACGCGTGCCTTTCGGCTTCCTCTAGCAACACGGTGTTGGCTCTCCTGCCAACCACAACACAACCATCAGCTGTAAAATAGAATGACGACAATGAAACTTTGTGACGCGACGGGACTCCAATCCGGAGTTCCAGCTTTCGCGAGCGGTCGCATTACCATTTGCCTATCCATGCACGACTTATGGCTAACCCCAAACTTCCATATGTCGACAACCATGTCTCTATAATCTGTACTCGTACATCTATTATGTATATTACCGTATAGGCGAGACATTTTACTTGAAAGTCGCTTGCCTTATATCAGCGGATATATACGATATTCCAGTGCCCTAGCGACTTTCAGGTAAAAGGGCTCACCTGTATGGAAATATACATAATGGATGTACGAGTAGAGGTTGTAGATGCATGGATGACGACATATGGAAATTTTGGTCTAGCTGTGAGTCGTGTACGGATAACCTAATGATAGGCGGCCGCCCGCGATAAGCGTGAAATCCCGTTTGAGTTCCGGTCAGGCACTACTTTTCACTCTCGTCAGCCCATTCTACAACAGATGGTTGTCAATAATCGCAATTGCGAATACAGATAATGTACTGTGAGAAGTTGTTCATGGTAACTGACAATGGCGTCTTACATTTTCCGTGATAGTAAACAACCTCTGTTTGCTACAAGAGGACAGGCAGCTGCCACAAACTATGCGAACGGCTGACAGAAACAGTGACGATTTGCGAATACAATAACAGTACAAGATATGTGAATGATAATTCGTACATCGGGCACAAGAACAGACGACGAGAGCAGGGGCGTAACAAACGCTTTGATCTGGTCAGTCGAGATGATAGCTGCGAAAAAGGCAATTATAACTTCGGTTTACTGAGGGCAAGAAATGAACATGCAGCTGACAGATATAGCGCCATTTGGCGAGTAGGGGTGCCTCCAGACAAATTCAATTCATTTGATACCATCATGGGGATAAGCTAGATGAACAACTAGTCGATAAGTCTGAATGAATACAAAGACAGTGATGAATAAATCATCTGTCACTCTACATCTGTATTGAGCAGTGAAAGACTTGATAATTCTGGTAAGGGAAGTTGGCGGCGAAGATATTAGATGCAGTTGGATGGAATATAAAGCGTGTGCAGTTATAGGATTACTTAAAAATGGTGGTAGGCGATGCTGTAGTGGAGAAGGTCTTTATTGTGATGCCAGGTCTGGTGGAAGACTGTACCTTAGAGACTGATTTTTTATTGGAGAAAGATAGAACAGCCGAATTCCTCAGAACTATATTTGTGATTTAGGAAGAGAGCACTAAGGTTGTGGTAAACTTATTTAAGTCACCACGAAGGAATGATAAATTTTGTTGGCATGTACAAGTCTGAATGGTAGGTATCGAGTATGAACCATCACAAGAAATAGATGGCCTAAGTTCCACTAATTTGATGCAATCAATTAACGACAACACAGAGAAGATAACAGTTTAAGCCCTCAGAACCGTGCAGAGTAAGGTCCCTCTTGCTGCAATGTGCCAATGTGTTCAAAGAAAACCTCGAAATCATAAAAAAAAATCGCTGTCTGGTTGCAAGTAGAGCCTCATGAACCATTTCATTTACTCACTTATGCCATTGCACTCGTTAGACTATTATGAGTCGATGAAGTAATTAATCAAATGCTTGACTGGGGTATAATCGAGTCAGCCAAGAACTCAGTAAAACTGGAGGTGGCGTACAGTAGGGGCTCAATGAACGTACTATGAATAAGATAATAGTTCCGGTGAGCACTCCCACAGAAAAAACCGGATTAACAACTGTAGATCTTCTACGGTATACACTATCTTTCAAGTACAGACTTGAAAGCATTGTGAGGGCAAATTCGCTTGGATGTAGAGTCACGCCCTTACATAGCATTTGTTTATGTCTGACACAGTTAACAGTTTACATTGTTACCATTCGGATTATATGTTAGGATAGGAATTTTTACCACTGCCCTTGACCGAATCTTAGGACCTAACATGCTTATGAGGACAAAACTCAATCTAGATGTCTTCTTACTCAGAGCGAGCACTTGGAAAACATAAAACTGGTAGAGATGGTATTGGAAACCTTTAGGTGAGCAGGTGTTACAGGCAACCTAAACGAATCGAAATTCAGTCGAAATGAGCTCGTGTTTTAGGGACAAATTATTATGTCAAAAAGCATCTTGCCATGCGAAAATCAGATTAGTGTGGTGTGGTCAGCTTACCTAGACCCAGTAATTAGAAGCAGTTATGGTCATTCTTAAGATTGTGCAGTTTTTATAGGTGTTTCGTGCCTAATTAGATTTGAAATGACCCATCATTAAATGGACTGCTAGGGAAATACACTCATTGGGAGCGGAGGAGCAAGCATTAGCGAGTATTCAGTGCCATCAAGCTGGAACTAGGAATAGCACAGATGCTTTACTATCCTGATTTTGCAGAGGGGATTTTGCTTAACTAGTGACTAATGAACTTGAGACATTAGTATAATGTGGACACTTAACAGCTTTAAAGAGTATCTGCTGCAGCTTCAAACTAATGTCTACACAGACCATTAGTCATTGAGCTTTTTGCTCAGTTGTAGATTATTGCATGCTCAAAATGCCAGGTGGGCCCCCTTCTTACAAAAATAGAGCTTCGAGTATCGACTGAAACTCAGTGGGGTCTCTCTTTAACTTTAAACAGCAGTTGGTTGTATTTGGCATGTGTACACAATGAAAACACCGTCACAGTGAGAACAACTTAGGTACACATCAGGTTATGTTCATTATTTGTGGGTCATAGTAAACATGAAAAAGTTGTAGTTCAATTAAGGGATCTTGAAATCTGAATCAAGTCTGAGTGCAACAAATTTTTATTTGCTCTTTATGATGTACACAAGTCATATAAAATCGACAGAGAGAAAAGTTCTCTAAAGTCTCAAAAGAAATTACTGATGGAACAAGTAAAAACTGGTGAGCTCAAAAAAACCTAAATCATTCACCATTAATTCACATCTTTTCTACGTTTACGAATTAGCGGCTCCATCCGCCTAGTATCTGTAATATGGGTTATTTTGAAGAGGACGTCATGTTACAATTACAATACGTTGTTAAATGAACAGAATTTCTTGAGGCTAGTTTGCACTTGTATATACTATGAGGGATTCTTAGCGCCAAGTTCAATTTTTTTTCATTGATTGGATTGGAAATAACAGCCAACCAGTTGAAAATACAGGTTTATTTAACCTTGACCATGGTATCGATAGTTTCAAAATGTCTTCTTCAGAAGATATTGTACGTAGAATCACAAATTACCTATATCGCATGTGGGAGTCCTTGATAATGTCTAGTAAGTGCGTGTCATCCACTTTATCACTATTAAAACACATGATTTAAAAGTAGTATCTCTCTGGTGTAGGGCTTTGTCTTAAAACTTTTAGACACGGCACATTTCACAATGAATGGAACAAGAATTGTAGTGTAATACCTGAAAGACACGTATATATACGACATTTAAATATAAAACTTGGCAACGGATCCTGCAGAGCGATTAGTATACCACGTACAGAGCTAGTGACATGCGCCTACTCGACTTTTTATATTTAAATGTCATAGGCATACTAATCTTTGAAGCGGCACACCACACGGTGATGGATCCATTGTCAAATGTGTGGTTTTTAAGAAGTTTTAAGGCAAAGCCCTACGGTAGAGAGCTACTACTTTTAAACTATTTATTTTAATGGTGATTAAGTAGATGACACGCACATATACTAGACAGAGTCAACGACTCCCATATCGGATGTAAATCATACGTGATTCTGTTTACAGTACCTTATAAGAAGACAGTTTTAAAACTGTTGATCAATGTTTAATAAATGTGTATTTTGCAACTGGTTAGCTGTTGTTTGCAATCTACTGAAGCTCTTGCAAGCCCAGTTGCTGAAGCGCAGCCATATTTAAAAACTTTTATTATTCTTAATTTTTGGGACATGTAGTTGGCAAAGCGATTAACTATCAACGAACGTTCTTCTCCTCAGTTAGCGCGCCAGATGAATTCGACCAGCTGACCATTATCGCTTTGCTCCTGAACACCGACACATTCAACGCTAGTGAAAAATTTTGAGGAGGAGGCTCATACAAAACAGAACTGCCGCTGATGAGAACTTGCCATCTGCCTCATCGACAAACGCCTGCTTTCGACACCGGGAACAATGCCTTAGTTTGAACACTACAATGACGGCCTTTCAGTATCGCTTTCGGTGTATATCACTGGCACAGATTCAAAGGAGACAAGATAACCAGTCAGTAGCCGTGTTTACCTCATCTACTCCATGACAGTTGGCACAATATCTTCTGCCTCTAAACAGCTACCTCCAATTACATGGGTTGTATAGGTCTCCCTTGTTTCTCAGCAAAGTATATTGCTAGGACCTTAATGACAGTCCTCTATGGCTGAAAATACCAACATTTTGACTGAGAATTCTTGTAGTAAAGTTCGTTAACTAACTAATGTAACTATCAATATTCTTCATAAATCACGTGGTTAGTAGTTCCCGCAAACAATTAACGCTGGGAGGACTAGTATTCCGCTTAAGATATTGTTATCGGATTCTAACAAGCAATTAATACGGAGTTACGACCAAACTCCTGCCACAGACATATATGAACGGAACTGATACGAGTAAATGAATAAAATTAAACAAAAAATTAAATCAAAGTTCTGGCACAAACGTTGCTGGAACCGAAACAAGACGTCACCAGAAATGAACCTTCATCCGTCACATTTATACTTTATACACTGATGAACGTTGTAATACTAATTAACTATAGCGCTTACCACATCCATTGAAGAAAATAAACAATTGTTTTGCATATTCTTCCTTTAAGTATAGCTCAGAATGAAGATTATGTATACCGGATGTTTTTTCCAGGAGTAATACGGTATCCTTCCTCTGAAGTTTGGGGAGATAACTTAAATATCATTGTTGTAGTGTCCAGGTAGTGTCAGCCCAAACAGGGGTGTTGGAGTGTTCGCCCAGCTTCAGCGACAGTGTTGTTAAATGTATAATTTTTGTGCTGTGTCGTCAGACGGGACCAAAATTAGCTACATATCATTTCCTTTACAACTATATTCAATGATGGTGATAGAAAAACACGTATATTAAACGGTATTTTCAGCAATGGCTGAGAATTATCTAGGCAGAACTAGAATAATTACTTGCAGACTAATATCGAGGCAGTATGCAGTAGACATAAACTCAGAAACGTATCATGCTTATGATTAATAATTTTAAGCTACAGAATTTCCTATTTCAGCTCATGAATTTTGGCAATGATTTCCTTTGCTTCGTTGAAAGTTTAATGTTTCTTCTTCTTACCTACTTCTGTTCTTACTTTCATTCTCTCTCATACATTACTTCTACTCTTCTTCACCTTTCCTTATCTACAGTTAGTAATGAATAAATTGTGGTCAGAGTCCACATCTCGCAGTTTAAAATCTGGTTCCGACATCTCTGCCTTACAATTATACACTGAAGCGCTAGAGGAACTGGTGTAGTCATTCGTGTTCAAATACATATTTACACAGGCAGAATACGGCGCTGCGGTCGCCAACGCCTATATAGGACAACAAGTGTCTGGCACAGTTGTTAGATCGGCTTTGCTGCTACAATGGCAAGTTATCAGGATTTATGTGAGTTTCAACGTGGTGTTATAGTCGGCACACGAGCGATGGGACACAGCGTCCCCGAGGTAGCGATGAAGTGGGTATTTTCCTGTACGACCATTTCGCGAGTGTACGTGAATATCAGGAATCCGGTAAAACATCAAATCTCCGATATCGCTACGGCCGGAAAAAGATCCTGCATGAAGTGGACCAACGACGACTAAAGAGAATCGTTCAACGTGACATAAGTGCAACCCTTCCGCAAAGTGCTACAGATTTCAATACTGGGCCATAAACATGTGTCAGCTTACGAACCATTCAACGAAACATCACCGATATGGCCTTTCGGAGACCCACTCGTGTACCCTTAATGACTGCGCGACACAAAGCTTTACGCCTCGGTTGGGCCCGTCAACACCGACATTAGACTGTTGATGACTGGAAACATGTTGCCTGGTCGGACGAGTCTCGTTTCAGATTATATCTAGCGGACGTACGTGTACGGGTATGGAGAGAACCTCATGAATTCATGGACCCTGCATGTCAGCCAGGTACTGTTCAAGCTGGTGGAGGCTCTGTAATGGTGTGGAGCGTGTGCAGTTGGAGTGATGTGGGATCCCCGATACGTCTAGATACGACTCTGACAGGTGACACGTACGTAAGGATTCTGTCTGATCACCTAAATCCTTTAATCTCAATTGTGCATTTTGACGGACTTGGACAATTGCAGCAGGACAATGCGACATCCCAAGCGTCCAGAATTGCTATAGAGTGGCTCCAGGAACACTATTTCGAGTTTAAACACTTCCGCCACCCACCAAACTCCGCAGACATGAACATTATTGAGCATATCTGGGATTCCCTGCAACATGCTGTTCAGAAGAGATCTCCAGCCCCTCGTGCTCTTACGGATTTATGGACAGCCCTGAAGAATTCCTGGTTTCAGTTTCGTCCGGCACTACTTAATACATTAGTCGAGTCCATTCCACGACTTGCTGCGGCACTTCTGCATGCTTGCGGGAGCCCTACACGATATTAGCCACGTGTACCAGTTTCTCTGGCTCTTCAGCGTATAATCAATAGTGAAACGTTCCGGCGTCTCCAGGTCTCTTCCATGTATACAGCCTTCTTTTACGGTTCCTAAACAAAGCATTACTGATGATTAAATTATGCTCTGTGGAAAACTATCAAACGACTTCCTCTTTCATGCCTTCCCCCCCCCCCAATCCATGATCACCTACTACTTTTCCTTCCCTTCATTTCCCTCCTATCGAATTCCAGTCCCCTATCATAAGTAAATTTTCGTCGCCCTTAACTATCTGTATAACTTATTTAATCTCATCATACATTTCTTCACTCTCTTCATCATCTGTGGGGTTAAGTGCCATATAAACTTGTACTACTGTGGTAGGTGTGGGCTTCGTGTCTTGGCTACGATAATGCGTTCGCTATGCTGTTCATAGTAGTTTACCTGCATTCCGATCTTCGTATGCATTATTAAACCCGCTCCTGCATTACAGTACCCCTATTTAAGTTAGTATATTTAGTTAGCTGACCAGAAGTCCTGTTCCACCTGCCGCTGAACTTCACTAATTCCCATTATATCTCACTTCAACCTATCTATTTCCCTTTTTTCCTAATATACCTGAGTGATAAAGAGATCTAACGTTCCACACTCCAACCGTAGAACGCCAGTTTTGTTTCTCCAGATGACGACACCCTCGTGAGTAGTCCTCGCCAGGAGATCCGAACGGTGGACTATTTTACCTCCGGAATATTTGACCTAAAAGGTCGCCATCATCATTTAACCACACAGTAGAACTGCATGTCCTCGGGAAAAATTAAGGCTCCAGTTTCCATTTGCTTTCGGCCGTTCTCAGTACCAGCGCAGCTAAGGCCGGTTTTGTTGATTTTACAAGGCCATGTGACTCAATCATCCAGATTGTTGCCCCTGCAGCTACTGAAAAGCTGCTACCCCTCTTCAGGAAGCACAGGTTTGTCTGGCCTGTCAACAGATGGCCCTTCCCTTGAGGTTGGGCCTATATAGCTGTATCGCTGAGCCACGCAAGCCGCGCCGCCGATGGCAAGGTCCATGATTCATGGAAAAGGTAAGAAACTAAGGATATGGGACCTGGATAAGTTGAAAGAATCAGAGGTACTTGAGAATTTCAGAGGGATCATAAGGCAATGATTGACTAGAACAGGGGAAAAAATATAGAAGAAGACGAATGTGTAGCTTTGGGAGATGAAAAGTATAGGTAGCAGAGGATCAAATAGGTAAAAAGAAAAACGCCTAGTAGAAATCCTTGAATGATCCAGGAGATATTGAATTTAATTGATAAAAAGAGAAAATATAAAAGTGCAGCTAATGATGAAGACAAACGTCTAAAAAATGAATTCGATAGGAAGTGCAAAATGGCTTAGCAGGAATGGCTAGAGGGCAGATATGAGGATTTAGAAGCATATTTCAGTAGAGGAAAGATAGATACCGCCAACAGGAAAATTAAAGAGGGCTTGGGAGAAAAGAGGGGCAACTGTATGAATGTCAAGAGCTCAGATGGAAAACCAGTCCTAAGCAAAGAAGGGAAAGCTGAAAGGTGGAATGGGTATAGAGAGGGACCAGCCGCGGTGGCCGAGCGGTTCTAGACGCTTCAGTGCGGAACCGCGCTGCTGCTACAGTCGCAGGTTCGAATCTTGCCTCGGGCATGGATGTGATGTCCTTAGGTTAGTTAGGTTTAAGTAGTTCTAAGTCTACGGGACTGATGACCTCAACTGTTAAGTCCCATAGTGCTCAGACCCATTTGAACCATGTGGTGTAGAGAGGGTCTATACAATGGAAATGAACTTCAAAGCAATATTATAGAAATGGAAGAGGACGTAGATCGAGATGAGATGGGAGATATGATACTACGAGAATTTCATAGAGCACTGAAAGACCTAAGTCGAAACAAGACCCGGGAGTAGATGACATTCCATCAGAACTACTGATAGCTGTGGGTGAGCAGCTGTGACAATCTTCCATTTGGTGTGCTAGATGTATGAGATGGCGAAAAACCTTCAGACTCCAGGAAGTAGGTGATAATGCCAATTTGAAAGAAAGCAGATGCTGACAGGTGTGCATATTACCGAACTATCAGTTTAATAAGTCATGACTGCAAAATACTAACACGAATTCTGTACGAAAGAATGGAAAAACTAGTAGAAGCCGGCCTCGGGAAAGATCAGTTCGGATTCCAGAGAAATGTAGGAACACACGAGCCAATACTGACCCTACGTCTTATCTTAGCGATAGGTTAAGGAAAGGCAAACCTACGTTTATAGCATTTGTAGACTTAGAAAAAGTGTTTGACAATGTTGATTTGGAACATTGTCTTTGAAATTCTGAAGGTTGCAGGGGTAAAATACAAGGAGCGAAAGGCTATTTGCAACTTGTACGGAAACCAGACGGTAATTATATGAGTCGAGGGGCATGAAAGGGAAGCAGTTGTCGAGAGGGAGTCAGACGGGGCTATAGCCTGTCCCTGACGTTATTCAATTTGCACACAGGAAACAAAGAAAATAAAAGTAGAGGAAACCAAAGGAAAATATGGAGTGGGAATTTAAGTTTCACGGAGAAGAAGTAAAAACTTTATGCTTTGCGGATGACGTTGTAACTCTGTCAAAGCAGCAAAGGACTTGGAAGAGAAGCTGACGGAATGGACAGCGTCTTGAAAGGAGAATATGAGATGAACGTCAACAAAAGCAGATCAAGGATAATGGAATATAGTCGAATTAAAGCAGATGACGCAGAGAAAATTAGATTAGGAAACGAGACTCTTAAAGTAGTAGATAGATTTTGCTATTTGGGAAGAAAAATAACAGATGATGATGGAAGTAGAGAAGATATAAACTGTAGATTGGCAATGGCAAGGTAAGCATTTCCGATGAAGAGAAATCTGTTAACATCGAAACAGACTTAAATTTTAGGAAGTCTTTTCTAAAGCTATTTATCTGGAGTGTAGCCATGTACGTAAGTGAAACACGGCGGTAAAAAGTTTAGACAATAAGAGAATAGAAGATTTTGAAATGTGATGTTACAGAAGAATTTTGAAGGTTAGATGGGTAGATCACGTAACTAATGAGGAGATACTGAATAAACTGGGGAAACAGGAAATTTGTGGCACAAATTGAGCAGAAGAAGGGATCGGTTGATAGGACACATCCTGAGACATGAAGGGATCACCAGTTTAGTACTGGAGGGAAGTGTGGGCGGTAAAAATCGTAGAGAGAGACAGAGATGCACCAGGCGAACGGTCTACCCGACGGGAGGCCCTCGTCACACGACATTTCATTTTCATTTTCACGGAGGTGAACACAGTAAGCAGATTCAGAAGTATGTAGGTTGCAGTAGTTACTCGGAAATGAAGAGGCTTGCACAGGACAGAGTAGGGTGGAGAGCTGCATCTGACCGACAACAACCTTCTCTTTCTCTCTTTTCTCTCTTCCTTTCTCTTTCATGTGTTATTCTCTTCCTTCTCTCGCTCTTTTTCTTCTTTTCCTCCTTCTCCTCCCCTTCCTTCTTCTTGGCGTTATCTCGTTCTTTACAGAGTTCGCCACCTGAAGCGTCGAAGTTAATCGTCTAACTAGCACTTCTTTCTATGGCCAGTTGCACCTTCTTATATCACGTCATGTTTATGTTTGGCAGTTATTCGATGTTCGTCAACAGTTTATGACTCATATAAACGTTTTTAATTAACTGTGGCAGTTGAGGGTAAGTAGATTTACCAGGAATGTGAGAAATAATTTTTGTTACACTTTGTTTATTTTCTGCTTATTTTAACCCATTGGGGGGCGTTTCGAGTAGGTATTGCTCCTCGTCAAGGGTGCTGGCATATAAAATAATTTTACATAAAATTAAATTTACTTAATTATTTTAAAACTAACGTAGAAGTTTAGAGAAGATTGACATACGGCCAACATCAGGAAAACTGAGGCAATTGAATTATTATAATATATTTTATTTTAGCCTATTGCCGCAAATGTTTCACAATGATTACCGGTTGCATATGAAATCGACGGGTTTATCTACAAGAATGATAGATGTGAAGATGTCTTGTAAAGAACGATACCGATGAGCATTGTGAAAATAAGTGCTACAATAGAATCTAATAAAAGACATTAGAATAACAAAAAAATTATGCAGCTTAAATTTTGTGTTGTGTTGGAGTGGCTGTTGATGAAGGTGATCGTGGTGGTGTAGGCTGGAGGTGGTGAGAGTACAGCCGTTGTTGCTGTTGCTGCTATAATGTAGAGCCCAGAATGATACATCTTGTTGTGTACATTTGAACAACACTGCCTTTTTGGGACACACGCAGATTTTTGTCCATCAACTATGGAAGAATCATGTGATAATCTCTGCATCAGAGGTTCCACTGCCTATTTAGGCGTTCCAAAGGTAAATTTCTCCCGTATTTCCTACTGGAACCACTACACTATAATGCTGTGTAATACTAGACTGCAACACTGAATAGCGTGCTGCTGAATTCGATGA